>NW_024412396.1:13834476-14200543 GCF_014898765.1 Herpailurus yagouaroundi | reverse complement strand
TGTGTGTGTGTGTGTGTGTGTGTGTGTGTGTGTGTGTGTGTGTGTGTATGTAGCATTTCCTTACTTTCTGGCACTACAAAATGGTCCAGGCTGATCTTGTACTTTCCTGCCCCAGTCCTAGAATAAGCCATTGTTCCAAAAAGCCTTGGTTCTATCAGAAAGTGGTATTAAAAACCAAGATCTGGTGCTAGGCATGCTTGCTGCTACTAGACTATCATTGCTTCTAAGCCCTGTCAGCTGACAGAGCAAGGAAATGCATAGGAGTTTACTACTCCATCTGTAGAAACATATCTGTAACTATTTCTATATGTAACTATCTGTATCTATATTAAGCTAAATATGTGCTCATATTGATGTCTCCAACTGGAATCCACTACCAAATGGATCATTCTACCTTCCTCCCTGTGCTTATCTTAAAAACTCCTACTCCAGGGGTGCCTGGGTGGCTCAGTGGGTTGAGTGTCCGACTTTGGCTCAGATCATGATCTCACTGTCCGTGAGTTGAAGCCCTGCATCGGGACCCGTGCTGACAGCTTGGGGCCTGGAGCCTGCTTCACATTCTGTGTCTCCCTCTCTCTGCCCCTCCTCCACTCATGCTCTATCTCTCTCTCTGTCAAAAACAAACATTAAAAAAAAAATTTTTTTAACTCCTACTCCAACAGTGAGAAACTTGAGTCCCACCATCTGTCATCCATTTACTTATTTAATTTCAGTATACATGTGTAGCAGTATCAGAGTAACCCATACCTACATGGGAATCAACTTTATCAACTAGAATGCAGTGTTTATGTGCATTTTCTTTAGCCTGTAATCTCATAGATTCCATTCATTTCCTTTTCACCCAGCTTCTTCAGTGAGGTTATTTCATACATTGTAATACAGTTAGATTATTTTGTCACATTCTGTGTCCCAACTTGGGATCCTCTGCTCTCCTAAATGATCTTTTAATTTGCATATATTAGTATTTACTCTATGTGCTATGAAGTTCTATGAATATTGATAAATGCATAGAGTGAAGTATCTACAACTATAGTATCATACAGGGTAATTTCACCACCATAAAAAAATTCCCTGTGCTTTACCTACTCAACTCTCTCTCCTTCCCCCTAGGTCCCTGGCAACCATTGATTTTTACTGTTGCCATAATGCTACCTTTTCCAGAATGTCATATAATGACAATCATACAGTATGTAACTTTTGCAGCCTGCCTCCTTTCACTTAGTAATATGCAATTTTTATTTAATTTTTTAATGTTTATTTTTGAGAGAGAGGGAGGGAGAGAGAGAGAGAGAGAGAGAGAGAGAGAGAGAGAGAGAGAGAATGTGATGTGAGTGGGGGAGGGGCAGACAGAGGAACACAGAATCTGAAGCAGGCTCTGTGCTGTCAGTCCAAAGCCCAACATGGGGCTCAAACCCACAAACTGTGAGATCATGACCTCAGCTGAAGTTGTACACTCAACCAGCTGAGCCCCCCAGGCACCTCTAGTAATACACATTTAAGATTCATCCCTGTATGTTCATGGAGGAACCTTGGTTTCTTTTTAGTTCTGAGTAATATTCCATTGTATGAATGCACCATAGTTTGCTTATTCATTCATCTGTTGAAGGACATATTGGTTCTTCCAGCTTCTGGAGTTATTAAAAAAAGACACTATAAACACTGATGTGCAGATTTTTGTAAGGACTTATTTTCAGATCAATTGGTTAAATACCTTGGAGTACACTTGCTGGTTCCTATGGTAAAACAATGTTTAACTTTACAATAGACTACCAAACTGTCTTCCAAAGTGGTCTGTACCATTTTACATTCCCACCAGCAACAAATAAGAGTTCCTGTGCCCTGCATTGGTGTTGCCAGTGTTTCGAATTTTAGTCATTCTAGTATGTATGCAGTAGCATCTCACTGTTGTTTAATTCTTCCCTAATGACAAATAATATTGAGGATCTTTTCATATGCTTATTTGTCATCTCTATATCTTCTTCAGTGATGTGTCTGTTCAGCCTTTTGCCCATTTTTCAATTGGGTTGTTGGTTTTTGTATTATTGAATTTTAAGAGTTCTGTGTATATTCTAATCAAGTCCTTTATGTGTTTTGCAAAGATTTTCTCCCAGTCCATGGTTTTTCTTGTGATTCTCTTAACAGTATCTTCGCAGAGCAGAAATTTCAATTTTTAAAAAATTTTTTTTCAACGTTTTTTATTTATTTTTGGGACAGAGAGAGACAGAGCATGAATGGGGGAGGCGCAGAGAGAGAGGGAGACACAGAATCGGAAACAGGCTCCAGGCTCTGAGCCATCAGCCCAGAGCCCGACGCGGGGCTCGAACCCACGGACCGCGAGATCGTGACCTGGCTGAAGTCGGATGCTTAACCGACTGCGCCACCCAGGCGCCCCTGAAATTTCTATTTTAATAAAATCCTACTTGTCAATTTTCTTTCCTACATAGATCATGCTTTCGTGCTATATCTAAAAACCATCACAAATTAATTAATTAATTAATTAAAATAATAAAATAAAAACTCATCACTGAATGAAAGCTCACCTAGATTTTCTCCTATGTTTTCCTTTAGAAGTTTTTTTTTTTAATGTTTTATTTATTTTTGAGAGACAGAGAGAGAGCGTGAGCTGGGGAGGGGCAGAAAAAGAGGGAGACACAAAATCCAAAGCAGGCTCCAGGCTCTGAGCTGTCAGCATAGAGCCCGACGTAGGGCTTGAACTTGTTTACCGCAAGATCGTGACCCGAACCGAAGTCAGAAGCTTAACCAAATGAGCCACTCAGGCGCCCCCTTTTAGAGGTTTTATAGTTTTGAATTTTACCTTTAGGTATGTTCCATTTTGAGTTAACTTTTGTGAAAGGTGTAAGGTTTACATGTGGAAGTCCATTTGTTCCAGCACCATTTGTTGAAAAGATTATCCTTTCTCCATTGAATTGCCTTTGCTCCTTTGTCAAACACGAGGTGATTATATTTGGGTGGGTCTATTTCTAGGCTCTCTATTCTGCTCCATTGATTACTGTGTCTAATTTTTCACCAATACCATGCTGTCGGGATTACTATAGTCATGTAGTAAGTTTTGAAATCAGGTTGCAACAACTTTGTTCCTCTTCATTATTTTTTTGGCTATGCTGGATCTTTTGTCTTTCCAAGCTACAAAATTGCTTGCTGGGATTTTGATTGATATTGAGTCTATAGACCAAGTTGGGAAGAATTGACATTCTTTTAAAACGTTTATTTATTTTTGAAAGAGAGAGAGAGAGCAGGGAAGGGGAAGAGAGATAGGGAGACACAGAATCCGAAGCAGGTTCCAGGCTCTGAGCTGTCAGCACAGAGCCTGATGTGGGGCTCGAACCCATGAACTATGAGATCATGACCTGAGCCAAAGTTGGTTGCTCAACCAACTGAGCCACCCAGGTGCCCCAGGAAGAAGTGACATCTTAAAAAAATGTAATGTTCTATTCATTGAACATAAGAGATCTATCCATTTTTTTTTTGTATCTTTGATTTATTTCATCAGAATTTTGTAGTTTCCTCAGCTTTAATTTTTAATAATGCAATAGATTAGCAAAGCTCTTTGGTGATTCCTTAATAATTTTGATCATGACACTAAAAACTGAGAACTGCTGGTCTACCTCTTTTATTTTTTAAATGTTTATTTAAATGTCTTAAATGTTTATTTAAATGTTTTATTTAAATATTTTTAAATGTTTTTGAGAGAGAGAGACACAGAGTGTGAAAAGGAGAGGGTCAGAGAGAGAGAGAGAGGGAGACACAGAATCTGAAGCAGGCTCCAGGCTCTGAGCTATCAGCATAGAGCCCCACATGTATCTTGAACCCATGAACTGTCAGATCATGACCTGAGCCGAAATCGGATGCTTAACCAACTGAGCCACCCAGGCACCTGAAGAACTGCCAGTCAACCTCTTGATCACTTCTTTGGGGTCTTAATTTTCTAACTGCTAACTTCAGGTCTTTGCCATTTGTTTCAATAGGATTGACTTGGCAAGCATGCTTCTCCTACTCTTACCATTGTAACACAGTTGGCATTTAGACCTTCTCATTCACAAGTAATGATACTAAAACAGATACAATGTCTAACATAATAGAAGTAAATGTACAAGAATAAAAAAAGTAAAACTGTACAAGCTTGTAAAATAAAATGCAGTCAACTAAGAAATCAGGACTGCACATAGTGATTTCCCTCCAAAAAGTATGGTATAAAAAAGGCAATTATATTGGAGAAACCTGACAAACCTGACAAACTACAAGGTGATCAAGGTCAACATTAACAGTGATTACTCGTGGTGCCTGGGTGGCTCAGTGGGTTAAGCTCTAGACTCTTGATTTCAGCTCAGGTCATAATCTCATGGTTGTCAGAGTCCAGAGTGGAGCCCTCAATCGAGCTCCGTGTCCATACTGAGTGTGGAGCCTATTTAAGATTCTCTCTCTCCTTCTCCCTCTGCACCTCCCCCACTCACGTGCACATGTGGGCATGTACCCACACCCTCTCTCTCAAAAATCAAAAACCAAAAAAACAGTAGTAACTCATGCTGATAGTAGATAATATGATGTAATGAAAAGAAAACTTAGGCTCTGTGATCTTTTCCCTAAAACCCACAGCCTTTGTCTAATCATGAGAAAAACATCAGACAAATTTCATAGAGAGGCATCCTTTAATAAACCTGACCACCTCTCCTCAAAATTCTCAAGGTCATCAAAACCAACAGAAATGTGAGAAATTATCACAGCCAGAAGGAGCTTAAGGAGAAATGATAACTAAATGTAATAAACTATCCTGAATATGATCTTAGAATGGAAAAAGGACATTAGATCAAAAAAAAATCTGAATAAGGTATGGAATTTAGTTGATAATAACATACAAGTATTGGCTTAGTGATTGTGATGAATATATCATAATAACATTAGATGTTAATAATAAGGGAAGTTTATTATTTGGGCTGTGTGGGAGTTGGGCATATGGGAACTTGCCATACTATTGTAAATTTAAAATTATTACAAAAGTCTATTCAGTAAAAAGATCAGTGGTTGCCACTGGTTAGGTGGAGGGATGAATAGGTGAAGCACAGAGGATTTGTAGGGCAGTGAAAATATTCTGTATGATTCTGTAATAGTAGACACATGTCATTATACATTTGTCCAAAACCATAAAAAGTATATCAATAAAATTGAACCCTAAGGTAAACTATGCTCTTTGGATGACAATAATATGTCAATGTATGTTCATCAGTTGTAACAAATGTACCACTCTGGTGGGGATATTGATAACGGGGGCGGCTGTGCGTATGTGGGAGTATAGAATATATAGGAAATCTCAATACCTCCCTCTCAGTTTTGCTATAAACATGAAATCTAACCAAAAAAACAAAACCTATTAAAAATTGATCTATTAATTTAAAAAATCTCAAATTTGAATTAACCTGACTTTATAAAAAAGGGTAATGTAACATGTTCACATTTGGAAGATTGATAATGACATATACTTCTTGGGATGTTCATGATTTTATTGATTTATTTATTTATTTATTTATTAAAGTTTATTTATTTTCAGACAGAGAGAGAGCATGAGCATGGGAGGGACAGAGAGAGAATCCCAATCAGGCTCCATGCTGTTAGCACAGAGCCCGATGTGGGGCTTGAACTCACAAACTGTGAGACCATGACCTGAGCCGAAATCAAGAGTTGGAGGCTTAACGGACTGAGCCACCCAGGTGACCTATGGAATGTTCATGATTTTAAACTTAAGTTTTAAATTCTAGTTTTCACAAGCAATATTTCAAAGAGAATTTTCTGGGTTTTTCTTTTCACAATAAATATGTCTCCAGAGGGGAGAGCTTACACTTTCAAAGGATGTTAGTATTGCCATCATTAAGGAAAAGAAAAATCAGTCAGTGGGCTGGGCATGCTATATTGACATGAAACTTATGCCAATGTGTTTTACAATAGTGTTTCCTTTTTGTGGTATGCCAGACATATAATTATTACTAATGATATGTTACATTTTTTATTTTCTAAAATTACTTCATTCATTCACCATTTACTGTGTGCCTGTGCAAGAGAAAGAAATGGGAACTTACATCCATTCTTCCATTCAACAAATATTTATTGAGCACATTTTATTTTTTTTATTTTAATTTTTTTTTATTGTTTGAGAGAGAGAAAGAGAGAGAGACACACAGAGAGAGGGCATGCAGGGGAGGGGTGGAGAGACAGGGAGAGACAGAGAGAATCCCAAGCAGGCTCAGCACTGTCAGCACAGAGCCAGACATTGGGCTTGAACTCACAAACCATGAGATCATGACCTGAACAGAAATCAAGTCAATGCTTAACTGACTGAGCCACCGAGGCACCCCTTGAGCACATTTTATAAAGTGCAATTTGCAAGAAGATTGGGATACACCTTTTTTTTTTTTCCAACGTTTTTTATTTTATTTTTGGGACAGAGAGAGACAGAGCATGAACGGGGGAGGGGCAGAGAGAGAGGGAGACACAGAATCGTTAACAGACTCCAGGCTCCGAGCCATCAGCCCACAGCCTGACGCGGGGCTCGAACTCACGGACCGCGAGATCGTGACCTGGCTGAAGTCGGACGCTTAACCGACTGCACCACCCAGGCGCCCCGGGATACACCTTTAAATACAACCTGTATGGTCTCTCTCCTGAGGGAGTTTGCAATCTAGTGGGAGAGTAAATCTTCAAACAGTTACACAAATTGCTCTGTTAAAAGTCTATGAAGTAAAGCAAAGGAAGGTTACATATCAGCCATTATAGAAGTAACTTTCAATACAATTTCTCACCTAATTATCATAATTAAAGCTGTGGTTTATATATAAGGAAAATGGGTCTCAGAGAGGTTAAACTATATGCCAAGGATCCCAGAGCAAGTACATCCTGAAGTGTAATGTTTAATTCAGAGCTATCTAACTCTAAAGATCATGAATGAAAACACTGTATTATTTCCTGAATTTTACAAAACCCTGCGTGGCAGGCCTTATATTGATTTTGCTAATGAAAAAACTGATGCTGAGAGGAACTAGAACCCAAATCCTTTAAATAATTCATTTATTTGCCCACTGTATCATAATGCAAGCAAGTCTGTAACTTTTATGATACAAACATACAAGCCATGCATGCAGGAACTGCATACATTTTTGTAAACTTAAAAAAAAATGGTGAGATTGTCATTGAAACAAGCCCCTATTAAGCAAAGTATTGTTTTGTTTTGTTTTTACATAATTTTGGCAAAATTCTTACAGCTCTCTGCTGAATTTAAAAACTTTTTTATGGTAATCAAATATTTCTAGGGGTGAGAACGTAGGAGGAAAACAGTTCTACAAACAAGCAGCCTCACTTTTAATGAAATTATTTTATAGGGGAAAGTTTCCAAGAACTATTTTAATTCATACCACCCAGAATTTCACTGATTTTTTTAAAGGCAAATGCATATTCTTTGGGTTTACCCATCAATGTAATAGTACATCTTTAATTTTTCCTTGCAGAGAAAAAATTGACAATATATCCATGTTTATATGGGGTACAAATAAGGAAAAGAGGCTTAAAAAGAAAAAAAGAGGGGCACCTGGGTGGCTCAGTTGGTTGAGCATCTGACTCTTAATTTTGGCTCAGGTCATGATTCCAGGGTCATGGGATTGAGCCCTATGTCCAGCTCTGAGCTGCACATGGACATTGCTTAATACTCTCCCTCCTTCTGCCCCTCTCCCCCAATTGAACTCTCTCTCTCTCTCTCTCAAAATTAAAAAATAATAATAATAAAGAAAGAAAAGAGAACACAAGTAATAGCAAAGGAAACCCAGATTAATTTTGTAGAAAGTGTCAGTAGCTCTGCTTAAGTTTTTTGTTGTCAAATTGTTTGCAGCAAAAACTTGGGATATGTGATAGCAAGTATGAAAAACTATATGAAAGAAAACATATAAGTAGTATATGAAAATATTCTTAGTAATAGGTTGAGAATGCCCAAACTGCAGACTCCAAGTTTATCTATCTGCTGAGTCTCTGGTGACCACAATTTATGCTCATTTTCATGGATAAATCATAGAAATGTTTAACAAAGACTATTTTTATTTTTATTTTTCCTTTCTTTATTCTTTGCATCTTTATTCTTGTCTCAACCATATACAGCCTTCTGATATTTTAAGACCTTAATAGCAATTTTACCTTCACAGTTGAAATAGATCAACATAAAAGATTTTTAAAAATTTCTTCAATCCCCCCCCCACCAAAAAAAAGCATAGAACCTATTTCCCTTTGAATCAAAACCTGGAAAGTAAAAGATTAGCTTTGCTTACATTCTGGCCTGCCCCTGTTAAGCACTGTTTCTCCTTGGGGCACCTGGGTGGCTCTGTTGGTTAAGCATCAGACTCTTTATTGATTTCAGCTCAGGTCGTGAACTCACAGTTCATGGGCTCAAGCCTTGCATCAGGCTTTGCACTGATAGTGCAGAGCCTGCTTGGGATTCTCTCTCTCTCTCATTCTCTCTCTCTCTCTCTCTTTCTCTCTCTCTCCACCCCTCCCCAACTCGCATGTGTGCTCTCTCTTTCTCAAAATAAATAAAAATAAACTTAAGGAAAAAAAAGCATTGTTTCTCCTTTCTTTGTCTTCCTACCAGCTTCTCTGCTTTTCTGGTGACCAGGTCTCAACCCCAAAACAGGTTACTGTTCCTGAATTGACAGCAGAAACAGCAACTCTATATTCTAAATGCTTATTGAGTCCCCAGTGTTGATTTATTGTTGCTATAAATATGTATTGAGGACCTAACACATGCCAGGTACCATTCAAGAGGGCAGAGAGATACAGAGAGAGACACAAAAAGAAAGAGAAAGTTAAGAGAGGGAAGTCGGAAAGGAGAGAAAACAACTTGGAGCCTTGGATTATGGATCACAATCCAAGGTCTTCTCAAAACTTGTCTTAAGGAGAGATTACAGTCTGATATAGGGGAGAGGATATGTAGACTGATTACAGCAGAGAGTGCAGTGAGCATCATGAGAGAGAAAAAAAGTAAGTGCTGTGGGAGGGCTTCAAAAGAGGGCTTCATGTTGTTTTCAAGCAGTTATTTGTTTTTTTCCTTTAAAAATTTCTAATCCCTATTCAGCCTACCAAATATCTTTAAAATATATAAATCAGTACTTTTCCTGTTGTGCAAGTAACTGAAGCAACACAAAGTATTGATCTGTGAAATAGGAAAGATCATGGCAATTCAAACAAGTTCAATCCAAATGCCCAAACAATGTTGTCAAAACTCAGTCTCTTATCTCCTCTGTTCTTGGAGTGTTGGCATGCACTATTCCCAGCAGATTCTTTTTTTTTTTTTTTTAAGTTTTTATTGATTTGGAGAGAGAGAAAGCATGAGTGGAGAAGGTGGGGGGAGAGTGATAGAGAGAGAGACAGAGAGAGAATGAATCCCAAG
This sequence comes from Herpailurus yagouaroundi, assembly GCF_014898765.1. NCBI lineage: Eukaryota > Metazoa > Chordata > Mammalia > Carnivora > Felidae > Herpailurus > Herpailurus yagouaroundi. Next base: position 14,191,107 of record NW_024412396.1, on the reverse strand, counting down.
CAGAAGCTTGATGCATGGCTCGAACTCATAAACCAAGAGATCATTCCCTGAGCTGAAGTGGGGTGCTTAACTGACTGAGCCATCCAGGCACCCCTCCCCGGCAGATTCTTTTCACATGTTTGTTCCTAGCAGTTCCAGGCCTTCAGCCTGAAAAAAGAGTTTCTCTTTCTCAATAGTTGCAGGAGTTTTATTGGACTGCCTTGGTCTTGTGCCAATCCCTAACACACTTGCTTTGCACAGGATGCTTGAGTACTAAAGTGTAAATGGGGCCATGGGGCATGAGATCAAGTGAGATCAAGAGAGGGGTGGCTTTCCAAAGGAAAACCTAGGTGTGATTACCAGAAGAAGGCAGGCAAACCAACATACATCCACTACCATCAATGTAGCTAATTACTTTTTTTTTTTTAATGTCCACTTCAGTAAGTTTAGAAAGAGTAAGAAACTAGGTCTGCAAGGTATAAAATCTGGAGATGTTTCTAGCTTCTCTGAAATTAGTCCCCCAATGTAAGTTTTATTCTTTGATCTGAAGCGCTATGCATTTCCTCATTTTAAGACAGATATTCAAGAACTAATTGCAAGAAGGTAAGAATATTGAGTGTTTTTTCTTTTCACTCTTAAAATTTACATAAAACTGAGTGGATGCTCAAATCCTACTAAGATGTGGGAGTGGGGAGGAAACCACTGCCATTTCTAGCACGCGTAGCTTAAAATGGTGAAAGCCTGAACCTAAACAAAGGTTGTGATAATGGAGGGAACAGGACAAAATCAAAAGTATTTAGGAAGTAGAATCATCAGGTTTTGGTAACTGGACAAAAGAAGAGAAAGGGAGCCTTCAGAGGATATGAGTTTCTGGATTGAAAAAACTGGGCTGATCATTGTATTATCAATAAAGATACCAGATGAAGGAGGAAGATCAGGTTTGGGAGGAAGGAGGACAAAGCTGACAAGTTTCAGTTTTGTATATATTGAGTTTGAGTAGTTTGAATTTGAGTATATTTGAATTTGAGATTAGTATCTTAAAAAAGACACAGGTAGGGACAGAGGTGTCTAAAATCACCAAATAAATGATACTCAGAATCATGGGATCAGATAAATCTTCTACTATCAAAAAAAACTTTTAGTAATATAAACATAAACATTTAAAAACTAACAAATATTCATTCTGTGCCATAATAGGACATAAAGATAACTTTTGTAAAAAGCCCTTGTTTTCAAGGAGTTTCTACTCTTTTTTTTTTTTAATTTTTTTTTTCAACGTTTATTTATTTTTGGGACAGAGACAGAGCATGAACAGGGGAGGGGCAGAGAGAGAGAGGGAGACACAGAATCAGAAACAGGCTCCAGGCTCTGAGCCATCAGCCATCAGCCCAGAGCCTGACGCGGGGCTCGAACTCCCGGACCGTGAGATCGTGACCTGGTTGAAGTCGGACGCTTAACCGACTGCGCCACCCAGGCGCCCCCAAGGAGTTTCTACTCTTACACATACATCTTAATTTGTTTGGTTAGTTTACAATTGGTATATTAGATTTTCTTAATTTTCTTTAAAACAACTTCTGTTTTATAGATTATAAAAGCAATACATGCTTTTTGTAAAGGAAATATAAGCAAAATATAAACAAGAAAATTAAAACCACCTGTAATACACTTTGCAGCTATAATCACAATTTTGGAGTATTTTTTCATCTTTCAAAAATTGTATACTTTTTTTTCAGAGTTTTGATAACATATTTTCAGTTTTGTATCTGATTTTTCACTTAATATTGTCTTGAGTATTTTCCATGTTATTAAAAAATCTTCATATTAGTAATTTTCACAGGCATATTACATTTTACCTATTGGACATTCATTTCCTTCCTTTCTGACAGACATTCATATTGTTTCCAATCTTTCAGTGTTATAAATTGTGTTAATATTTTTTCATGCTTTCCTTTTTAAAAAAATTTTTTCCTCAATATTTATTTTTGAGAGACAGAGAGAGACAGAGCATGAATGGGGAAGGTGCAGAGAGGGAGAGGGAGACACAGAATCCAAAGCAGGCTCCAGGCTCTGAGCTGTCAGCACTGAGCCCCACGCGGGGCTCCAACCCACGAAGTGTGAGATCATGACCTGAGCTGAAGTCAGGCGCTTAACCAACTGAGCCACCCAGGTGCCCCTCATACTTTCCCATTTATGATTTTTTAGAATAGAATTCTAAAAATGGAACTAAAAAATCAAAGTGTATGAACGTTTTTAAGTGTCTTGATACAAAATGCCAAATACTAAATTCCATTAAGCTTGTAGTAATTAATGCTTCTTCCTAGAAATAGGAGCATCTCCGTCTATTTTAATCTTTTATTTTTTTATTTAATCTTTAATTTATTTTTATTTAATCTTTTATTTTTTTATGTTTATTTATTTTTGAGAGAGAGAGAGAGAGAGAGAGAGAGAGAGAGACAGATCACAGTGGGGGAGGGGCGGAGAGAGAGAGAACACACAGAATCTGAAGCAGGCTCCAGGCTCTGAGCTGTCAGCATAGAGCCTGATGGGGAGCTTGAACTCTGGAACAGGGAGATAATGATCTGAGCTGAGGTCGAGTATTTAACCCACTGACCCACCTAAGTGCCCCTAATTTGATTTTAAAAAATTACTAGTGCGTGAACATTTTCACGTTTTAGTTATGAGTATACACTTCTGTGAATTTTCCCCCATGTTTTCTATGAGTTTTTCTACCTTAGCCTTAGCAATTTCCTCCTGGATTTGTGAGCTTTTTACATGTTAAGAAAATTCACCCTTAAAGTTCCCCAGATTTCTTTTCTCTTGTAATTATGCACTCTGTGACTGCATGCTTTGGGGATTCATTTATTTGTGCAAGACGATTTTATTATTTTTGTGTGTGCGCGCCAGATAATTTTAATCAAGAGGATGTACTATAACCCTACAAATCTCTTAAACTACAACCTTTAATAATCACTTCGTAAAACAAAACAATAACTTTAAACAAAATTCAACTTAGGAAATGAAGGGGTGTTACATCCAAGGCCTTCAGAATTGGCATCTAAAATATATTGCACGACTGTTTTGATGTTTTGGAGCTACTTTTTAAGTTACTATGACATGGTTAACAGTGGAGATGAAGGACCTTATTTTTAAACAAACACTACACGACACCACTCAGGGAGCTTTGCGTACAACGGCGCACGCAGTAATTCCTTTCCCTGACTTTCTCGGGCTCTACCTTTGGCGCCTTACACAGGAAAGCAAAGGTGATAAAGGCCACGGATGATCTCACTCTGGCATGACGTCAAGAAGCCTTGACGTCAGAAGGCGGTTGCCACGGGGACCATTCGCCACCGACGGCAGAGTCGTGAAACCACATCACCGCGCTCATCTCCGTTTCGGCCTGTGCAGGGTCTAAGCTGCTAAAGAAGCTTTAACCTTAAGGGGGCCTCAGGGAGAGAGGAGTTGTGCTGCCGCTGCCGAGAGCCCCACCTCCGCGGCTCCCGGTCCCGGGTCCCGGCCTGTGGCGGCGAGAGGCGGCCTCAGGAGGCAGTGGAGGCGACGGCGGCCGACCTGCCCGGGTCTCCCTCGCTCCGTGCAGGACTGGGAGAGGGTATCCGCCATATTGGAGCCGGAACCGAAGGTGCTTTGCAGCCGCGGCGCGAGGCGGGAGGAGGTGGCGGCCCTGGCCTGGATGTGAGAGGAGTCGGCTGCGCCGGGGCCCGCAAGCCTGGGGAGTGAATGAGCTGCTTAGGCTAGTATCCTCCCCGCCCACTCTCTCCACTTTCCGCCGCCGGGGCCGGGCCGGAGTCCCCGAGTCGGCTGTGGCGGCGGCAGCGGCAGGATGTTCTCCAAGAAGCCGCACGGGGACGTGAAGAAGTCTACCCAGAAGGTGCTGGACACCAAGAAGGACGCGCTGACCCGTCTCAAGCACCTGCGCATCGTCATCGGTGAGGAGCGAGGGGTGGCGGCGCCTAAAGGCCTTCACTCTTCTGGGAGCCCCTGGGGACTCTCCCTCCCGCCCTAGCGCTGTGCGGGAGTAGAGGGCGAGGCGTCGCCTCCGCGGAGACGCGGTGGGGGGGGGGGGGCGGATAATTTGGGGAAGGGAAAACTTGGCAGTTGGCAAATACTAATCACCGCTAACACAGGGCTATCTAATTTTGAGTTAATAGCCCGAACTCATTTTTATAAACTAGTATTACTCTAAAAACTTAGATCTTTTTTTAGACTTTCCGGAGGCTTGGTGTTGTCGATAATGGTGTTTATAGAATATGTGTCAGGTGACTACCGCCCTCCCAATCCAAGTGAAAAAAAAAAAAACCTTCTCAAACAATATAAACCTTAATCTTTCAAGTTTCTTGGCTAACGAGGGCGAGGAAGCAGTTACACCTCTTTGGGAAGTGGCTGGTTTTCAAAAATCTTAGGGCAACAGCCCCGCCCTTCTGTTAGTGTACCTTGTTCATCGTTACTGTCATTTAGAGGGAAGGTTATTATTAATTACAGAAAGCAAAGTCGTTTATAGCTTCCTTTGCTTCTCGAGAATTGTTTACGATTCTGTTTTTACTTAGTTAAGTTTTTTTTTATTCTCTGTTGCTCTCTACATCCGTTTGGCTGGCAGACCAAACAATGCTCTGAATTGTGGTAATAGTGTTAAACGAATCTTTTGGATACTTGCTCATTTCATAGGTTGAGGAGGGCTGTACTGGCATTTATGGAACATGTGGTCCTGTACTTGGATCTTTTTAGATGGAATTTGAGGTGAAAAGGCAAGTTACTTTGCATTGATAGAGTTATTGGCAGAACTGAGTTTAGAACCCAGATGCCTGAATCCTAGTTCAGAGTATTATTTCAAGCTCTTTTCCTAATGAGTGTTTTTCTGAAAAGTGACGTTTAATTAGTGATGGAAGTCCTGTGTTTTTGCTGCATGTTTCTCTACTCTGTTGTTTACTCATACCATCAGGATACCACTAGTAATACCCAACATTTGTATGTTTTACAAAATGATTTCACATAAATTATAATTCTCACAGTAACTGTAGAGGTAGATATTATTATACTCCTTATTTTACAAATTAGAAAGCTGAGGTCTGGAAATGTTAAGTGGTCATACAGCTACTAGGAAGCAGAGCCAGAACTGGAGCCCAGATTTCATGTCTTTGTTTTTTTTACTCTTCCTACATTTATGGCAGCAAATCTTTATCACAGGTAAGTTGTATTTATTCCTGTGGAATAAGAAAGCAATTAAATCCAGTTTGTCAATATAAAAAGAGATCCAGTTTTCAAGAAAATATAAATCTTAATATAGTTGAGATAGTGATCTTTTTATTTTCATTCTACTTCTGAGTTAAGCCATTGAAGAAAAGATTTGGCTAAGAGTGCAACAGGGAAAGTCAATGTGTGAGTGTAGGAGATATATCACAGATAATTGCAGTTTGAAATTGGAGACTTAATGGAATTTGGCACCTACTTGGGACAGACTGTAGCTTGAGTAAAGGCGGAGCTATAAAGTTAAGTTCCAGTAGAGTATTGACATTTCCTAAATTAACTGCTGTATTCCTTAGTTATAGAGGTGAGGGCACGGTTCATACATCTTGGGCGTAAAAGGTTTTTACATCTGGGTGACTTGGTCTAAATTAAGAGGCCACACGTGTCAGGTATTTTGTAGGGTCTGGCTTCCTTGGTTTGAAGACAAAACTAATTAAAAAAACACTTTTGCTTTTTATTTATGGGCTTTTAAAAAATGAAGCATATGCTGTATATAAACACTTAAAATATCCTTAAGAACCTTCAAATAGAGAATATTGTGCTTTCAGACTCCCTGCCCTGTCAGTGGAGGAGTTCCATAAGAGAGATTACTGTGCTTCCATAGTCTTATTTTTATTTATTTATTTAAAAAATTTTATTTTATTATTTTTTTTAAAAGTACATTTGTTTTGAGAAAGACAGAGACAGTGCTGGTGGGCAGGGACAGAGAGATTGGGAGAGAGAATTCCAAGTAGGCTCTGCACTGTCAGCACAGGCTTGAACCCAGGAAGCTGTGAGATCATGGCCTGATTTGAAACCAAGAGTCGGGCGCTTAACCCATTGAGCCACTCAGGTGCCCCTACGAATCTTTAATTCTAGTGTAGTTAACATAGTGTTATACTTGTTTCAGGTGTACAAAGTAGTGATTCAGCAGTTCCATATATCACTCAATGTTCATCAAGATAAGTGTACCCTTAATCCCCTTCACCTATTTTACCCATCCCCCCCACTCACATGCCCAGTAAACATGTTTGTTCTCTGTGTTAAGAGCTTGTTTTTTGGTTTGTCTCTTTTTACACTTCAGTAGTTTCAGAACAGTAGTTCTGAACCAGGGACAATTTTTTTCCTCTGGCGATAATGTCTGGAGACACTTTTGGTTGTCACAAATAGGGGGAGAGGATACTGGCCTTTAGTGGGTAGCAGAAATGCTGCTATATATCTTACATTGCACAAGATAATCCATCACAACAATGTTCTAGCTCTAAATGTCTATAGTGCTGAAGTTTAGAAACCTTGTCAAGATATGGAGTGCAAGATAGACCTCCAAATGTTGTACTTGTTATGGAAAGAGCCCAAATGTCGATTGACTGATGCATGGATAAAGAAGATGTGGTATATATACACAATGGAATATTACTCAGCCATAAAAAAGAATGAAGTCTTGCTATTTGCAACGACGTGGTTGGAGCTAGAGCGCGTGTTATGCCAAGCAAAATAAGTCATTCGGAGAGAGACAAATAGCATATGATTTCACTCATCTGTGGAATTTAAGAAACAAAACCGATGAACATAGGGGAAAGAAAGAAAAAGAGGGAGGCAAACCATAAAAGACACTCTTAATTATGGAAAACAAACAGGATTGCTTTAGGGGAGGTGGGCAGGGGTGGGGGATGGACTAAATGGGTGATGTGTATTAAGGAGAGCACTTGTGATGAGCACTGAGTATTGTATGTAAGTGATGAATCACTAAATTCTCCTGAAACTAATATTATACTCTATCTTAGCTAACTAGAATTTAAATAAGAACTTGAAATATAAAAAAACAAAACAAGAACCACAAATGTTGTACTTTGTTCTTTTTTTTAATGTTTTATCTTTGAGAGAGAATGCACGTGTGCATGCATGCTCACTCATGGGAGAGGGGCAGAGAGAGGGAGACAGAGGATCCCAAGTGGCTCTGTGCTGACAGCAGAGAGCACCCAGCACAGGGCTTGAACTCACAAACCATGAGATCATGACCTGAGCTGAAGTTGGACGCTTAACCTACTGAGCCACCCAGGCACCCCTTGGTTCTACTATATTAATTAATTGAATAAAATATTTTGTATCTTTAAGTGGTTACAGTTTTATTTTGCTTGAAATATGGTTAATGTAATTCCTTAGAAAATGAATGGGAGAAAGTAGAGTGACAAAAGCTGTAAGACATCTTAGAGGGCCACCAGTCAGTCAGGTACCTTATATTGTAGATGAAAGGGTCATTTCAAATCATTTCTTTTTTTTTTTAATTTTTTTTTAAATTTTTTTTTCAACGTTTATTTATTTTTGGGAGAGAGACAGAGCATGAACGGGCGAGGGGCAGAGAGGGAGACACAGAATCGGAAACAGGCTCCAGGCTCTGAGCCATCAGCCCAGAGCCCGACGCGGGGCTCGAACTCACGGACCGTGAGATCGTGACCTGGTTGAAGTCGGACGCTTAACCGACTGCGCCACCCAGGCGCCCCATCAAATCATTTCTAAAGTAGGGGCAAGTTTGCAAAGTGGGCATTGCCAATGACACAGGATTTTTATTTTTGTTTGGTCCCATCTGAACTATATTTTTAACCCTTAAAATGAACTGCTGTTCATTCACGGTATTTGTAGAGAATTCAGTGCATCCAAATATATGAGAACATAATTTAAAGATACAGTCTAAAACTTTGCTCTGGCATGTGTTCGCTTGGGACACATAAGACAATTCAGCTGAATTTGTAGAACTTGACTCTGAAGGATTTATATTTAAATTTGCTGTGTTTATTGATATTGCTATATATTTTATTTGTAGGAACTGGAAGTTAGAGTTTTTAAAAAATAGAAATTGAGCCTTGTCTAGTTTCTAAAGTTTTATCCTCTCCCCCCACCCCTTTTTTTCAAATAAAAGCCTTAAGATAATGATACTAAGTTAGCACATATAAAGTAGCTAACATAAGACCTACATATATTGGATATTGACTAAATGTTACTTTCTTCTGTGGCAAGGTAACAGTTCAGTCTTAATGATTTAAAAATAAAAAGAGTGCTTATTCAGCTGATAAATATATTGACTATTGTTAGATCATTCTAACAGTTTTATTGAAGTATAACTGGTGTATAATTGCACATATTCAAAGCATTTTATTTGAAATGAATAATTTTGATATATATACCTTGTGAAGCCATTATGACAATTAAGATTAGGAACATACTCAGATATTCCAGGTAGCAAATATATCTATAGCCTCCCAAAATTTCCTTTCGCCCTTTTGTAATCCCTTTCTCCCGCCCCTGCACGCAACCCCTTGCCTCCTTTCCCTGGGTGAAACTGTGTGTGTGTGTGTGTGTGTGTGTGTGTGTGTGTGTGTGTGTGTGTATGGAATTATACAGTATTTACTTTTTTGTTGGGTTTCTTTTATTCAGCCTTATTTGAAATCCATCTCTCTTGTTTGTGGTGTGTCAGGAATATATTGCTTTTGTTGTTGACTAGTATTCCATTGTATAGACATGCCACAATTTGATTATCCATTTACTCGTTGATATGTGAGTTTGCAGTTTGGGGCTGTTACACATAAAACTGCTGTGAGATGTACTTGTTTATAGACACCTGCTTTCTTCTCTCTTGGATAAATACCTAGAAATGGAATGGCTGGAGCATGGAGCATATAACAGTTGTGTGTTTATTGCCATACTGTTTTTTACGATTTTACATTCTTTTTTTTTTATTAAAAAAAAAATTTTTTTAACGTTTATTTACTTTTGAGACAGAGAGAGACACAACATGAATGGGGGAGGGGCAGAGAGAGAGGGAGACACAGAATCGGAAGCAGGCTCCAGGCTCTGAGCCATCAGCCCAGAGCCCGACGCGGGGCTTGAACTCGCAGACCGCGAGATCGTGACCTGAGCTGAAGTGGGACACTTAATCGACTGAGCCACCCAGGCGCCCTCGCGATTTTACATTCTTACTAGCAGGGTATGAGGATGATTTCCTCCACTACTTTACTTGGTATGGACAGTCTTCTTAATTTCAACCACTATAATAAGTATATAGTGGTTATAATTGTTTCTTTGATATCTAATAATACTGAGCTTTTTAAAATGTGTTTATTTGCTATTGTATAACTTATTTGAAGTGTCTGTTCAAATTTTTCATTTATTTTTAAGTCGAATCGTTTGTTTTCATTCAGTTTTGCAAATTCTTTATATTTTTTGGATACAAGTACTTTATCATATGTGTGATTTGCAGAGCTTTTTTTTCTTTTATTTTTGAAAAATGTTTATTTTTGAGAGAGAGAGAGCACAAGCAGAGAAGGGGCAGAGAGAGAGGGAGACACAGAATTCCAAGTAGGCTCCAGGCTCCCAGCTGTCAGCACAGAGCCTGATGCAGGGCTCGAACTCACAAACCGTGAAGATCATGACCTGAGCCAAAGTCAGATGCTTAACCGACTGAGCCACTCCAGTGCGCCTACAGAGCTTTTTTTTTTTTTTTTTTTTTAAAACAGTCTTTGGATTGTTTTTCTTAACATCTTCGATTAGGTCTATGTATCAATTTTGTCTTTTATGGTTTATGCTTTTGGTTTTTATAGTTTATGTTTTATCCAAAATCTTTGCCTAAGCCAAAGTCACAAAGAATTTCTCCTATCCTTTCTTCAAGAAATTTGATAATTTCAGGGGTGCCTGGGTGGCTCAGTCAGTTAAGCATCCAACTTCAGCTCAGGTCATGATCTCTTGGTCTGTGAGTCCTAGCGTGTGCTGGGCTCTCCATTGACAGCTCAGAGTGGAGCCTGTTTCAGATTCTGTGTCTCCCTCTCTGTTTACCCCTCCCCTGCTCGTGTTCTGTCTCTCAAAGATAAACAATAAAAAAAAGTTATAACTTTGGGATCTATATTTAGATCTGTGATCTGTCTTCTTTTTTTTAGATCCATGATCCATCTTGAGTTAACTTTGTAAATATGGTTTGAGATAGGATTGGCTTTTTTTTTTTTTTTTTTTTTTTTGGTGAATGGATGTCCAATTACTCCGGAACTATTTTTTGAAAAAGACAGCCTTTTGTTCACTGAATTGCCCTTGCGCTTTTTCCAAAAGTCGTTCGTCTATATATACGAGGGTCTATTTCTGGACTTTCTATTTTGTTCCAGTGATCTATTTATTTGTGTTAGAGCCAGGACCCCTCCCTCTCCCTACACACGCACACAGACACAGGTTTTTGTTTGTTTGTTTTTTACGGTAACTTAATAAGTGGTGTTGTCCCTGCAACTTTGTTCTTCCTTTTAAGAGATTTTTTGGGGGGGGGGTTATGGGGTGTGGGGGCCATACCAGGTCCTTAACATTTCCATATGAGTTTTAAGATTATCTTGTCAGTTTCTTTAAAAAAATAAATAAAAATTCCTGCTGGGATATTGATTCACAGTGTGGTGAATCTGTAGGTCAATTTGGGGAGAAAGTGACAATAATATTGAGTTCTCTAACTTATGAACAAGGTATATTTCTCCATTTATATACAGCTTTAATTTCTCTTGACAGTGTTTTGCAGTTTTTAATATATAGGTCTTACACATCTTTTGTTACTTATCCCTAAATATTTTCCACTTTGGATGTTGTTGTAAGTGATATATTTATATCCATTTCTGGTTGTTCATTGCTAGTGTAAGGAAATTCAATTTTTTTTAAAGTTTATTTTTGAGAGAGAGACAGAGAGACAGAGTGTGGGTGGGGGAGGGGCAGAGACTGAGGGAAACAGAATCTGAAGCAGGCTCCAGGCTCTGAGTTGTCAGCACAGAGCCTGACTTGTGGCTTGAACTCACAAACTGTCACATCATGACCTGAGCCAAAGTCAGATGCTCAACTGACTGAGCCACCCAGGCGCCCCAGAAATACATATTTTTTTTTTTTAGGTTTTTTTGGTAATCTTTGCATCTGGTGTGGGGCTTGAACTGAGGACTGCAAGATTAGGAATCTCATGCTCTTTTGACTGAGCCATGCGGGCACCCCTGATTTTTTTGTGTGTTAAGCTTGTGTGCTGAAATCTTGCTAACTCATTTAGTTATTCTATATTAATTTTTTATAGATTCCTCTGGATTTTTTACATAGTCTCATCTGTGAATAAAGACAGTTTTACTTCTTCCTTTCCAAATGTGGTTGCATTTATTTTTTCTTGGTTTGCTGAACTCACTAGAACCTCTAGTACAGTGTAGAGTAGAAGTGGTGAGAGTGGGCATCCTCGTATTGTTCTTGATCTTAAGGGAGGGTAAAGCAAACAATTTTTTTTTTTTTTTAACTATACAATGTGATGCCTTTAATTTATCGTGTTGAGAGAGTTTCATTTTTTACTGAGAGTTTGGATCAGGAATGGATGTTGGATTTGTTAAATGCCTTTTCTACTTCTTTTGAGATGAACAGGGTTTTTTTTTTATTTGTTAATATGATGAATTAAAATTACTGATTTCAAATGTTAAATCAACTTTGCAGTTCTGGGATTAAATTTCACTTGGTCATGATGTATTGTCATTTTTATATATTGTTTGATTTGATATGCTAAAATTTTGTTTGTAATTTTTGTATTTATATTCATGAGAGATATTGGCCTGTACTTCTTTTATAATGTTTGTGGTTCTGATACCAGGTAGTGCTAGCCTTACTGAGAAATATTTATGTAGAATTGGTTTATTAAAAAACTTTTTTTAGTTTATTTTTTGAGAGAGAGAGAGACGGAGCATGAGCAGGAAAAGGGCAGAGAGAGAGACACACAGAATATGAAGCAGGCTCCAGGCTCTGAGCTGTCAGCACAGAGCCCTACACAGGGCTCAGACTCACAGACCATGAGATCATGACCTGAGCTGAAGTCAGATTCTTAACCGACTGAGCCACCCAGGCGCCCCGTAATTGGCTTTATTTTTAACTTAAGGTTTTGGTGGAATTCACCAGCGAAGCCATCTGGATCTGCAGTTTTCTTTGAGGGAATTTTTTTTTTTTTTTTAATTTTTTTTTCAACGTTTATTTATTTTTGGGACAGAGAGAGACAGAGCATGAATGGACAGAGCATGAATGGGGGAGGGGCAGAGAGAGAGGGAGACACAGAATCGGAAACAGGCTCCAGGCTCTGAGCCATCAGCCCAGAGCCCGACGCGGGGCTCGAACTCACGGACCGCGAGATCGTGACCTGGCTGAAGTCGGACGCTTAACCGACTGCGCCACCCAGGCGCCCCTGAGGGAATGTTTTTAACTACTTTAATAGAAAGATAGCTATTCAGGTTATCTATTTCTTCTTGAGTGGGCATTGGTAGTTTGTTGTTGTTTTTTTTTTTTAAGGAAATTTCATTTCATCTGAGTTGTCAAATTTATAGGCATAAAGTGGTTCATAATACTCCTTTATAATTCTTTTGATATCTGTAGAATCTGTGGTGATGTCACTTCTCTTTTTTTAAAAAAAATTAAAAAAAAATTTTTTTAACGTTTATTTATTTGTGAGACACAGAGAGACAGAGCATGAACAGGGGAGGGGCAGAGAGAGAGGGAGACACAGAATCTGAAGCAGGCTCCAGGCTCCGAGCCATCAGCCCAGAGCCTGATGCGGGGCTCAAACTCACGGACCGCGAGATCACGACCTGAGTTGAAGTTGGACGCTTAACTGACTGAGCCACCCAGGTGCCCCTAAAAAATTTTTAATGTTTATTTCTGACAGAGAGAGAGACAGACAGACAGACATTGCACGAACAGGGGAGGGGCAGAAAGAGAGGGAGACACAGAATCCGAAGCAGGCTCCAGGCTGTGAACTGTCGGCACGGAGCCTGATGTGGGGCTCTAACTCGTGAACTGCTAGATCATGACCTGAGCTGAAGTTGGATGCCCAACAGACTGAGCCACCCAGGCGCCCCTAATTTCACCTCTCTTAATCTTGATATTGATAATTTCTCTTTTTCTGATCAGTTTGACTAGAGGATTCTCACTTTTATAAATCTAAAAGAACCAGTTTGTGGCCTTTACTGATTTTCTGTTTTTCTATTTTTATTTCATTGATCTCTGCTTTGATTTTGATTCTTTCTTTTTTTTTCTTTTTTTTTTTTTTGGCTTAATTTTAGTTTCATTTGCTCTTATTCTAGTTTATTAAAATGTAAATTGAGATTACTGATTTGAGACCCTTTTATTCCACTGTAGGCATTTTATGATACAAATTTTTCCTAAGTAACATCTCACAAATTATGGCATTTTGTATTTACATTTTCAGTTAGGTCCAAAATACATTCTACCTTCCCTTTTCATTTCTTCTTTGATCCATTGGTCATTTACAATTGTGTTCTTTAGCTTCAAATATTTGTGGATTACTCAGATATTGTTCTGTTACTGAATTCTACTTTAATTCCATTATAGTCAGGTAACGTGTTTTAGGACTTGATTTCTTTAAAATTGACTTGATAGTCCCAAATATGTTTTAACTTGATACATGTTCCATTTGCACTTGAAAACAAAATGTATTCTGTTGGATTGAATGTTCTAAAATTGTTGTTCTAAAATTGTTGTTCTAAAAATGTCAATTAGGACAAGTTGCTTGATAGTGTTGTTAAAGACTTCTATATCCTTGCTGAATTGCTGTCTGCTTGTTTTTATCAATATTGAGACTGAAGTTTCTGATTGTAATTGTGGGTTTGTCTATTTCTTTATGCACTTCTATCAGATTTTGTGTCATGTATTTTGAAGTTCTGTTATTAGGTACCAAGCACTTAGGATTATTCTTTCCTCTTGATAAATTGATTTTCACCATTATGAAATGATTTTTTTTAAGTTTATTTATTTTTGAGAGAGAGAGAGTGTGTGTGCATGGGAGGGGCAGAGAGAGAAGGAGAGAGAGAATCCCAAGCAGGCTCCGTACTGTCAGTGCAAAGCCCCACGTGATACTTGAACTCACAAACCATGAGATCATGACCTGAGCTGAAATCAAGAGTCAGATGCTTAACTGACTAGGCCACCTAGGCACCCCATGAAATGATCATTTTATGTCTGGTAATACTCTTTGCTTTGGAGATTGGTCTCATAATGAAAATGTTTGGAAGATGTACATTTTTTTTGCTTTGTCACTATGCTGTTTATTATATTCCTAGAACTTACTTATCTTACAACTGGAAATTTATACCTTTTGACCACTTTCACCCATTTTCCCCACCTCTTGCCTCTGGCAACCCCCATTCTTTTCTGTTTTTGTGAGTTTTTTGTTTTTAGTTTTCACATATAACTGAAAACATATAGTATCTGTCTTTCCCTGACTTATTTCTCTTAATGTCTTCAAGGTCTATCTTGTGTTGTAGCAAAAGGCAAGATTTTCTTTTTCTGTGTCTGAATAATATTCCATTGTGTACATATGTGTAGCGTGTATAGCGTGTATACCTATGTGTATACATGTGCAAACATTACATTTTCTTTATCCATTTGTCCTTTGGAACAACTTAAGTCATTTCCATGTCTTAGCTATTATAAATGCTGTAATGAACAAGGGGTGCAGATATCTCTTTGAGATACTGGTTTCATTTCCTTCAGATATATACCTAGAAGTGGAATTGCTAGATCATATGGTAGTTCTGTTTTTAATTAAAACAAATTTTTTAATGTTTATTTGTTTTTGAAAGAGAATGTGAGCAGGGGAGGGACAGAGAGAGAGGGAGACACAGAATCCGGAAGCAGGCTCTAGGCTCTGAGCTGTCAGCACAGAGCTCCATGCAGGGCTTGAGCTCATGAACCACAAGATCATGACCTGAGCTGAAGTCATATGCTTAACTGACTGAGCCACCCAGCCGCCCCTATTTTTAATTTTTTGAAGAACCACCCAACTGTTTTCCACAGTGGCTATACCAATTTACCTTCCCACCAACAGCATACAAGGGTTCCCTTTTTTCCACGTCCTTGCCAATATCTGTTTCTTTTTGATAATAGACATTCTAACATGTGTGAGGTGATATCTCATTGTTTTTCATTTGGATTTCTTTGATGATTAGTGATGTTGTGTACCTTTTCATTTACCTGTTGGCCCTCTGTATGTCTTTAGGAAAATGTCTATTCAGATATTCTGTCCATTTTTTAATTGGATTGTTTATTGTTGTGCTATTGAGTTGTATGAGTTCTTTATATATTTTGGATATTAACCTCTTATCAGTTACATGATTTGCAGATCTTTGCTCCAAATTCTGAGGGGTGCTTTTTCATTTTGTTGTTGCTTTCCCCTGTTATGCAGAAGCCTTTTAGTTTGATGTAATTTGGTTATTTTTGCTTTTATTGCCTTTTGTTGTCAAATCCAGTCATCAAGACCAATGTCAAGGAGAGGCGCCTGGGTGGCTCAGTCAGCTGTCTGACTTAGGCTCAGGTCATGATCTTGTGGTTCATGAGTTTGAGCCCTGCATCAGGCTCTGGGCTGACAGCTCAGAGCCTGGACCCTGCTTCAGATTCTGTGTCTCCTTCCCTCTCTCAGCCCATCCCCCGCTTGTACTCTGTCTCTCTCTTTCTTAAAATAAATAAACATTAAAAAATTTAAAAAGACCAACCTCAAGAAGCTTACCACTTATATGCTTTTCTAGAAGTTTTGTGGTTTCAGATCTTAGTTCACGTCTTCAATTTACTGTTAATTTTTGCATATTTTATAACATAGGGGTCCAGTTTCATTCTTTTGCATGTGGCTGTCCAGTTTCCCCAATACCATTTATTGAAGAGATTATCCTTTTTGTATTGTACATTCTTGGCTCCTTCGTTGTAAATTAATTGACCATTTATGCGGTGGTTTATTTCTGGGCTCTCAGTTTTGTTCCATTGGTCTAGGTGTCTGTTTTTATGCAAATATTTACCATTTTGATTATTTTGGTTTTGTATTAGAATTTGAAATCAAGGAGCGTTGATGTCTCCAGGTTTGTTTTTGTTTCTCCTGATTGCTTTGGCTGTTTGAGGTCCTTTGTGGTTCCATACAAATTTCAGGATTGTTTTTTGTATTTTTGTAAAAAATGCCATTGGAATTTTGATAGGGATTCCATTGAATTTTAGATAGCTTTGGGTACTGTGGACATTTTAACTATTCTTCTAATACATGAGTCTGGAATCTTTCTGTTTATTTGTGTTTTCTTTGATTTCTTTCATCAGTGTCCTGTACTTTTTAGTGTACAGATCTTTCATCTCCTTGGTTAATTTTATTCCTAGGTAATTTTCTTTTTAATGGAGTTGTAAGTGGTTTTTTGGTTTTTGTTTGTTTTTTAAGTAAGCTCTATATCCAATGTGGGGTTTGAATTCAAAACCCCAAGATCAAGTCACATGCTCTACTGATTGAGCCAGCTAGGCACCCCTGGGTTTATTTTCTAAATTTCTCTTTCTCATGGTTCATTGTTAGTGTATAGAAATGCAACTGGATTTTGTATATTGATTTTGTATCCTGCAACGTTGCTGAATTTATTTGTTTTAATGGTTTTTTGGTAGAATCATTAAGGTTTCTTATGTTATCTGCAGATAGAAACAGTTTTATGTTTTTGTTTCAGATTTAGATGTCTCTTATTCTTTTTGCCTAATTGCTCTGGCTCAGACTTTCAATACTATGTCGTATAAAAGTGACAAGAGTGGGCATCTTGTCTTCCTTCTGATCTTAGAGGAAAATCTTTCAACTCTTCATCATTGAGTATGATGTCAACTGTGGACTTGTCATATACGGCCTTTATTATGTGCAGGTACATTTCTTCTATACCCAGTTGGTCAGGAGTTTTTATTATGTGTGGATGTTGAGTTTTGTCAGATGCATCTCAATAGATGATCATGTTGATTTTTATCCTTCATTTTGTTAATGTGGTGAATCACATTGATTTGTGGATGGTGGACTATCTTTGCATGTTTGAAATAAATTCTACTTAATCATGGCTATGATCCTTTTAGTGTATTGTTGAGTTTGGTGTATTCCTATTTTGTTGAGGATTTTTGCATCTATGTTATTTAGGGATATTGTCCTATAATTTTCTTCCCTTGCAGTGTCCTTGTCTTTTTTTTTTTTTTTTTTTTAAATGTCACAGTAACACTGGCCTTGTAAAATGAGTTCGGAAGTATTCCCTCTTCTCTCTGAGAAGAGTTGGTAATTATCCTTTAAATGTTTGGTAGAGGGGGCCCCTGGGTGGCCCAGTTGGTTGAGCGTCCAAGTTTGGCTCAGGTCATGATCTCACGGCTTGTGAGTTCAAGCCCCGCATTGGGTTCTGTGCTGACAGCTGGGAGCCTGGAGCCTGTTTTGGATTATGTGTCTCCCTGTCTCTCTGCCTCTCTCCCCCTTGTGCTCTGTCTCTTTCTCAAAAATAAATAAACATTGGGGCGCCTGGGTGGCGCAGTCGGTTAGGCGTCTGACTTCAGCCAGGTCACGATCTCGCGGTCCGTAAGTTCAAGCCCCGCGTCAGGCTCTGGGCTGATGGCTCGGAGCCTGGAGCCTGTTTCCGATTCTGTGTCTCCCTCTCTCTCTGCCCCTCCCCCCGTTCATGCTCTGTCTCTGTCTGTCCCATAAATAAATAAAAACGTGGAAAAAAAAATTAAAAATAAATAAACATTAAAAAATTAAAAAAAAATGTTTGGTAGAATTCACCAGTGAGACCATCTGGTCCTGGACTTTTCTCCTGGAGAGGTGTTTGAATACTGACTCCATCTCCTTACTTGGAATTGTTCTGTCCAGATTCAGACCAATAAGTACTCATTTAGATATAGATGATGTACATTTAATGTCATTATTGATTTGGCTAAGTTTGAGCCTGTCTTGCTATTTGTTTTCTATTTGGCCTTGTTAGTTCTCTCTTTTTTTTCTTTCTTTCTATTATTTGAATAAATTTATGATTCTTTTAAAAATCTCCCTCATTGATTTTTTAGTCATAATCTCCTACTTTATAATTTTAATGATTGCTTTATGATTTATAATAAACATCTCTATCTTATCAGAGCTACTGTTAGGTGATATACCACTTATACCACTTCTCTTTTGTATGACAACTTTGTAAGAGTGTACTTTCATTTCTCCCCTCAGTCTTTATACTTTTCTGGTTATACATGTTGCTTTGCTTAAGCAAAATTTTTAAATTTATAATGTACTATAATATTTTGTTTAAGCAGGGTTTTTTAAAAATTTATTTTTGAGAGAGAGACAGAGACAGAGCACAAGTGTGGGAGGGGCAGATGGAGACGGAGATGCAGAGTCAGAAGCTAGCTCCAGGCTCTGTGCTGTGCTGACAGCTCAGAGCCTGATGCGGGGCTTGAACCTGTGAACTATGAGATAATGACCTGAGCTGAAGTCAGCGCTTAACTGACTCAGCTGTCCAGGTGCCCCTACGCAGTTATTTTTTAAGGATTTTTAATTATTATTACTTAAAGAATCATTGCCCATTGCTCCTCATTTCTTTGCAGAGATAGTTATTTCCCTCCTTCCAATATCATTTCATTTCTGCCTGAAGGACTTCTTTAATGTTTATTTGTGATGATGAGGGTGTGTAGGTGATGAATTCTTTATGCTTTTGTTTGTGTGAAAAGTCTTTAGTTTGCCTCTTTTTGGAAAGATATTTGGCTTTGTTTAGAATTCTATGTTGATGGCTTTTTTCCCTTTGTCCTTTAAACATTTTATTCCCCCGTCTTTTTTTGTTTGTTTGTTTATTTATTTTTGAGAGAGAGACAGAGCATGAGTGGAGGAGGGGCAGAGAGAGAGGGAGACACAGAATCCAAAGCAGGCTCCAGGCTCTGAGCTGTCAGCACGGAACTCAATGAACCATGAGATCATGACCTTGGATGCGCAACGGACTGAGCCACCTATGCGGCTCCCAGCCCTCCCCGCCCCGCCCCATCTTTTTGCTTGCTTTTTTTTTTTTTTAAGATTTTATTTTGGGGCGCCTGGGTGGCTCAGTCGGTTAAGCGTCCGACTTCGGCTCAGGTCATGATCTCACGGTCCGTGAGTTCAAGCCCCACGTCGGGCTCTGTGCTGACAGCTCAGAGCCTGGAGCCTGTTTCAGATTCTGTGTCTCCCTCTCTCTCTGCCCCTCCCCTGTTCATGCTCTGTCTCTCTCTGTCTCAAAAATAAATAAACGTTAAAAAAAAAAAAGATTTTATTTTTAAGTAATCTCTACACCCTACATGGGGCTCAAACCCACAACCCCAAGATCAAGAATCACATGCTTCATTGACTGAGCCAGCCAGGTGCCCCTTGCTTGCATTACTTTTGATAAGTCTGCTATCATCCTTACTCTGCAAGTAACATCATTTTTTTTCCTAGCTGTTTTTAAGATCTTCTCTTCCTCTGTTTTTGAGCAGTTGTACCGTGGTGTAGTTTTCTTAGTATTTCTTGGCTTTTGGGGTTCATTGAGCTTCTTAGCTTGCTTGAGTTTACGTTTTTAGTAATTTGATCATGTTTTCCTACTTCTTCCCCTCCTTTTTTGGAATTTCATTTATTAGTATATGAGAGAGTATTAATATTAGATTAGTATATTGGGAAAGTATTAGTAGTATATTAGAAGGTCTCTTGGCTTGAAAAGAACGGACATTCTTTTCATGTTGGGGGATTCTTTTTTCTCTGTGTTTTATCTTGGATACTTCCTATTGTTGTCTTCAAGTTCACTAGTATTCAGCTTTATGCAGTCTGCCATTAATCTTATTTAATTTTCATCTAAGATGTAGTTTTTATTTAGTTCATTTTGGGTATAGAATTATATCATTTGCATGTCTTTTTTTAACTTCTTGAACACATGGAATACAATTAAAGTAACTTGACATACTTCCTTGCTCATTCTAACCTCTGTCATTTCTGGGTCAGTTTTAATCAATTGATTATTTTCCTTATCCTGGGTTTTTTTTCCTGCTTCTTTCTCTGCTACCAATCTTGGGATAGGTGATATTGTGAATTTTGCCTTCTTAGCTTTTGGGTATTTTTGTATTCCTATAAATTCTTAAGCTCTATTCTGGGATGCAATTAAATTACTTGAAAACAGTTTGAGCATTTCAAGTCTTGTTTTTATGATTTCTTGATGGATCTATCTGGGACTAATTATTACTTTTATGAGGCAACATTTTTCCAAGTATTCTGCTCAATGAATGCCCTGCAAATTGTGAGGTGTTTTTTTGTTTTTTGTTTTTTTGTTTTTTTTAGTTCAGCTCTTGGAAACAGGTGCTATTCTCAGTCTTATGTGAGCATCTGTTACTGTTTCTCAAATTCTTTCACATAGTTCTTTCTCTTAGGAAGTTTCCTTAATGATCATAAGGAAGGGGACTTTCCCCAGTATACTGAGTTCTCACTGTGTGTGTCTCTTTCTTCTTTGGTGCTTGGCCTGTGAATTCTAATTATCTTCGTTTCCCTAGACTGTCAGCTGATAATCTAAATTTATGGATTCCACTGGCTCTGCCTCATTCCCTTTCTTCATTACCGTGGCCTTGAAACTCTTAAGTCAGTAAGCTGGAGCAGTCCCAACATACCTGTTGGTGTGCCATCTGTCAGGAATGACTTTCTTTACCTGATGTCCATACTTCCTTGAAAAAAACAAACAACCCCACAAAAAACCCTAACATAAGTTTACAAGGCATTATACATCAGATGTTGATAATAAGAGGTTCTCTGAAATGAATGAGACTGAAAATTGGCTTTATACAAAGCTCCTTGCTTCCCATTTTTTACTTTTTTGCATTTAGAGAAGAAATTTACTATCAATTGATGACTGAAAAACACTTGTCTTTCTCCAGTCTGGATATATTAATGTTTTCCCAAAGAAAATTAGATTAAAATATCCTAAATCAGAAACGTAAAGAATATTCGGTAGGCATAAATGGTAATGTATAAGGACAGAAACAAGTACCATGTGTTCATTAATTAAATAAGTTAAAAATGGTACAGATGAACTTTGAACTGATATGAGTGAAAATGTGTCATTGTAGGAGTCCTTGTGAATTGTAAACTGCTTATAAGAATAAATTGATTTGATAATTGAATATATTTTTAAGGGTTCGATATGCAAAGTTAGTAATTCTATATATATGACATTAGACTCTTTTTTATTCTTTAATTTGTATGTAGTCTTTAGTTTATATTCTTTGAGTCTTACTGATTTGAAAAATTAATTTGACCTAATTGAAATACTTTATCTTTGTGTATTTAGGAAGAAGTGATTTACTGAGCAGATTATTTACATGAATGTTACTGATTAATTTGTTTACTAAAATAAACTGTTTCAAATACTGTGAGCTGCCTCTGCATTAACATTTACTTTTTATTAAAAATTTTATTGCATCTAAATAATTTTACATGGCTTATAGGCCTTCATAAAACGTGGAATAGAATGCTTAGTGATAAAAAAGATAACTAAATAGCCACTACTTAAAGAAAGGAAACATTATCAGATTCTAGAAATGAGCTGATTAAAGATCTCAGGCATTGAATTTGGTTCTTAGGTTTCCTGGTGGCTAAAGTGAAAAGAGAAACATGTTGGGTTAAGTTTTCAGTGTCTTAAAAAAGAAAACGTACTTTAAAAAAAAAATTTTTTTTCTTGCATCTAAATTCAGTCACAGCTTATGTGTATATGTATGTGTGTTCATATATTATCTAACGTCTTTTCTTCTAGAAGGATCCTGTGATAGAAATAGATCTTGGAGAAAATAGGAAATAGGCATAAGTATGTTTGTTAGATCTATTCTTTCTAATTTCACATGTCTATATAATCTGAATGATTTTTTAATGTATTTCTGTAAATGGCATCATTCTTCAAGTTACTAAAACATGAAATTGATTTTTGACAATGTGGTAGAAAAATAAATGGATGTAAGGGTAGCCCACAGACACCTCAAAGTCTTAAGTGTCCCTACCTACATATATGTATCTTTGTCTACCACAGTGTCTTCTTTAATTTTTGTTATCCCTCTCTGTTACTTTACATTTCAGCAATATTGAATGAGAAATCACTTTCTGTGATACCTGTACCTTTGTTAATGATATTTGTTGTATTATATCTTCCCACCAATCACTCTTAACACCTGAAGGCTTCTGCTCTTCCTTTAAGGCTCATAGCTTTGATGAAGATGTCCCCATCAGATGGGCATAGGAACTTTTCCTACACTGTGCTATTTACTTCTAGTAATTTGGTTATTTTATTACAGTGTATTCATTTGTATGACTATATCTTAACCTTCCTGAGGGCAGAGGTATGTCTTTTCATCTTCATGTCTCTGGGTATAGTATAATGCCTGGCATATAACAGGTGCTCAGTAAACATTATGTAGTTCAAGAATGACTATGTTAGGTATGAGAACAAAGTTGCTTTTTTGTGAACAATTTTCTTTCAATTGATGGTGGTAGAAAAAACATTTTAAGTCAATGTCCTGATTAGAAAGAGACTTTGGTTTTTCCCCATTGATGGGGAAAAATTGAGAGCTTTCCCCCTAAGATCGGGAACATGAAAGAGATGTTCACTCTTACCACTGTTCAACATAGTACTGGAAGTCCTAGCCTCAGCAATCAGACGTCAAAGAGAAATAAAAGACATACAAATTGGCAAGGGAGAAGTCAAACTTTCACTCTTTGCAGATGACATGATACTCTACATGGAAAACCTGAAAGACTCCACCTAAAAACTGCTAGAACTGGTATGTGAATTCAAGAAAGTCTCAGGATGTAAAATCAACATTCATAAATTGGTTGCATTTCTGTACACCAATAATGAAGCAGAAGGGAAATCAAGGAATCGATCCCACTTACATTTGCACCAAACACCATAAGATACCTAGGCATAAAACTAACCAAAGAGGTAAAAGATCTGTAAGCTGAAAATTATAGAAAGCTTATGAAAGAAATTGAAGAAGGCACAAAGAAATGTAAAAATGTTCCATGCTCATGGATTGGAAGAACAGATATTGTTAAAACGTCTATACTACCCATGGTGCCTGGATGGCTCCGTTGGTTAAGTGTCTGATTTCGGGTTGGGTCATGATCTCGCGGTTTGTGGGTTCGAGCCCCATGTTGGGCTTTGTGCTGACAGCTCAGAGCCTGGAGCCTGCTTCAGATTCTTTGTCTCCCTCTCTCTCTGCCCCTCCCTTTTTCATGCTCTCTCTCTCAAAAATAAACATTAAAAAAAATGTCTATACTACCCAAAGCAATCTACACATTCAATGCAATCCCTATCAAAATACACTAGCATTCTTCAAGAACTAGAACAAATAATCCTAAAATTTGTTGGAACCAGAAAAGACCTTGAATAGCCAAAGTAATGTTGAAAACAAAACAAAACAAAACAAAACAAACAAAAAAAAGAAGCTGGAGGCATCACAATTCCAGACTTCAACCTGTATTACAAGGCTGTAATCATCAAGACAGTTTATGGTACTGGCACAAAAACAGACACACAGATCAATGGAACAGAATAGAGAACCCAGAAATGGACCCACAAATGTATGGCTAACTGATCTTCAACAAAGTAGGAATGAGTATCCATGGAAAAAAGACAGTCCCTTCACCAAATGGTGCTGGACAGTGACATGCAGAAGAATGAACCTGGACCACTTTTTTACACCACACACAGAATTAATTCAAATGGATGAAAGACCTAAATGTAAGACAGGAAACCATCAAAATCCTAGAGGAAAAAACAGGCAATAACCTCTTTGACCACAGCTGCGGCAACTTCTTACTAGACGTGTATCCAGAGGCAAGGGAAATAAAAACAAAAATGAGCTATTGGGACTTCATCAAGATACAAAGCTTCTGTATAGCCAAGGAAACAATCCATAAAACTAAAAGGCAACTGACTGAATTGGAGAAGCTATTTGCAAATAACATATCAGATAAAAGGTTAGTATCCAAAATCTTAGAAGAACGTACCAAACTCAATACCCAAAAAACAAACAATCCAGTGAATAAATGGGCAGGAGATGTGAACACTTCTGATCTGATCTGATGAGCATCAGATCATCATAGAAATACAAATCAAAACCACAGTGAGATACTACCTCACACCTGACAGAATGGCTAAAATTAACAACTCAGGAAACAACAGATGTTGGTGAGGATGTGGAGAAAGGGGAACCTCTTTGCACTATTGGCGGGAATGCAAACTGGTGACAGCTACTCTGGAGAACAGTATGGAAGTTCCTCAAAAAATTAAAAACAGCTACCCTATGACCCAGGAATTGTTCTACTAGGTATTTATCTGAAGGACACAAAAATGCTGATTTGAAGAGGCACATGCACCCCTATGTTTATAGCAGCATTGTCAACAATAGCCAAATTGTAGAAAGAGCCAGAATGTCCATTGACTGATGAATGGATAAAGATGTTGTATATATGTTTATATACATATATATACAAAGGAGTACTACTTGGTGATCAAAAAGAATGAAATTTTGCCATTTGCAACAAGGTAGGTGGAAGTAGAATGTATTCTGCTAAGCGAAATGTCAGGGAAAGGCAAATATATGATTTCACTCATATGGAATTTAAGAAACAAGACAGATGAACATAGGAGAAGGGAAGGAAAAAGCAGACAGAAAAAAAGGTAAGCAAACCATAAGAGACTCTTAAACACAGAGAACAAACAGGGTTGCTGGAGGGGAAGTAGAAGGGTGATGGGCTAAATGGGTAAGGGGCATTGAGGAAGGCACTTGTTGGGATGAGCACTGGGTGTTATTTGTAAGTGATGAATCACTGGATTCTACTCCTGAAGACAATATTACACTGTATGCTAACTAACTTGATTTTAAATAAGTAAATTAAAAAAAACACACAAATGACAACCTGCAAAAAAAGAAAGAAAGAAAAAAGACCTTGGGTTGTCTTTAGTACCTGTGCAGAGAAATTGGTTCAGAACCTAAAGTCTGTATAATGTAAAAAATAAAAACAAAAAACAGCACTTTAACTGAAAAATGTTTATGGCATTATGGCAGAAGTTACCAGATAATCTTCCCTCATTATTGAAAGAAATCTTCATGACTCTTATATAACATCTAATTTTTAGAAAACTTCTATCTGATAGCCCAACAATAACCATCCCCATTTAATAGAATACACTGATCTGTAGATACCAGAGAGAAGATGAGTGAATGTAATGCAGAACTTCAAGTTTGTGGCCCTAATCCGTCATCGCAGCCATAGGAGACAAATACAGATTTCTTAGTGTCTTGACCTTTTGCTCTTCCTTATGAATTTGGGAATCAGTTTGTTAAATCCCTAAATAATGTTTGGTAGGACTTTTTTTATTGTATGGACTTGAATCTGTAGGTTTAATTTAGAAGAGGTTAACATTGGTAGGGTATCAATTCTTCCTATTACAAGGAGACTCCATTTATTTAGCCTCTTTATAAAGACTTGCACATCTTTTTTATAATTAAGAACAGTTACATTAAAAAAGGTTAAATTTTAGGGGCGCCTGGGTGGCGCAGTCGGTTAAGCGTCCGACTTCAGCCAGGTCACGATCTCGCGGTCCGTGAGTTCGAGCCCCGCGTCAGGCTCTGGGCTGATGGCTCAGAGCCTGGAGCCTGTTTCCGATTCTGTGTCTCCCTCTCTCTCTGCCCCTCCCCTGTTCATGCTCTGTCTGTCTCTGTCCCAAAAATAAATAAACGTTGAAAAAAAAAAAAAAGGTTAAATTTTAAAAGGAGGACTTCTGTTATAGAAGGATCTCATGTGACCACTTCATTAAATGGTGGTTTAGATAAAGATCAAGAAGAAAGAATGCTCATCTGCATAAAAAGTGATAAGTAGATCACTACTTTATAACAGAATTAATTAAAAATAGTTGGAATTCTTCATAAAATGGAAAGTAGTAAGGAAACCTATTTTATATTGGGATAGGAAAGGCCACTTTCAAAACTTACACCAGAGTTAAAAATTGTCACAGAAATGATTAATAAATTTACCTGTTTAAAACATTTTGTATTTCTAACAGTAAAACCTTTCATTAACAGAGTTAAAAGGTAAACTCCAAACTATGAAAACACTTGCAGCATGTTTAAGAGAGCTAATTTCTTAATTTATGGACTGTAAAATGTTTATCAAATTTGGAAAAGATTGTGATGTGTGTTATTGAGATATGTTACAAACATACCTTCTTGGCGTGCCCGCTCCCTCCTCCACTGCTGCCTCCTCCTTCTGCTCTGCTCCTGGTGATGCTTGTGTGCTGGTTCCCTGAGGTACCAGGTGTCTCTTTTGTGAAGCAGCAGCGAAGGAGACTCTGGTGTTTACTGTGGCTGATGAAAAGCCCAAGGAAGGAGTAAAGACTGAGGACAACTATCATATTAATTTGAAGGTGACAGGGCAGGATGGTTCTATGATGCAGTTTAAGATTAAGAGACATAAACCACTTAGTAAACTAATGAAAGCCTATTGTGAATGGCAGGGTTTGTCAATAAGGCAGATTAGATTCTGATTTGATGGGCAGCCAGTCAATGAAGCAGACAAGCCTGCACAGTTGGAAATGGAGGATGAAGATACAATTGATGTGTTCCAGCAGCAGACAGCAGGCATCTACTAAAAAGAGAACTGGCTACCTTACTCCAGAACTCTGTTCCTCCAGACCACGACATTCTCAGGAAACCGCAATTTGGTTCTACCACATCCTGACTACCACAGTATAGTTTTCTCTGTTCTTTCATTTTGTATGTGTATGTGCATGAGTATATTGTATTTTTTAAATTAAATGGCCAATGGTATGTTTTGATTGACATCAAATGAAGATGGGATGGGGAAAAATGCTGGTTCTGTGAAAATACCCCCTTTCTCCATTAGTGGTATGTTCATTCAGCTCTTATCTTTATATTCCAGTAAGTTATTTTTCTCTCAACGTTTAATAAAAAAAGAACAACATAAAAATCCTTGCATACTTTTTCGAATGGCGAATTCTCATGTTTTTCTTTTATAAGTATATGAAGCTGTTACATATAGGGCAATCTGTCTTTACATAGGGATAAATTACTCTAAATGAATCCTAGATAGTTTTCCCTTCAAGTCAAGCTTTTCTTTCTCTTTCTTTTTCTTTCTTTCTTTTCTTTCTTTTCTTTCTTTTCCTTTTCTTTCTTTCTTTTCCTTTTCTTTCTTTCTTTTCCTTTTCTTCCTTCCTTTCTTTCTTTCTTTCTTTCTTTCTTTCTTTCTTTCTTTCTTTCTTGTGTTCATTTTTGAGAGAAGAGACGAGAGTGTGAGTGGGGAGGAGTAGAGAGAGAGGGAGACAGAATTGAAGCAGGCTCCAGGCTCTGAGCCATCAGCACAGAGCCCAATGCAGGGCTTGAATTCACACACCATGATCATGACCTGAGCTGAAGTCAGACACTTAGTCAACTGAGCCACCCAGCCACCTTGAGTTTTGTTTTCTAAATAAACTTCTGTTTAGGGGGGGTGCGTAGGTGGCTCAGTTGGTTGAGCATCTGACTCTTGATTTTGGCTCAGGTCAAAATCTCATGGTTGGTGAGATTAGCCCTGAGTTGGGCTCTGAGCTGTCAGTGCAGAGCCTGCTTGGGATTCTCTCTCTCCCTATCTCTGTGCCCCCACCTTGCTGCTACACATGCACTCTCTAATAATAAATAAACATTAAAAAATTGTTTTTTTAAAAAAAGACCCTCATAATATTGCCGGTGGAATGTAAATTAGATGGCATTTTGACTGTTAAGCATCAAAATTTTTAAAATGTACATATATGGGGCTCCTGGCTGGCTCAGCCAGTAGAACATGCAACTCTTGATCTTGGGGTTGTGAGTTTAAGCCCCACGTTGGGAGCACAGCCTACGTGAAATGAAAGGAAAGAAGAGGGAAATGGAAATGGAATGACACATGCATGTACATTGAAGCCAGCATTTTCATTTCTTAGAATTCTAAAAAGTGGTTACATGTGTAGGATCCACTGCAGTGTTTAGTGAAAAATTTGAACCAACCTAGGTGTTCATTATTTGGAGATTAATTTTGGATTTTAGGTATAATACTACAGTTGAGTGTTAGGAGTCTCAGGAAGTGTTAGGATTCTAATAGTTACTAAATAAATAAGTTCACTTTTTCACATGAACACAAAGTATATTTCAGATATGTTTCTGTCACTTCACTATCTTTGAGAAGTTTTTTAAGGAGTGAACATTTTTATAGAAGCAGCTGTCATATTAGTAATGATAACTCGTATTTTTGACCACTTATATGTGGCAGGCCTTGGACAAAGCATTTCACATGTGTTACCTGACTTAATTCTTGTAACAGACTAGTGTGAGAGATAGTAATTAATCCCTAGAAACTTGAGTATTAAAAAGCTAGTAAGTAGGGGAATATAGTGGAGAAAGTCAGGATATCCAGGTTCTGATCTCACCTATATTATTCACCTAATGTTTTTGTAGGTACTTTACATATCTTATAAAATTAATAACACTTCGTGTAATTGGAAGATTACATGAAAAAGTGGATTTGAAACACAAAATTTATGGGAAGAATTTAAAACATTATTTGAATTTTGATTGGAATGTTAAAAGTGATAAAATTAAAGATATTATGACCTATTCAAA
Source organism: Herpailurus yagouaroundi (assembly GCF_014898765.1). Classification (NCBI taxonomy): domain Eukaryota; kingdom Metazoa; phylum Chordata; class Mammalia; order Carnivora; family Felidae; genus Herpailurus; species Herpailurus yagouaroundi. Next base: position 14,162,409 of record NW_024412396.1, on the reverse strand, counting down.
CTCAGTAAGAATTTGTTCTTGAGAAATAGAATACAAAACCCTGAATGATCTTTTTTTAAATTTTTACTTTAATTTTAATTAAGATACAGTGTCATGTTAGTTTCAGGTATACAATATAGTCATTCACCAATTTTATACAACACCAGTGCTCATCATGAGATGTGCATTCCTTGATCCCCATCACCTGTTTAACCCATCTACCCACCTACCTCTCCTCTGATAACCATAAGTTTGTTCTCTGTAGTGAAGAGTCTGTTTCTTGGTTTGTCTTTTATGTTCTTTGTTCATTTGTTTCTTAAATTCCACATATGAATGAAATCATAATGGTATTTGACTTTTTCTGACTGACTTATTTTGCTTAACATTCTACTTTTGAGCTCCATCCGTGTTGCAAATGGCCAAATGATAATGGTTTAGATTCTGTATTTTCAGTCTCTAAACTACAAAAAAGGGATAAATTAGAAAATTATTTAAAAGTTACATTTTGGGGAAACAAGATTTGAATGAATGAAAGGAAATTCATTGCTGGTATTTTATTTCAGTTAAACACAAGGAAATCCTTAAATTGTGTTACCTAGCAACAGTACTCTTTCCTTCCCCACCCAGAACTATTTTGAAGTAAAATTGCTAGTAAAAGGTACATTTATGTTACCAAAAATATGTTGTCATTGAGTTCTTTTAAACCAGAAGGTTCAAAGTTTCCAATCACCTTTCCTTTTCCATCAGTTGTCTTTGGAGGCTTATAAAGGCAAGTTGATTGTTACAAGAAGCTGCTGCTCATAAACATGCCGTTTACTGTAAGATATCTTTAAGGAAAATAATTATGCCTCTGTGCTGTAACTTCTTTCTTTAAAACTCTTTTGGGGCACCTGGGTGGCTCAGTCAGTTAAGCATCCGACTTTGGCTCAGGTCATGATCTCCCGGTCTGTGGGTTTGAGCCCTGTGTCAGGTTCGATCTCATGGACTGTGAGTTTGAGCCCTGTGTCAGGCTCTGTGCTGCTAGCTCAGAGCCTGGATCCTACTTCGGGTTCTATATCTCCCTCTCTCTCTGCCCCTCCTCTGCTCACTCTTTCTCTCAAAAATAAATAAACATTAAAAAAATTAAAACTCCTTTGAAAATGATGGATTTGAGCAACCATTTGAATAAATATATAGTGCTTTGCTAGATTTCAGGCAACTGCAAAGGAGTAAAGGGGTTGATGGCACAATAAAAGAATCATGTCAAATATGAAATGAGTATAAAAGAGAAAGATGGTAGGAATTTGTAATAGCATTTACTTTCCTTTATTCATTGTAATACATTTTTCAAACATGCTTTTATTTTCAGTATGCAAAAGTATGCCTTTGAGTGTAGGGAAGTGAGAAATTATTTTCTATTTGAGAGGTCTAGAACTGGATCCAGAATGATAGTAGCAATGTATTTTGATTGCTCTTCTATTTCTGACCACTCAACTAAAAGAAAGAGAGAGACATTATTTTATATAATAGCAGTATACTAAGAGCTAGCTAGTGTTTGATCCTGTAAAAGTGAAGGTAATGCATTTGTTCACAGTAAACATCAGTAATTGGTGATAGAACAGTTCGTGTTTCTAGACTTAGAAAAGAAGTACTTTTTTTCAGCACTTTTTAAATTCTCTTTTTCATATTCTTTCTCAGACTAGCCTAGAAGTTCTAGCTTTCAGATTCAGTTAGCCAGATAAGGTTGAACAGATTTCACAAATTGGGATGTCAAGGAGTTGAATATAAGACTAAAAGGAATAGATTATCAAAATAAGAAAGAAACATAAATCTACATCTTTTAGTATTCTCTCCCCATGTCTCCTTACCCTCTTCCCCTGGCAACCATTAATCTACTTTCTATCTCTATGAATCTGACTATTCTAGATGTTTTGTATAAATGGAATCATAAAATACGTGGTCTTTTGTGTTCGGCTTCCTTCATTTAACATAATGTTTTCAAGGTGTATCCATGTTTTAGTATTTAAGAGTACTTCATTCCTTTTTATGGCTGAATAATAATTCAGTTTTAGGGATATACCACATTTTGTTCATCAGTTGGTGACATTTGGGTTGTTTCCACTTTTTGACTATGAGGAATAATTAGGTACAAACATTTATATCGTTTTGTTTTTAATTTTGGGTATATACTATTCCAGGAGTTGAATTGCTGGGTCATACAGTAATTCTGTATTTAACTTTTTGAGGAACTGCCAGACCATTTCCAAAGCAGCTGTATCATTTATATTCCATCACCAGTGTACAGACATTTCCCTGCATGCTTGTCAATGGTTGTTATTATCCATCTTTCTGAGTATAGCCATTGTAATGGATGGGAAGTGGTGTCTCATCGTGGTTGTTTTGTTTTTGTTTTTTCCTTGGAGGCCGATCCAGTTTTTTATGGGAAACCAGCATTTCTTCAGTCTTACCTTGATACCACTCTGCTCTTTCAGTGTTAAGCGGGGCACGGGCAGATGTCGATTCCAAGGCATCTTGCAAAGTAGACAAGTCACCTTAGGGGCAAACTTTACCCATTCAAATATTTGTCTCACATTAGCAGTCAGAATTTGGGTGTCACCTTGAACCATTGTTTTCCTTACTCATTAAGGCATTCATTGTGGTTTTGATATACATTTCCATGATGGCTAATGAAGTTGAGCATCTTTGCATGTGTTTATTGGCCATTTGTGTATCTTGTTTGGAGAAACGTCTATTCAAATCCTTTGCTTATTTTTTTTTTAATTTTTTTTAACGTTTATTCATCTTTGAGACAGAGAGAGAGCATGAATGGGGGAAGGTCAGAGAGAGAGGGAGACACAGAATCTGAAACAGGCTCCAGGCTCTGAGCTGTCAGCACAGAGCCCAACACGGGGCTCGAACTCACGGACCGCGAGATCATGACCTGAGCCGAAGTCGGCCGCTTAACCGACTGAGCCACCCAGGCACCCCTCCTTTGCCTAATTTTAATTGAATTATGTTTCATTCTATAGTTGAGTTACATATTCTGGATAGTAAGCCGTTATAAAATGTTTAATATGTAAGTATTTTCAGAAATCTGTAGATTGTCTTAATTTCTCTATAGTATCCTTTGAGACAAAAAAAGTTGTGAGTTTTGATGAAGTCCAGTTTATTTTTTCCCTTGTTGGTTGTGCTGTTGGTGTCATAAGTAAGAAATAATTGACTAGTTCAAGATCATGTTTCTTTTAAGAGTTTTATAATTTTTGTTTTACATTTAGGCTTTATGAGTTAATTTTGTGTATGGTATGAGAGAATGATTCCACCTCATTCTTTTAAAAAAAAATTTTTTTTTTTTTTAATGATTATTTCTGAGACAGAGACAGAGCATGAGTCGGGGAGGGGCAGAGAGAGAGGGAGACACAGAATCCGAAGCAGGTTCCAGGCTCTGAGCTGTCAGCACAGAGCCCAACGTGGGGCTCGAACTCACAAACCGTGAGATTATGACCTGAGCCGAAGTCAGTTGCTCAACCGACTGAGCCACCCAGGCACTCCATCCACCTCATTCTTTTGCACATATTTTTATCCCAGTTGAGTTGTCTTAATACCTGCGTTGAAAATCATTTGACCATTAGTGTAAGAGCTTATTTCTGGACTCTTAATTCTGTTGTATTCATCTCTATATCTATTATCCCAATACCACACTGTTTTGATTACTGTAATTTTGTAGTAAGTTTAGAAATTTGAAAGCATCTGGTCTTTTTATTCTTTTTTTTTTCTTTTTTTAAAAGTGAGGTATAATTGACCTATAACATTACATTAGTTTGAAGTATACAACATAATGGTTCAGTATTTGTATATATTGTGAAATGATCATCACAATGGGTCCAGTTAACATTCATCACCATATATGTGATTACAAACATTTTTTTTTCTTCTGGTGAGCACTTTTGAGATCTACTCTTTTAGCAACTTTCAAATATACAATATGGTGTTATTAGGAATAGTCATCATGCTATACATTACATCCCGTGATGTATTTATTTTACAACTGGAAATTTGTAGCTTTTGATGTTCTTTTTCAGGATTGTTTTGATTATTCTGGGTTCCTTGTATTTTCCTATGGATTTTAGGATAAGGGTTTTTTTTTTAATGTTTATTTTTGAGAGAGAGAGAGACTGAGTGTGAATTCGAAAGGGACAGAGTGAGAGGGAGACACAAAATCTGAAGCAGCCTCCAAGCTCTGAGCTGTCAACACAGAGCCCCATGCAGGGCTCGAACTCAAGAACCACGAGATTATGACCTGAAGTCGGACACTCAGTTGACTGAGCCACCCAGGCACCCCTAGGATTAGTTTGTTAATTTCTGCAAAAAGCCACTTACGATTTTGATAGAGGTTGCATCGAATCTTTTAGATATATTTGAGAGAGTATTTCTATCTTAACAGTATTACTTCTTCTTTGTCTATGACCAAGTTATGTTTTTCAGTTTGTTTAGGTCTTTATGATCTCTAAGCAATATTTCATAGTTTTAGTGTACAAATTTACATTTCTTTTATTCACAAATATTTTATTCTTTTCATGCTATTGTAAATGGCATTGTTTATTTTCATTTGTGGATTATTCATTGCTAGTGGATGGAAATTCAGTTGATTTGTGTGTTCATTTTGCATTCTGCAACCTAGTTGAACTTGTTTTTTAGCTCTTACAGTTGTGTGTGTGTGTGTGAGAGTGAATTGCTTAGGACTTTTTTTTAAATATCCAAGATCATGTTATTTGTGAATAGAGATTAGTGCTTCTTTTTTATAATATGCATGGCTTTTATTTCTTTTTCAGGTCTAATTTCTTTGGTTAGCACTCTTAGTACACTGTTGAGTAACAGTAGCAAAAGGGGAGGGACATCCTTGTCTTGTTCATGTGTTTAGAGGTAAAGTTTTTAGTCTTTCACCAATCAGTATGAAGTTAGCTGTGTATTTTTCATAGATGCCCTTTATCAGGGTGAGGAAATTACTTAATTTTTTGAGTGTCTTTATCATGAAACGGTGTTGGATTTTGCCAAGCACTTTCTCTGTGTCTACTGAGACTATTATATGTGGGTTTTTATCTGTATATTGATATGATGTATTGCAATGACTGAGTTTTGGATTTGAACTGACCCTGCATTCTGGGATAAATCCCACTTGGTCATGGTGTATAGTACTTTTTATATTTTTCATACTCAGTTTTATAGTATTTTGTTAGGATTTTTGTGTCTGGATTGATAAGGAATATAGATCTGTAGTTGTTTTGATTGATTTTGGAATGAGAGTAATAGTGGCCTCATAGAGTGAGTTGGAAAGTGTTCTCTCTTTTTTGGAAATGTTGACAGGATTCACCTATGAAGCCATTTGGTTCTGGGCTTTTCTTTCACATCAGTTTTATTAATAAGTCTTCTTTTTACTTCTTATAGATCTCAGATTTTCTCTTATTGGAGTCAGTTTTGGTACTTTATGTCTTTCTAGGAATTTGTCCATTTCTTACAGGTTATGTAATTTGCTAGCATATAGTTGCTCATAGTATTCCCTTATGATATTTTTAAATTCTGTACTATTGGTAGTAATGTCCTTTTTTCCAGTCCAAATTAGTAATTTGAATCTTCTCTTTTTGTCGTGGACAGTCTGGCCAAAGGTTTGTCAATTTTGTTGATCTTTTCAAAGGATCAGTTTTGGTTTCATTGATGTTTCTGTGTGTGTGTGTGTGTGTGTGTGTGTGTGTGTGTGTGTGTGTGTTCCTCTATCTCAAATATTCCCATTCTAGTTTTTATTATTTCTTTCCTTCTGCATGTTTTAGCATTAATTTGCTTTTACTTTTTGATTTCTAGTTTCTTAAGGTGGAACATTGCATTATTGATTTTTAGATCTTTACTTACATTTAGACATTTAAAGCTGTAAATTTTCCATTTAGTGCTACTTTAGCTGAATGCCATAAATGTGTTTTCATTATATATCAAAGTATTTTTTTCCCTATGGATTTGAATTAATCTAGAATCCTTTCATTTCAGCCTGATGGACTCCCTCCAATATTTTTTATAGGGTAGGTCTGCTAGGAATGAATTCTTAGTTTTTGTGTACCTGGGGATATCTTAATTTCTCCTTAATTAAGTTTTGGTAGATATTGAATTTTTAGTTGCCAGCCTTTTTTTTTTGAGCTCTTTGACTATATCATCTCAGTGCCTTCTGGCCACCATTTTTTTTAATGTTCATTTATTTATTTTGAGAGAGAGCAAGAGCAGGGAAAGGGCAAGGAGAGAGAGAGAGAGAGAGAGAGAGAGAGAGAGAGAGAGAGAGAGAAAATGAAAATCCTAAGCAAGCTCTGTGCTATCAGCAGGACCCCATTTCACAAACCATGAGATTATGACCTGAGCCGAAATCAAGATCTAGATGCTTAACTGACTGAGCCACCAGGTGCCCCTAGCCACCATGCTTTCTAATGAAAATCAGATATTTTTGTTATTGGGGCTTCCTTATTAAGTGATGTGTTACTTTTTTTCTTGGTGCTTTCAAGATTCTTTGTCTTTTGACAGTTTTGTTGTGATATGTCTAGGTATGGGTTTCTTTGAGTTTATTCCCCTTGGATTTTATTGAGTTTCTTGAATATGCACACAAATGTTTTTAGTCAAATTCAGGAAGTTTTCAGCTGTTATTTCTTGAAATAATAATGATTTGTTTCTTTTTTCTCTTCTCTGGGTCTCCTATTATACGTGCATTGGTATGTTTGATGGTGAGCCACAAGGCTCTGAGGCTCTGTTCATTTTTCTTCATTATTTTTTCATACTCTTCCTCGGACTGGATAATCAACTAACCTGTCTTTGGCCTAGCTGACTTTTTATTTTGACAATTCAGATGTTTTTCATTTTGTCTCTCTCCCTTTTTTTTCTTCATTTGTTTTGTTTTTTAAATTCCAAATGAGTGAAATCGTAAGATGTTTGTCTTTTTCTGACTGGTTTATTTCAGTTAGCATTATATTGTCTAGATCTATCTGTTGTTGCAAATGACAAGATTTCATTCTTTTTTATGGCTGAATGATATTCCATTGTGTGTATATGGTGTATATATATATGTGTGTTGTGTGTGTACATATATGTACACGTATATGTGCATACATATACATACACACCCCCCACATCTTCTTTATCCATTCATCTATTGATGGACACTTGGGCTTCTTCCATAGTTTGGCTATTGTAAATAATACTGCCATAAACGGAGGGGTGCATGTATCCCTTTGAATTAGTGTTTTTGTTCTTTTTGGGTAAATACCCAGTAGTGTGATAACTGGATCATAGGGTAGTTCTATTTTTTTAATTTTTTGAGCAACCTCCATACTGTCTTTCGCAGTGGCTGCATCAGTTTGCATTCCCACCAACAGTGCACAAGGTTCCTTTTTCTCCACATACTTGCCAACACTTACTGTTTAAGTTTTTGATTTTAGCCATTCACACAGGCATGAGGTGATATTGCCTTGTTTTGATTTGCATTTCCCTGATGATAAGTGATGTTGAACATCTTTGCATGTGACTAAGGGCTATCTGTATGTCTTTGGAGAAATATCAGTTCATATCTTTTGCCAATTTTTCAACTGGGTTATTTGTTTTTTTTGGTGTTGAGTTGTATAGCTTCTTCATACATTTTGGACACTAACCATTTATTGAATATGCCATTTGCAAGTATCTTCTTCCATTCAATAGGTTGTCTTTGAGTTTTGTTGATTGTTTTCTTTGCTGTACAGAAGGGTTTTTTTTTTTTTTGATGTAGTCCAAATAGTTTATTTTTGCTTTAGTTTCCCTTGCCTCAGGAGACACATCTAGAAAGATGTTGCTATGACCAATGTCAGAGACATTACTGCCTGTGCCTCTTCAAGGATTTTTATACTTTCAGGTCTCATATTTAGATTCTTAATCCATTTTGAGTTTGTTTTTGTATATGGTGTAAGAAAGTAGTCCAGTTTCATTCTTTTGCAAGTAGCTGTCCAGTTTTCCCAACACCATTTGTTGAAAAGACTTTTTCCTATTGCATATTCTTTTCTCTTTATTGAAGGTTAATTGACGATATAATTCTGGGTTTATTTTTGGGCTTTATATTGTTTCTTTGATCTGTGTGTCTTTTTTTTTTTTTTTCTTTTTTTGCTAGTACCATACTCTTTTGGTCCCTACAGCTTTGTAATATAACTCGAAGTTTGGAATTGTGATACCTCCAGTTTTTTTTTTTTCAAGATTTCTTTGGCTATTCAGGATCTTTTGTGGTTCCATACAAGTTTTAGGATTGTTTGTTCTAGTTCTGTGAAAAATGCTGTTGGCATTTTGATAGGGAATGCGTGAAATATGTAGATTACTTTGAGTAGTATAGACATTTTAACAATATTTATTCTTCCAACCTATGATTATGGTATGTCTTTCTGTTCCTTTGTGTTATCTTCAATCTCTTTCCTCAGTGTTTTATAGTTTTCGGAGTACAGGTCTTTAACCTCTTTGGTTACACTTTTTCCTAGGTATCTTATTATTCTTGGTGCAGTGTAAATGGGATTGTTTTCTTAATTTTTCTGCTACTTTATTATTAGTTAATGGAAATGCAGTGGATTTCTGTATATTGATTTTATATTCTGTGACCTTACTGAATTCATATATCAATTCCAGTAGGTTATTTGTGGAGTCTTTAGGGTGTCATATATATAGTATCATGTTTTCTGCAAGTAGTGAAAGTTTTACTTTTTCCTTATCAATTTGGATGCCTTTTATTTCTTTTTGTTGTCTGATTTCTGTGGCTAGGATTTCCAGTACTGTGTTGAATAAAAGTGGTTAGTGCAGACATCCTTGTCTTCTTCCGGGCCTTAGGGGGAAGGCTCTTAGTTTTCCCCCATAGAGTATGATGTTAGCTGTGCGTTTTTCATATAAGGACTTTATTATGTTGAGGTTCCCTCTAAACTTGCTTTGTTGTTTTTTTTTTTTCCATGAATGGATGTTGCACTTTGTCACATGCTTTTTTGTGTCTATTGAAATGACATATAGTTTTTATCCTTATTGATATGGTGTATCATGTTGATTGATTTACAAATATTGAACATCCTTGCATCCCAGGAAAAAAATCCCACTTGATCGTGGTGAATGATTTTTTTTTAATGCATTGTGTATTTGCTGTGCTTATTTAAATTCTTTAGACATGGTTTCCTTTGTTATTTTAATCATACTTAAATAGTTGGTGGCATCTATTAAATCTAATTTTTGTGCTTCTGCTGGGAGAGTTTCTGTTAACTTTAATTTGTCCTTTATATGGCACATACTTTGTTTTTTTGTGTGTCTTGCAATTTTTGTTGATATCTTGATATTTATTTACTTAAAAATTTTTTTGGGGCGCCTGGGTGGCGCAGTCGGTTAAGCATCCGACTTCAGCCAGGTCACGATCTTGCGGTCCGTGAGTTCGAGCCCCGCGTCAGGCTCTGGGCTGATGGCTCAGAGCCTGGAGCCTGTTTCCGATTCTGTGTCTCCCTCTCTCTCTGCCCCTCCCCCGTTCATGCTCTGTCTCTCTCTGTCGCAAAAATAAATAAACGTTGAAAAAAAAATTTTTTTTCAACGTTTATTCATTTTTGAGAGACAGAGAGAGACAGAGCATGAGCGGGGAAGGGGCAGAGAGAAGGAGACACAGAATCCGAAGCGGGCTCCAAGCTCTGAGCTGTCAGCACAGAGCCCGATGCGGGGCTCTAACTCAGAAACTGTGAGATGCTCAAAGTCGGACACTCAATCGACTGAGCCACTCAGGTGCCTCGATATCTTGATATTTTAAATAATGTAGCAACTCTGGCAATCAGTTTCTGCTTCCTTCCCAGGGGTTGTTGTTATTTCTGTTTTTTATTGTTGTTGCTGTGTGTTTCTGTAATGACTTTACTGAACTAACTCTCTGCAGTCTGTTTTTTCCTTCTACATGACCAGAACTTTGCTTGTTTACCTTCATGGTCTGCTAATGATTGAATAGAGACTTCATATAAGCCTGGATCAGTAAGTCTTCTAGTCTTTGCCAAAGGGTTCTGTGTGTGTATCGGGGACACGATCAGTATTAACCAGACAGTTTACAATTCTGTTTTAGTTTTCACATCCTTCTTGTGTAGAATCTGATGGTCAGCCAGAGATGAAAACCTAGGTCTTTTTCTAGTCTTTCCAGAGCATGCTTGCAGCCTTATCCATACAGGTGGCCTTGTGTATTCCCATTAAATTGTCTGAGATTTTCAACCTTCCCTGTGGATAGTTCATTCCCTAGCTTTTCTTTTTAAGGTTTTTGTTTTCAGGTGTGTGTGTGTGTGTGTGTGTGTGTGTGTGTGTGTGTGCGCGCGCGCGCGCACCTGGTTTATTTATTATTATCTTTTTTTATTGGTTAGCTTGTTATTTGCCTCATCAGTGATTACTGCCTCAGGCTGCTGTGTTATCTGATATTACAGGTTGCCACTGATTGTTTTCAACAGATGTTCCCAGGGAAGAAGCTGTTGGATTGTGTGGACTCTGAGTTAAGTCAAATAAGGACAGTTTTTGCAAGTGGGATTGTCCAGGGAGAAGCTAGATAAGTCAAATACTGATAATTCTCTTAAGCTGAGGGTTTGAAAAGGCTCCTGTCCTGTTTTGACTCCTCCAGGGACTGATTAGGGTATTGGTTCTTTTTTTTTTTTTTTTTTTTTTTTTAGGGTATTGGTTCTTGACTGTGATTGTGGGCTATTGCTTTTCAAGGCAGTTATGGAGGGGGGGAGAGAAGGATGGGAATAGGGTAAGTTTGAGATGCCCCTAAGCTCACTGTTCTTATTAAGATTTATCCATTATCCTTGAACAAATGTTCCTGGTTGTTAATAATCCTCTGGTTAATTTCTAGGTTTCTAAAAATGTTAATTTTTTACTGTTTTTGGTTTTGTTTTTATTGCTTTTATGGAGAAGATTTTTGAATTGCCTTCTTCCACCAACTCAATGATATTACTTCTAACCTGCTTTTAACTTTTTAATTTCTATACTTTTAATTTTTATTTCTTATTGAAATATACTTGACATGCAATATTATTACTAGTTTCAGGTGTTCAACATAGTGTTTTGACAATTAAATGTGTTATAAAATGCTCACCATGATCGGTATAATTATCATCTGTCACTGTACAAAGTTATCACAATGTTACTGACTATATTCCCTGTACTGTACTTTTCATCCTAGTGACCTATTTATTTTATGACTGGAAGTGTATACTTCTTTATCCCCTTCACTTATTTTTGCCCATTGCTCCCATTTCCCTCCCCTTTGCAAACCACCAGTTCTCTGTATTTGATAGTCTATTTCTGTTTGTTTGTTTAAAATAGAAGTTCTTATTAATATTTTTCCATTTCATAAAAATGTTTTTTTAATGAATATTTTTAGTGGTTATCTATTTAATTGTATGGATGTAAATTTATTTTGTGACATTATTTACTGTGTAGTGGGTAATAGACAAGGTAGTGAGTAGTTCAGAATGAAAAAAAAAAATAGTGCTAGTATGTCATCTGAATGAGCCTGGGATTTATCTTGTTTGCATTGGAAAGCCCTGGAAGCAGATCAATGATACAGTTAAATTATTCTGGTAGTAATATTTGGAGGATGGATAAAAAGGCGAGAATGGCGTGAGAGCTAGTAGATAAGAGACTAATAAAATTCAGGCAAGAGACCACAAGATATGAAACTAAATGATGGGGAGTGGTGGGCATTAGGGAACGGAGAGAAAGAAATGTATTGCAGAAGTATTTAGGAAGGTAAACTTGGCAAGGAAATGAATGATTTGTTGAGGGATGGGGGTGTGGGGTGGGATGGTGGACAGAACCCAAAGAGAGGGGAATGAGTCTGAAAATGAATACCAGCCTTCAGAGATAGGTGGTACTACCAACCTCTCTTTGAAGGCTGAAATTCATTTCAAACTCATTCAAAAGCTAGAGAAGATGAAGGAAGGTGGATTCATTTGGGGGGCAAGTTGAGTGAGAGATATCTGTGGAAGATGTAATTGGATAGGTAGTGTATAAGACTCATACTCGAGAGGGTGTGAAATAGCAGCTATGGGTTTGAGAGGTATTTTTGTATGTAGATAGAGTTCAAGTTGCAGTATTTAATGAAGGTGGAAGAGGACATATTCCTCATAGACCTCAACATTTAAAGGGAGAGTACAGAGGAAGAGAAGTTCATAATGGAGATGGAAAAAGAGGAAAAAAGAAAATGGAATGCTCACCCCCTTTACTGAACACATCAAAGTTTTAATTAATCAGCGTTGCTAACATTTTCCCAATGATTTTCTTATACTTTTCCTTTAGCACTCAGTGTTCTATTTAGCCATAAATTTTAATATCACAGCCATTTACCTGTTTTGCAAAGTGGCATGGAATAAGACATAGAGTTTTACCTTACACTTAGACCAGCTTGGTTTTGTCTTGGCTTTCTTGAATCTTTTTAGTTTAGTTTTTATCTTTTATAAACTAAGTGAAGAGTAAAATGAAGCTAATAGGACTTACCCTTTAAAGTTTAAAGGATAAAAGTTTAAAGTTTCTATGAGAATTCAGAAAACTGAAAGAAAAGTGTTTAGCTCAATCCTTAGAAAACAGTAATGCTTAATAAATATTATCTTCTTTACTCCCCATTTTCACAACTGTATCAGAATTCTTTTCCTTCTTTGCTGTATGTTATGAGGAAAGCAACTTGTACCGATTTACATGAATAGTGTTTAACTGCTTACACTAGGTGTTGGAATGCTTTGCTTGCACAAATGAATTTAATGAGTGAAATTTTAGGTATTGTGATGAAGTTAGGGAGGATATAATTAGCCAATGTAAGGAGAAATACTTTAGGGCAGTGTGCATATGAGTGGACTAAATCCTCTTAATTCTTGGTATCTTTTATTATTTACCAGTTCTGAAACTTCAGATAATCCACCTCAGCCTCTGTGTAACTTTCTTTTTTTTTTTTTTTAATGTTTTTTTTTGAGAGAGAGAGAGAGAGAGAGAGAGAGAGAGAGAGAGAACGAACACGAGTGGGGGAGGGCCAGAGAGAGACGGAGACAGAATCTGAAGCAGTCTCCATCCAGGCTCTGAGCTGTCAGCACAGAGCCTGACGTGGGGCTCAAACACACGAACCACGAGATCATGACCTAAGCCGAAGTTGGACACTTAACCGACTGAGCCACCCAGGCGCCCCTTCTGTGTAGCTTTCAAATAATTCTTGAAAAATACCATGCTTTCAGAATCAGTTTGATTTAAAATAGCCAGAGTGTTGTCTTATGCTGTGGACTACTGCCTGAAGTGTGCCTATTCTAGTGTTGTTGATTCAGGACACAGAGAGCTGATTTGGAGCCATTTAGTAGTTTTGTGTGACCTGGGAAAGTTGCCTGTCTTCTTCCAGGCTTAGTTTTCTTATGAAATGGAGATAATAAACTTATTTCAAAAACAATTTGTGGAGTAAGAGTGCATATACGTAACTGTCAAAGTGTTGTTCATGCAAATGTAAAACATTAAACATAAGTGGTTATAACTTTTTCTTTTGTTTTATGCTCACAGTTACCTTACAGTATAATATTTAATAAAACACAAAATTGACTTTGCTCTTAAATTAGGCACTGTATCTTTGTGTAAACTAGATTCTTTTTTTTTTCACTCTCTCATTTTCTCTGTGTTTATTGTGGAATCCTTGAAGGCAGGAGAATAATTTTTATTGTATTACTTTATAGAGTTGAATGAGACTTAGAAATAATTACTTTGGGATCACGGTCACTTACAATGCTTCTTTCAGTGTTTGTCTTTTCCTTTTTATTTCTGGGAGTTGTTATCTTGCTATCAGTTGTAACCATAATCACATGTCAGGAGCTTTTCTGCAGTTACTTTGAAACATCAGTTTGATAAGGAGATAAACTACATATCTTAAAATGATTTTGCTTGCTTTGAAATTTTAGTAGGTTTTTAGTGTGGTTTCCAGCAGGACTTTTGTTTTTTGTATTACTTCTTTTCATAGTGAAGGAATAATGAATAATATATGTTTGAAAGATAAAAACAAACATCTTAAACATTTGTACAAGAGAAGATCCCTAGATTTATCTTCATGAATTTAATCACCCAGGACAATTATCAGTAGGGAAATTAACTTGCCTGCCTTCTACATTGTTAAATACAAGAATGAGCTTGCCATTTTTATTCATTTTATTATTGGTTCATGATATAAAAATGAAAATCAATTTTAATCATTTTCTGGGAGTCAATATTTCTATTGATTCTGGGAATCATAATTCTTATGATTAGTGTGGGGTCATTAGACTATATTTGTGAAAGCATTCAGAAATGGTCATTTTGGGGTTTTATTTTCGTTGCTTTAAATTCATAAATGTATTACACGTGCTTTCAGAGATTCTTAAATTTTTATCTTGTGGAGCATATGTTCACATGTGCAGCAGTCTTCTGTGGACACAGATGGTCAGAAGTTTAGGTTTTAAAATATTCTAGAATCATGGCATTTCCTAGAATATTACTTACTCCATTTTTGGAGCTCCATTCTCCTCTCTCCCTTCACTTCAGAAAACATAATGGAATGAAAATGAGTGGAAATTGTCTTGAATCTATATAATTAGTTAAATTTTTTTTAATTAAAAATTTTTTTTCAGTTTATTTATTTATTTTGTGAGAGAGAGAGTGTGAGTGGGGTAGGGGCAGAGAGAGAGGGGAGAGAGAATCCCAGGCACTGTCAGCACAGAGCCTGATGTGGGACTCAAACTCACAAATATATTGAGATCATGACCTGAGCGGAAATCAAGAGTCAGACACTTAAACCAATGGAGTTACCTAGGCACCCCAATTAGTTAATTTTAAAAATAGGTTTATTGAGGCATAACTGATATATAGCAAATTGTGTATATACATACTAAAAAAAATTTGTTCCATCTTTATTTATTTTTGAGAGACAGAGACAGAGTGCAGTCAGTGGAGGAACAGAGAGAGAGGGAGACACAGAATTCAAAGCAGGCTCCAGGCTCTGAGCTGTCAGCACAGAGCCCAGTGTGGGGCTCGAACCCACAAACCGCGAGATCATCATCTGAGCTGAGGTCAGTCACTTAACCAGCTGAGCCACCCAAGCGCCCCACAAATTGCACGTATTTTAAGTATACAATTTTTATTTCTTGTGGGCAATATATAGTTGGATTTTGCTTTTTAAAAAATCCAGTCTGACAGTCTTTGCCATTTTGGGTCAATCATTTTTATTTAGTGTGATTATTGATATAGCTAGATTAGCATCTGTTATCTATTCTTTATCCCAATTGATCACTGTTTCTCTTTTTCTGTCTTCATTTAGTTCAGTCAAGTATTTTTTTGTGATTTTATATTCTCTCCACTATGGGTATTACTAGTAACTTTTCTGTTTTATTTTAGTAGTTGCTTTAGTGTTTATAGTATCCATCTTTAACGCATTGAAGTCTGCCTTCAGGTGTGAATACATTACTTCTTAATTAAGAATGTTAGAATAGTGGACTTTCATTTTTCTCTTTCCTACCTTTATATTTTTATTTTCATGGATTTTATTTTTACATATGTTATAAACCCCCAATGCATTGTTACTATTTTTGTTCGAACAGTTATCTTTGGATAAGTTTGGAATAATGAGAAACAAGCTTGGGCATTTACCTTGTTGTTACTTTTTTCAGGTCCATATTTCTGTCTGATAATATTTCTTTCTTTTTTTTAATTTTATTTTTTTAATTTACATCTGAATTAGTTAGCATATAGCGCAACAATGATTTCAGGAGTAGATTCTTTTATGCCCCTTGCCCATTTAGCCCATCCCCTCTCCCACAACCCCTCCAGTAACTCTCTGTTCTCCATATTTAAGATCTCTTATATTTTGTCCCCCTCCATGTTTTTATTTTATTTTTGCTTCCCTTCCCTTATGTTCATCTGTTCTGTGTCTTAAAGTCTTCATATGAGTGAAGTCATATGATATTTGTCTTTCTCTGACTAATTTCGCTTAGCATAATACCCTCTAGTTCCATCCATGTAGTTGCATGATAATATTTCTTTCTGCCTGAAAGACCTTCTTTAGCATTTCTATTAGTATTTGGACCTGCGGCTGATGAATTCTTTCAGCTTTTGTATGTCTGAAAATGTCTTTATTTTGCCTTTTAAAAAATTAATTATTTTTTAATTTACATCCAAGTTAGTTAGCATATGGTACAACAATGATTTCAGGAGTAGATTCCTTAATGCCCCTTACCCATTTAGCCCATCCCCTCTCCTACAACCCCTCCAGCAACCCTCTATTTGTTCTCTGTATTTAAGAGTCTCTTATGTTTTGTCCCCCTCCCTGTTTTTATATTTTTGCTTCCCTTCCCTTGTGTTCATCTGTTCTGTGTCTTAAAGTCCTCATATGAGTGGATTCATATGATACTTGTCTTTCTGCAACTAATTTCGCTTAGCATAATACCCTTAAGTTCCATCCATGTAGTTGCAAATGGCAAGATTTCATTCTTTTTGATTGCTGAGTAATACTCCATTGTGTGTGTGTGTGTGTGTGTGTGTGTGTGTGTGTGTGTGTGTGTGTGTATCCACACACACACCCACACACACCACATCTTCTTTATCCATTTATCTATCAATGGATATTTGGGCTCTTTACATACTTTGGCTGTTGTTGATAGTGCTGCTGTCAACATTGCGGTGCATGTATCCCTTTGAAACAGCATACCTGTATCCCTTGAATAAATACCTAGTAGTTATTTTGCCTTTGTTTTTGAAAGATATTTTTACTGGATATAGAATTCAGCTGGACAGTTTTTTTTCTTCATTACTTTAAAGATATATATTGTTTTTATTTGCATTATTTCTGATGAAAAATATGTCATCTTTAGTTACTGTGTACCATGTTTTTTTTTTCTTCTAGCTGCTTTTTAATATGTTCTTTTTCTCACTGTTTTGAGCAATTTAATTATTATGTGCCTTTATGATTTTTTCATGTTTCTTGTTTTGGAGTTTGTTGAGCTTCATGCATATGTGGATTTGTGATTTGCATCAAGCTTGAAAATTTTCAGCCATTATTTCTCCAAATATTTTTCTGCCCCTCTTCCTTGGAATTTCAATTACTTTTATGTTAGGAAATGGTTGTATAAAATCTACCATGCAATTAGTAGGTTTTTTCTCCTTAGAAATTTGTTGGTCTTTGCTTTTTATATTTTGAAACTGTTAATGCAAATTTGGAATTGAAAGCTTCCTGGTACAGCCTTTTTTCAAAATACAGTGATCCTCTTTAATTGTAGTAATTCTTGCCTTAATATTTACTTTGACTCTTACCAAGGAATCAACAATGGTATTTTGGTCAATGTCTAAATAATATATTTTTATTTCATTCCTTTAATCATTTTGGGTTAAATTTTTTTTCTTTTTTTTTTTTTAATTTTTTTTTTAACGTTTATTTATTTTTGAGACAGAGAGAGACCTAGCATGAACAGGTGAGGAGCAGAGAGAGAGGGAGACACAGAATCTGAAACAGGCTCCAGGCTCTGAGCTGTCAGCCCAGAGCCCGACGCGGGGCTCGAACTCACGGACAGTGAGATCATGACCTGAGCTGAAGTCAGACGCTTAACCGACCAAGCCACCCAGGCGCCCCAAAATTTTTTTCTTAATAAATACCTTGTAGCTTAATTTTTGTGGTTGTTTTAAAATGCAGTGTGATTATAACTGTGTCTTAGTTGAAGCATTTAATTTATTAACTTTTTTTTGGTAAATACTGTGTTTATATTTCTATCATTTCATTCATCTTTTTGGGGTTCTTTTCTATACTCATTTCTGTTACCATAAGTTTTTCTATATTTTTCTCCTAATGGTTAAACGTTTTATATTTTGTTATTATTCTTAGTGGTAACTCAAAACATTTTAGTAGCATACTAATATTAAATTATAAAGTTCATCAGTATTTCTGTCATCCTCTTAACAAAGTAAGATCTTAAAATAGTCTCTCTAGCGTTTTTGTTGCATCTTTGACATTGTCTATTTTTTTACTTTCTCCTAATTAGTAACCTTTTGCATTAGTAGCTTTTTTAACATTAGTATCCATTTAGATTTACCCATACATTTTGCAGTTTCTTTGTTCATTTTTGCCTTTTGCTTTTCACTCTCCAATGTTAGTTTATTTCTCTTTCAGAATATATCTCTTGTATTTCTTTGAGTTTGAATGAGGGTTTTTAAAAATTTTCTTTTCTTACATTTATTCATTTTTGAGAGAGAGAGAGAGACAGAGCACAAGCAGGGGAGGGGGAGAGAGAGAGGGAGACACAGAATCTGAAGCAGGCTCCAGGCTCCCAGCTGTCAGCACAGAGCCTGATGCGGGGTTCGAACTCATAAACTGCAAGATCATGACCTGAGCTGAAGTCAGATGCACAACCAACTGAGCCACCCAGGCACCCCTGAGTTATGGTTTTTGAGTGTTAAACTGTAAGGATGTTAGAAAATGCCTTTTCTTCATTTACATGTTCAGGTTGTTAATAGTTTTCTTTTTTAAAAAATGTGTTCATTTATTTTGAGGGAGAGAGTGTGTGTGGGGGGGGCGAGAGAGGGAATCCCAAGCAGGCTCCACATTGTCAACATGGAGCCCTATGCCAGGCTCAAATTCATGAACTGTGAGATTGTGACCTATGCTGAGATCAACAGTGGGGTGCTTAACCGACTGAGCCATCCAGGTGTCCCTTGTGTTCATGTTATTTGAAGTACTTTAGCTGAGTATAGGACTTTAGATTGGCAATTATTTTCCCTTAGTTCTTTCAGTATAAAGTTGCACTGTCTTCCTGCCTCTATTAGGTTAATGAGAAGTGTACTGTTAGTTTTGATATTACTATGTAGGTAATTTTTGTTGGTTTTAATATTTTCATTTTGTTTTTGGTGTTAGGATGTGTCCATGTGTAGATTTGTGTTTATCCTGCTTGGGATTCAGTATGTCATTTTTCATCTTAAGATTTACTTACATATTTCACCAATTTTAAATCATTCTCAGGTATATATATTTTTAATATTGTTTACATTTTTTCTTCCTTCCTGGAACTTTTAAGGTAGTTTGTTATCCTTATCTTTATATTTTCCATCTTACTATTCTCTGCATTATATTCTGAGGAATAGCTTCAGTTCTGTCTTCTAATTTATTCCTTTTAGTTTCCTCCCTTTGTCCTTTTTTCTCTTCTTCCCTTTTCTCAATTTCTTCTCCATTTCCCATATACTCCCTACTTTTTTTTAGAGCCTTAATAGTGTATTATTCATAATTTATCCAGCCTGTTTGTGTGTGCATGTTTTAAAGTTTATTTATTTTTGAAAGAGAGCATGAGCATGAGGTGGGGGGGGGGGGTGCAGAGAGAGAGCATAATAGAGAATCCTAAGTAGGCTCCATACTGTCAGTGTAGAGCCTGACGTGAGGCTCAATCTCATGATGTGAGATCATGACCTGAGCTGAAATCAAGAGTTGGACACTTAACTGCCTGAACCACCCGGGCATCGCCTGTTTGTGTGTTTTTAATCTCTCCCTCCTCTCTCTTTATTTTTTTTATTTCTTACCCTGTTTTCCCCCACCATTTAAATTTTGTGAATTGGTGATCAAAAATATTTTGTAAAAGAGTTTTTATTTGCTGACTGGTTCATTACAAATAGATATAGAGAAAAACAAAGCAAAAAAAAAAAAAGCCCAACAAGGAAATTAGCCTAATTTTGATCCAGTATCTTTTATTAGTAAGTATGTAATTTCCAGGTTTTCCTCACATGCTGTATGAGAAGGAAATTAAGAGAGGTTGTCTTGGCTCCTAAATAAGCTTGTAAAATCTTGAGTTGATTCATGTTTGCTTTTGTTTTGATTTTTTTGTTTTGCTTTGTTATTGTTCTCTCATTTTCTTCTTTCCCCTGGAACATTAGTTACGTTTGAAACATTAATTTCAGGAAATGGAGAGCTAATTATAGTAGCCTATTTTATTTTGATCTCATAGTTCTTTGTTACTCTAAACTATTGTGTGGGAAAAATAGAATACTTTTCCTGTTTTTCTCAGTTGTGTATGTTTTTATTTTGAAAGTTTGTAAAATGTGTTTATTATTTGATGGATCTTGTTCTTATAGGCAGATAATAAATTACTGGTGTTCTGTTCCTAATTTTCTTATACATGTATTACATTGGAGGCTGAATAACATAGAGATTAAGAGCATGGGCACTAGATCCAGGCTGTGTAGGATTTAAATCCCTGTCTCTGCTTCCTACTAGCTGAATTACTTAAACTCTCTATGCCTGTTTCCTCGTCTGTAAAATAGGGATAATAATAGTACTCATTTCATAGTGTTGTTGTGAGGATTATAGGAATTAATTTCTGTAAGGCACTTAAAAGAGAGTCTAGCATATAGGAAACATTAAGTTTTTATTAGCCATTTTGTTTTTCTAGTTCTGTGAAAAGTCACACAGGTATTGTTACAGATAGGAGTTGAATCTGGGTTTTCTGATTCCAGTCTAGAGGAAGCAATGTTTTGCCTGTCAGTAGATTATGCAGTCTTTTCTAATATAAAAATTTCCAAGCTAATAAATGAATATAATAAAATTAAAATAACTTATTTTAATCAGTAGTAAAACACATCTGAATACATATGTGCTGAGTACTGTGTTAGGTTTTGGGAATGCTAAGATAGACACAATTTCTATTCTAAAGAAGATGTAGACTAGTCCTGGGAAGAAGACAAGAAAACACTTAAAACGTGATTTCCATAAGGTAGAAATGTAGAGAATCCAAGGGAATAGAGACGGCATCCACCCCTTCTTTTGTGAGAGTAGAGCAAAGGGGTAACAGGCTTAGAAAATTCCATAGATGAGAGGTCACTAAAGAATTATGACTATTCACAGGGTAAGCTAATACATGAAAGAGAGTTTAAAATGCTATATGTTGGGGCGCCTGGGTGGCGCAGTCGGTTAAGCGTCCGACTTCAGCCAGGTCACGATCTCGCGGTCCGTGAGTTCGAGCCCCGCGTCAGGCTCTGGGCTGATGGCTCAGAGCCTGGAGCCTGTTTCCGATTCTGTGTCTCCCTCTCTCTCTGCCCCTCCCCCATTCATGCTCTGTCTCTCTCTGTCCCAAAAATAAATAAACGTTTGAAAAAAAAAAATTAAAAAAAAAATAAAAAAATAAAATAAAATGTTATATGTTGTTACTATGTAATTTTATTCTGAAATCTTCTATTGCTCCTTAAAGTATTTCAAGAAATTTACTGATATTTACCTTTAATTTGAGTTTATTAACGATTGACTTTTTTCTAGTTGCCTTTTTTATATTTATTTTTCATTATAAAATAAACATGTGCTTTTTGCAAGCAAAGTTGAATAATGGGAAGCATATACCTAAGGTAAAAGTTCTGTATTCCCCTTTTTCTTCAACCTTCTCAATCTCCCAGAAAATAAACTAAACAACAAAATGTGTAGTATGTATACATCTGCATAAATATATTCCTTTGAATAATAAATTCAGTCACTTTAGTTTTCAAGACATTTTAAAACATACTTCAAGGCTAGTTTTTCAATTTTATTTTTATCAAAACATTCTAAGCTGTAGCTAAAATGAATTATTTTTATGCATCCTATCATGCTTCATAGTTTCCTCACTTGTTTGTCTTTGCTTATGCCTAGAATGCCCTTCTCATTAAACCTCACCAGTTCATGTTCAAAGTTTTTCCTGTCTTTAAAAGTCTTTTCATATAATCTATTAAGCTTTTCTTCTTTCCCTACCTTCACCCCTCTTTTAGCTTTGAAAGTAATTTTGTGTTTCTAAATTGCCATTGCATTTTGTCACTTCACTTTCAATATGTAATACTTTGTACTGTGCATACAGTTATATGTTTGGCTTTGTGTGCCCTGGACTATACGGAAGATCCCTTAAGAGCAATATTATCTGTATTTGAGCTTTGTAATAATTAAGTGCCTATTTATAAAGCCTGTTGTTAGGTACCTATTTGCTGAATAAATGTGTTTTATAAAATATATAATTACTCCTAGAAATACTGATTTTAAACTGTCTTGGGGATAAGTTGGGAGAGGCATAGCTATGAATTGAAACTAAAACTTCTTTTTTTGGTTTAGCTAAATATCCAAAATAAATTTTGAATAAATCTTTCTGAGACTTTTTGTTTTTTTGTTTTTTGGGTTTTTTTTTTCTTTTTGGAAACAAAGGTTATGGTAACTTGATTTGACCTGTTTTTAAAATTAAAACTAAAATCTTTGAAGACTAAAGTTGTGAGAACAAGAATATAAATCAATGAATATCTCAAATATTTTAATATGATAGAATTTTAGGAGCAGTTCTTTGACTTTTTTGAAGGAAATTTGCCACTGTGACTCTTTAACTGAATGTGATTTAACATATATATGTAATCACTAAAAACTGGTTTCCTTTCCTTTTCAGAGAATGCAGAGTCTATAGATCTTAAACAGTTTTTTGACCAACATTTTTCACATATATATTATGTGTTCTTTGAGAATTTTGTGACTATTGAAGCTAGTCTGAAACAGAAAGGTAAGATGTTAAAATTGGTCCTGGCTTATGTTGATGTTTCAAATAATTATCTTAAATATTCACTTAAAAATCGACTCTTGGACATTGGAATTTTGGTGTTTTTTCACTTCTTTTTGTAAAACATCTTTTAGACACCCTCTCACACTTTGGGTTGGTAGTACTATCTTCATTCCTTTGAAAAGGCTTAGAAGATTTGCTTTCCCCTGGTCGGATTGATTTACCTGTTTCCTTACCTTCTTTGCTTTGCTCTTAGGTGCATATGTAAATTGAGCAGTCATTCTCATACTTTCATTTTCAGAATTCTAAGTTCTCCACAATATATTATTTGTTTTAAGATATAAATATGTAGAATCTAAATTTAATTGTTGAAAAAGAGTAGAGAGAGATGCTATAGTATTGTTTATACATCGAACAGAATATGCTTTAAATATTTTATTAAAGAATCACTGAGAAAATATTGCTTGAAATATTTTAAGCTTTTTAAGTGGTGGTAATAGGATAAAATGATAATGTTTAACACATTTTTCTGTAAATATATTTTAGGTCACAAATCTCAGAGGGAGGAATTGGATGCTATACTTTTTATTTTTGAGGTAAGTATCTGCCCATCAACTATTCCCCCCCCCCCAAAAATTCCTGGAACTTACAAAGGAATATATTGAAACTATAAAGCATGTAACAGAAGACTGAATTTGCCACGCTTTCTAAAAACTGAATCATGTTTTTTTGACCTAAAAATATACCCGACTTAATTCTTATTTTTTGAGATACATGTATTTTTTTTTTAGGTAGAAATAGAATTATGTTTTTATGCATTTGACACCACAAACTTGGTAATACTATAAGATAATGGTTTTATAAATTATTTTTCTGTGTAACTTTGGATTGGGTTGGGGCAAGCCTTTACTGTTAAAAATAGAAGGAATTAGTAATATTTGATGCTTTGCCAAAATTTATATTTTATTTTTGGCATCCTGATAAAAATTAGGGTTCCCTCACTTTTATTTATTTATTATTTTTTTAAATGTTTATTTATTTTTGAGAGAGAGAAAGAGAGAGAGACACAGCATTAGCGGGGAAGGGACAGAGAGAGAGGGAGACACAGAATCGGAAGCAGGCTCCAGGCTCCAAGCTGTCAGCACAGAACCTGACCCAGGACTCGAACCCACAAACTGTAGATCATGACCTGAGCTGAAGTTGGACGCCTAACCAACCGAGCCACCTGAGTGCCCCTACAGTCCCCTTACTTTTAAAATAACTCCTTGCCTCTTCATTCTGTCTTTCAAGTCAAGCAGTGATAGGAGTATTCTGATCTTTATTGAAAATTCAGATATCTGGAGAAAGCCATGATTCAATCTTGTGACTTCAAGGACAGTAAAGAATTGGGAAATCAGTATCTAAAATTTGAGCTATTTTGTCTGTTCGTAATAAAAGATAATTCACTGTTTTGTATTTTGGGTACTTGATATAGTTTAGAAGAATTTGAACAATCTGATATTTCTTAGCTGTTAATTTAGTTATTGATTTAGTCACAGCTAAAAAAAAAAGTTGTTTTTTTTTTTTTTTTTTTAAGAGTTCCAGATGGGAGTAATTGGTGTTGGTACCTATTTTGCAGTTATTTTTCAATAATCAGCGTTTAGGAATTTGCTTATGTTTATCTCCCCAGGTGTTTGCATGGGCTACTTACAAGGGGAATATTAAAACATAGATATTTTGAGAGAGAATAAAAGCATCAGCAGAAATCATTTAGATTATGTTCTCTAATCAATATGGAATTAAATGAGGAAATCAAGGGGCGCCTGGGTGGCACAGTCGGTTAAGCGTCCGACTTCAGCCAGGTCACGATCTCGCGGTCCGTGAGTTCGAGCCCTGCGTCAGGCTCTGGGCTGATGGCTCAGAGCCTGGAGCCTGTTTCCGATTCTGTGTCTCCCTCTCTCTCTGCCCCTCCCCCGTTCATGCTCTGTCTCTCTCTGTCCCAAAAATAAATAAACGTTGAAAAAAAAAATTAAAAAAAAAAATGAGGAAATCAATAACAAGGAAATTTTGTAAATTCATAAATATGTGGAAATTAGTGAACACACCCCCAAATAATCAATGGCTCATAGTTATGACATACCAAAACTTAGGGAATATAGCTAACCAAGCATTCAGAGGGAAATTTATAGTTATATAACTTAATATGATAGAAGGAAGAATGATGTCACATCAGTTACCTAAGTTTCCACTAAGAAACTGAAAAAAGAAGATCAAATTAAAACCCAAAGAAAGCATATGAAGAACATAGTTAAAATTATAGTAAAAATAGGGGTGCCTGGGTGGCTCAGTCAGTTAAGCATCCAACTTCAACTTGAGTCATGATTTTGCAGTTTGTGAGTTCAAGCCCCGCCTCGGGCTCTGTGCTGATAGCCTGGAGCCTGCTTTGGATTCTGTGTCTCACTCTCTTGCTGCCCGTCCCTTACTCATGCTCTTGTCTCACTCTCAAAAATAAACATTAAAAAAAAAAAGATTATAGCAAAAATAAATGGAAGAAAGTTTTAAAAACTGGAGAATACCAATAGACCTAAAAGTCAGAACATTGAAAGATCAGGAAAACTAATAATATTTAGCCATACTGTCTAAAAAGAGTGAAGAATTAAATTATTAAATTCAGGAATTAAAAAGGAATACTACCCACCTTATAGAAATTGTAAGGATTATAAGAGAGTACTGTGACCAACTGAATGCCAACAAATGTGATACATTTAAATGGACAAGTTCCTGTAAAGATAAAAGCAGTGAATTGATTCAGAAAGAAATAGAAAACTGGAAAGACTTACAAGTGAAAAAATGAATTCATATGTAAATAAATTCCCACCAAGAAAAGCCCAGACCCAGATGACTTTAGTAGTGAATTTAAACCAGACATTTAAAGAAGTATGAGTTCTTCACAGATTCTTTAATTAATAAAAAAGAGGTGATATTTCATAATTCATTCTGTGAGGCCAGTGTTATGCAACCAAAACCAGACAAAAACATTACAAAGAAAGAAAACTATAATAATATAAATTTATTATATTTTATTATTAAAATATAATAAAATATTTTCATGAGTATTGGCACAAAAAATCCTCAAAAAAAGGTAAATGAAATCAAAATACATATAAAAAAAGATTATACAACATGACCAAATGGGGTTTATCTAAGTATTACAAAGTTTAGCATCTGAAAATAAACCAACTAACATACAGTAATAATAGAATAAAAGACAAAAAAATACATGTCATATCAATAAATACAGAAAAAGCATTTGGCAAACTCCCAGTACTTTTTCATCATAAAACACCTAACAAAATGGGAATAAAAGGAAACTTTGTCCACTTGATATAGGACACCTACAAAAATACACAGCTAAGACCATACCTTATGCTAGGTACGGAGTACCTCTTTCTTAACATTAGTAACAAAAGAGGGGTATCTACTCTTGCCATTTCTATTGAATATTGTACTTGGTTCTAGCCATGGCAATCAGGCAAGAGAAGGAAATAAAAGGCATTGGGATTGGGATGCCTGGGTGGCTCCCTTGGTTAAATGTCCAACTCTTGATTTTGGCTCAGGTCACAATCTCATCATTCCTAAGATTGAGCCTAGTGTCGGGCTCTGTGCTGACAGCATGGAGCCTGCTTGGGATTCTCTCTCTCTCTTTTTCTCTGTCCCTCCCCCATGCATGCACTCTTTCTGTCAAAATAAACAAACATTTTAAAACATGAAGATTGAAAAGAAGTTAAAAAAAAAAGTATCAGCAGAGAAAGCAAGTTAATAATTTCTGGAAAATGTTCCTTCAGACATTCATGATTGCCCCTGTTCAGGAAACTGAGATGGATTGATTAGTTCATAGAAGATCTTTTAGGGCATTCCTTCTATTAAAAAACAATGTTTATTTTCCTGTATGTAAATACATACTGATCAATGGTTTGTCTTTAATGAATGACTAAATTTTCTTACAATATAAAGATGTTAGATATAGGGTTTCCATCTTTTGGAAAAAATATTTAGCCTGTGTGCTTATGTTTTGCTCCTTGTAATGGGAATAATAATACCTGACCTCTACCTTGGAGACTAATAATGATTTTTTTTTTTTTTAATTTTTTTTTTTCAACGTTTATTTATTTTTGGGACAGAGAGAGACAGAGCATGAACAGGGGAGGGGCAGAGAGAGAGGGAGACACAGAATCGGAAACAGGCTCCAGGCTCTGAGCCATCAGCCCAGAGCCCGACACGGGGCTCGAACTCACGGACCGCGAGATCGTGACCTGGCTGAAGTCGGACGCTTAACCGACTGCGCCACCCAGGCGCCCTAATAATGATTTTTAAAAATTAAGAATTATAAATTAACTGATTTCCTCTTTTTGGAATGAAAAGCACCATTATGTAGTGTTAAAAATATGATCTGGGATTCATAATCTGTTTTCTTCTGTTAAAACTACACATGGTTTCTTTCTTTCATCTTTATATTAACCGCATAAAAATAAGACATGTTGGGGTGCCTGGGTGGCTCAGTTGGTTAAGCATCTGACTTTGGCTGAGGTCATGATCTCATGGTTCGTGAGTTCGAGGCCTGTGTTGGGCTCTGTGCTGACAACTCAGAGCCTGGAACCTGCTTTGGATTCTGTGTCTGCCTCTCTCTCTGCCCCCATTCACGGTCTCTCAAAAATGAATAAACATTAAAAAAGATTAAAAAAAATAAAGACATGTTTATTTACATTTTATAAGGGGTCAAATCTGAAGTATAATAGGGGCACCTGGATGGCTCAGTTGGTTAAGCATCCGATTTCGGCTCAGGTTATGATCTCATGGTTCCTGAGTTTGAGCCCTGCGTCGGGCTCTGTGTTGACAGCTTAGAGCCTGGAGCTTGCTTCGGATTCTGTGTCTCCCTCTCTCTCTGTCCCTCCCCCACTCATGTTCTCTCTCTCAAAAATAAATATTAAAAAAAATTTTTTTTAATATAAAGTATAATGGTCATAATTTAGGAATCCTTTTGAGTAGTTTATAAACTTTCTCAACTTAAATTTCATTTCTTTCCATACCAAAATAAATAGAATTATGTAATTGTTGGCCAGAGAAATATGAGGAGGGCAAAGGCAAAGAAGTTTGTGTATCTCATGTGGGACCAGCATTTATCTGTAAAGAACTTTATAATTTCTCATGATCCTCTTGTATGAGATGGACTAAAGAAGATCATATTAAATGGAAGATAGAAGTGTAAAACATGCATACTGTATTTTGGGCAGAATAGTACAAAAGTACACATTTTAGAATTAGGCATATTAAGGTTGAAATTAGTTCCACTTTCTTTTTGATTTTTTACTTTTTAAAATTTATTTATTAAAATTTTTTAACATTTATTTTTGAGAGAGAGAGAGACAGAGCACAAGCTGGGGAGGGGCAGAGAGAAAGGGAAACAGAATCTGAAGCAGGCTGTGGGCTCTGAGCTGTCAGCATAGAGCCCAACGTGGGGCTTCAACTCACGAACCGTGAGGTCGTGACCTGAGCCGAAGTCCAGTGTTTAACCAACTGAGCCATGCAGGCACCCCTGGAATTAATTCCACTTTCTAACTTAAACACATTACTTAGCCCATTTTCTCATTTTTCAAATGAGATTAATAAACTTTTTTTAGGATGGTTGTGAGGTTTGATGAGATATCATTATATAAAATGTCTACTCTTTGGCCACTATGAACATTTGGTTAGTGGAATTTCTAAATAATAATAGTAGTATAGCAGCAATAGCAGCAATAACAACAGACACATACAAAACTCATTCAGCAAGCGGATGAGTACTGAGAGCATAGTTTAGCAGCATAGTAAGGCAAGCTGTTGAACTAGAATAATTCACACAGAAGAAATTTGTGAAGGGAATTAAAGGTAAAATTTTGAAATATATGTAAAAAGTGTTTATTCCCAATTGATAGAAGCCTGTGTTGGCTTAAATGTAGGGATCCTGAATTTTTAAGTATTGTTATTATACCTATAGCCATCATAACATATAATACTTTTGGGTTCACATGAATCAATGCAGTACAAATACTTAATACAGTATAAATACTGATTTGATTTTCATGAAATCCAAATATTTCTCCTACTTTTATAAATATAGGAAGAACTACACAGAGATAAAATGTCACTAATATTAATATCTGAAAGAATTTAAAACTTATCAGTAATAGCCATAATAGAGAAATTCTAAGAATAGTAAATGATCATTTTGAAAAATGTTTGAGTTAGTATTTAATCAGTAAGTAGAAATATATTTACTTTCCACGTCATTGTAAAGATAAATTTCATTAATGTCTTGTTCCAAGCCTTAGCATAGCTTGTTGGGTTTTTTTGGTGTTTTCAAATATTGATGACCAGTGCTGAAATAGTGCAAGTACTGTCAGATCAGTTCAAATACTGTTTTGTGTTTGTGATGCTATCTTTTACATAAGAAACTCTTAAAAGCTTATTATAAGCTCTTTGTTTAATTTTTCACATTGCACAGAATGTGGACTCATTACTTGCTTTTCATTCTTTTCTTTGTTTTATTCATACTGATTTTTAGAAAATTTTACAACTTCTTCCAGAAAGAATTCATCAGCGATGGCAGTTTCATAGTATTGGTAAGTAATTGAAATATGTATTTGACATATGATATAAATGATAATGCTCTTTAATGGGCTGGTCATTATTTCAAATGAATTTATGGTTTAGTTTTTAGTAAAAACAATATAAAGAATACTGGACTTTACTTACTGGGAGTATAAGATAAAAATATAGATGAAAGATTACCAGTCAAAAGGCATATTAAATTTCTTTGTTCCTTTACTTTAGCAATGGTGATAAAACTATAAAACAAAAAAATAAAAGTGGGCTCAGCCTCAAAATAAACATCTCAGAAACATCTCAGAATAAACATCTCACTTTACGGAAGAGAAATGTAAAGTGCCAAATAGAGTGTGTGTGTGTGTGTGTGTGTGTGCGCACACACACACACACACACGCACAGCACATCTTCTTTATCCATTCATGAATCAGTGGATATTTTGGCTCCTTCCACAATTTGGCTATTGTGCTATTGGCTATTGGCTATAGTGCTGCTATCTACCACTATTATAGTGCTGCTATAAACATAGGGGTGCATGTGCTCCTTTGAATCAGCATTTTTGTATCCTTTAGATAAATATCTAGTAGTGCAATTGCTGGGTTGTAGGTAGCTCTATTTTAATTTTTGGAGGAACCTCCATACTGTTCTCCAGAGTAGCTGCACCAGTTTACATTCCCACCAACAATGCAAAAGGGGAACGCTTTGTCCACATCCTGACCAAGTATTGTAATATTTGTGTAATTTGTAGTCTCTTACTGACCAGTCTAGCTAGGCATTTGTCATCAGTGTTGACCATTTCAAAGAACTAACTCTGGTATTGTTTGATTTTCTCTGTTCTTTTTCTGCTTTCTGTTTCATTGGTTTTCATTTTAGCTTTTTATATTTTTTAACTGTTTTGCTTGCTTTGGGTTTAATTTGTCTATTTGTATTTTCTTATGATGGAAGTCTAGAATATTAATTTGATATCTTTTTTCTTTTTTGATACAGATATTTAAGGCAATAAATTTCCCTCTAAGCTTTGTTTTAGCTTATCCTGTAAGTTTTAATGTTGTGCTTGTGTTTTCATTTAGTTGAAATATATATATATATATATATTTAGAGAGAGAGAGCATGCAAACAGGGGAGTGAGTAGGGCAGAAGGAGAGAGTAAGAGAATCTTAAGCAGGCTCCACACTCAGCGCAGAACCCAGTGCAGTTCCCACAACCCTGGGATCTTGACCTGAGCTGATATCAAGAGTTGGACACTCAACCAACTGAGCCACCCCAGGTGCCTCAGAAGTTTTTAAAAACATTTTTTTTTAATGTTTATTTTTGAGAGAGACAGACAGACTGAGTGGGAGACAGGCAGAGAGAGAGGGAGGCATAGAATCTTGAAGTAGTCTGCAGGCTCTGACCTGTCAGCACAGAGCCTGATGCAAGGCTTGAACTCAGGAACCGTGAGATCATGACCAGAGCTAAAGTCAGATACTTAACCGACTGAGCCACCCAGGTACCCCAGAAATACTTTTTATTTTATTTATTTATTAAAAAAAATTTTTTTTAATGTTTTTATTTATTTTTGAGACAGAGACAGAGCATGAACGGGGGAGGGTCAGAGAGAGGGAGACACAGAAGTGGAAACAGGCTCCAGGCTCTGAGCTGTCAGCACAGAGCCCGACGCGGGGCTCGAACTCATGGACCGCGAGATCATGACCTGAGCCGAAGTCGGCCGCTTAACCGACTGAGCCACCCAGGCGCCCCCAGAAATACTTTTTAATGTCCCTCTTGGTTTCTTTGACCTGTAGTTAAAGAGTGGTTTTTTGTTTTGTTTTGTTTTTTAATTTTCAAGTATTTGATGTTACCACAGATTTCTTTCTGTTGTGATTTCTAACTTAATTCGTTTTTGGTCAGAAAATACACTTTATGTGATTTTAGTCTTTTTAAGGTTTTGAGACATTTCATGGCTCAGAATATAGTCTCTCTTAGATGATGTTCTGGTGTGCTTGAGAATGTGTATTCTGTAGTCATTTAAAAGATTAATGTATGGCAATGATATGATTTTTAAAGAACAAGGAAGTTCTTGAATAAATGGAATCTTACGCAGTATCTATGAGTGATAGGCTTGATAGTATAAAAAGAAAAATTCTCATTCAGAATTCCTGTAGGGACTTTTTACTATAGCGTAACAGATTTCTCCTAAATTTATATGGGAAATCGCAGGCAAAGTATATGGAAGAGTAAACAGATGGTAGAAGGAAGATGGTGTTGTTGTATATTTCCATACCCAATAATGCTATAATAATTAAGATAGTGTCACCGTGTAGGGATGGACAAGTGGATAATGGAAAATAACATGGAAACCAGCTGAAGACCTAGCCTTATACATAGAAATTTGAATTATGATTGAGATAGCATTTCATTTCATTATAAACCCTAAAAGAGTTAGTACCACAACTGGCTCTCCATTTGAGTAAAAAAATCTGTTATTGCTATACAGAAATAAGTTTATGATGGGTTTTAGGTCTTAACTGTTAAAAGTAACACTTTGAAACTTTTTAAAGTGACCGTTGGTTTATCTTTATTACTTTAAGGTAGGGAAGTATTAAGAAAAGCATTGGTGAATTGACTATATTGAAATTTAAAACTTTTCTACATCAGAAGATACTTTCTCTCCCAATCAAAAAAAAACATGGCTGAATTGTTTGGAAGTATATATCTCCAATTCAAAGAAGTGACATAGAATTAGTAGGCAGTATGTATAAGGAACTCTCATAGTAAACAAAATAACATAATTGAAAAATGAACAAATGATATCATAAGCAATTTGCAGGAACTTGAATGATGAAAAGATGCTTGGTGTCACTAAGAAACATCAAATGAAAACATTATGAAGATATGTTTTAGAGCTTCCACCAGTGTTTTGTGTTGCCAAGAATGTGTTACCATAGCATTCTCATACACTACTAGAAGTACTGCTAACTTTTTCAACTACTTTAGAGAGAATTTTCTATTATTGAGTGAAGTTGCAAGTGAGTAATTTCATTCCTGGTAATATATCCTGGGGAAATTCACATGTCTACAGGAGGTTATGAACAAGAACCTTTATTATAGTATTCCTGAGAATTGCAAAAAATTTGAAAACAAACCAAATGTCCTAACATAAGTAAGATTATTGGAACATAATGGAATAGTAAATATATAGCAGTTAAAGTGAATTAATTAGAGCTATATAGATTAGTGTAGATGAATTTCAGAAGCTAATGTTGGATGTGAAAAATAACTTATAGGAAGGCTTATTTTGTATGATACATATAAATGTATGTTTTTTCAAAAACTATTAAACTTCAAACTTAACCAGATTTGATTAGTTTTCCACTTATGTTCTTTTTCTGTTCCATAATCCAATCCATGATGCCACACTGCATTTAGCATATATAGATTTTTTTTTTTTAGGGGAGTTGATTAAAGACTGGGATTTACATAGTATTGCTTTAAGAAAATGAATTTGCTTGAACATAAGAGAATTGCAGATATAACAGTTAAAAAAATTTTTTTTAGTTTATTTTTGAGAGAGAGAGAGAGAGACAGAGTGCAAGCAGGGGAGGAGCAGAAAGAGAGGGAGACACCGAATCCAAAGCAGGCTCTAGACTCTGAGCTGTCAGCACAGAGCCTGATGAGGGGCTTGAACCTATGAACTGGGAAATCATGACCTGAGCTGAAGTCAGAGGCTTAACCGACTGAGCCACCCAGGTGCCCCCAGTAAAAGTTTTATTTGAAATATTAAAGCTTATTTTTGTATGACAACTGAAACTTAACCAAATAAAATCTAGGCTTGATCTTTGTGTCTGTGTGTTTTGTATATGTATAATCTTGAGGTTATTAGAAAGAATAAAAAATACAGTATTGGAAAAAATAGCTGTGGAAAAAAATCTTGTTATTGGTATAAGTTTTAAACATATAAACCAACTCTAAATATTTTATTGATTTATAAATAAATACTCATAATATGAAAATATTTTTGGAAATAATTAATACCAAAATCTGGATAAAGACTGGGACAGTTTTTTTCTGGGGAAGGAAAGAAGGAGAATGATTTGAAATGGTCTCAAAGGAGGCTTCAATGATACTTGTTAGATAAAACCTCATAGATCATGTAAATAAGTGAAAATTCGAAATTATAAGAAACACAGGACTATGTCAGATATGTTCAGACCAAATGGTTGGTCTCTGGATGGTTATTAATGTAATTTTAGTATTTTATTATAGGATTGAAATATTGTATAAATTAAAAGAAACAAAGATGGATTTGAATATTCTGAAAAAGAAAATTACTACAATGAAAATGTTTGTTAGGGAATATTAGAGTTACAGAAGTTTATGTGGTTAAATGAAAATTTTCTGCAGTGGTTTTTATTTGTATTAGTGATGGAGGAAGTACTTAATTATATTCTTAGTGTTAAATAAGAGATGTACAGAGATTGTTGTATTAAATGCAGTTTTGTGTTTAGGGTTTGTTTTGATAGAATAAATCATGTCTAATTGCAATAGATGATGTGTTGTAAAGGTGACTTTTTAAATTCCTTTCTGGTCCCAAGATTATGGCCAGAGGGATATCAGGGTCACCAAGAATAACTTGGAGGTTGCCAAGGACTTGTTTTAAAGTGTTTTCAAGTCTGACCGAGAACTCTGACATTTGGAAACAAGTAAGAAAATATGAATGTTTAAAATCATGTCTTCTTTTCAGGGTTGATTTTAAAGAAACTACTCCACACAGGAAACTCCTTGAAGGTATGGTTGTCTTTCTTTTCTATGACTTTTTAAAAACTGAGTAAAGCATATAGTCTCTTGTTCTACTTTTCCTACATCAACTTTTTTCCTAAAGAATTTTGAATTGTTTACTTAATTGAAGTGAATTGACTTAAAATATAGCAACATACTCAGTATGTGTGAAATATGTACTAGGTTGATTAGGCTATCGAAAAACTATTGTTGGGGTGCCTAGGAGGCTCAGTGGGTTAAGTGTCTGACTCCTGGTTTCAGTTCAGGTCATGATCTCATGATTCTTGGGTTTGAGCCCCTCATTGGACTCTGTGCTGATGCTGGGGAGCCTGCTTAAAATTCTCTCTCCCTTTTTCTCTGCCCCTCCCTTTTTCTCTGCCTCTCCCTTGTTGTCTCTCTCTCAAAGTAATAAACTTAAAACAAAGAGAAAAACTGTTGTTTGCCAATGCATTGAGTGATTCACTAGAAATACTTTACTCTCTGATCCCAGAAGATAAAAACCATTTAGTCATTCAATAAATTATTCTTTATATTACCATAACTATGCTTAGATGTAGAGAGAAATAAAGGATCTATATTAAAAAGTTGGTTTTATTTCTTTTTCATTATCTCATTGTGCTGTTATAAGAGAAGCTACCTTGTCTAAAAGCTTCTCATTGTAGGTTAAATGAAAGTTTCATTTTGTAGGTAGGTTTGGTGTCAAGGCTTGGAATAACAGCATGAAGGATTAAGTCTTCCTAATTGTTATCTTGTTATCTCCCTAAACTGTGAGGTTGGCAGCTGTTGAACAGCTTTGACAGTGGCCGTTTACCAAGCTGTGGTAGGCCAATTTCCAAAGCTACCAGTGAGGTTAGGTTAGTGAAGAACTTGATGTTTTCCTTGTCAGAGTTTGAATGTTTTTCTGTCTTTTCCTGTTCTCTTCATGGGAGAGAATTTATACATTGATTCAAATATTTGTTGTCTTCTGTAGATGGGTTATTGTTCTAGGTGCCTAGAATAGAGTAATAGGTCACAATTTCTGTTTTGCAGGTTAGCAGCAAATAATAAGTACATGACATAATTTCAGAGAGTGGTAAGCCTTTTAAGGACAAGAACATTAATTTAGCAGTGCACCAGGATCCCCATTACGATTCTTCATTTTACCAAACTCATTATAGCAAGGAACAGTTATTGCCCTCTTTCTTCTTGTATTAGACCATCAGAAATGATTTTCTGATTTTCTACAAATGGAAATTATAGAACAAAGATTACCTTATGGCTTTCAGTAGTAAGAGGCCAAGTTTATTCTGTAGTTGTTCAAATCTATGAATTTAATTTTACAAGTAATGAGAGCTCAATAAATGACATGGATGTAATAGCTCTTCCTCCTTCCCTCCCTCCTTCCTTCTTCCTTTCCTTTCCCTCTTTCTTTCCTTCCTCTGTCTTGCAAAGTAACATTCTCTAATCATCTAAAGAATTTTGGCCTTAAAAGTAAGAAAATATTTCCATTGTAAGTAAAAATACTGTTTTTATTTTATTTTAGATCAGGCGGGAAGGTGTTCGTCTTTTTTTATTATGGTTACAAGCTCTTCAGAATAACTGTAGCAAAGAACAACTTTGGATGTTTTCTTGCTTAATTCCTGGATTTTCAGCACTACAATCTGAACATGGACCTCGAACTTTAGATAATCTCATTAATCCTCCACTCAACCTTCAAGAAAGTAAGATTCATGAGATCTTATTCATTAGTATTTAAAATTTTCTGTGTAGTTAATATAGGTTTAAAATGTCTGTACATTTATTAACTGGGTAATTCAAGGCCATATTGTAAAATGTAGGTTTTATTATTTTTTAGGTATAATGAGGCCAACAGATCAGATGATTGTTGTTAAAAAAAAAAATATATAGTTACAGTTCCCGAGAGGGCATGCCACACCAGGGAGGGTGGCCACATGGGGAAGTACCAGGGTCAATCAGGGGTAGGGTATCATAGGCAAGAGCCTATATGATTTCTGTAGGTAGAATGTGTGAAGCAGTGTGAGCAGTTCTGTGGCTCATTTGGATAATTTTAGCAGGCTCAGGTGCAAACGGACTTTCCCTCATTGTCACTCAGGTACCTGGGTGATTAGGTGAGGGGAATAGTGGCCTTGAGTGTGAGGGCCGAATAGAAGTGGGGAGTAGAGGTGTGTACTCTGGACTGGATGGTTTGCACCTTCAAGGAATGTTCTCCAGCCCATGTTTATGATCTCTAGGAATTAGCTAGCCAGCCCTGGGAGGGCCATTCTTCTCTCCCTGGCCAACAAGTCTTCTGGCATCAAAGCATCAGAAACACCTGGTTAATATAAGCCATTTTTACATTTATCTTTCATCTCTAATTCTCATAAGTCCTCTTGTATCCTTGAGTTAATTTGGATGTACTTTGAAGTACAAGAGTATTTTATTTTGTGCCAAGAGGACTATAAAGAAACCTACTTTTGTGAACTTAATTACTGGGCTAATATTTACTGAGAAACAGGTTTAGGAATATGCCTGTACTAAACTAGGTGCTGCTTAGGAAATATTTAAGAGAATTCAGCTAGTTGTTGGTTTTCTTGAATTTGTGGTTGTTACAATGAATGTTTTTGAATATTTGAAAATTTTTGAAAATGTACGTATTTCTTATTTTATACATGGACTTTTGTAATCAAGGAACTAAGATGTTTCCTTTTTGAGAGGGAAATAGCATTTCCTTTTTTGAATAAAGCGTTACCTTAAAGGGTAATCGTGGTCATTACTAGAGTACTCTGTCCTTTAATTGATGAATAAGCTCATTATTTTTGCTGTTACTCATCATACTATGGAATTTTGGAATGGACACACTTAATGTGAATTTTAAAATATCATGAGAAGTTTTTTTTCAAGCAAGATTTACTCTTAAGCCCTTCATATCTGTCTGTCCATCCTTGTCACATTATCTCAGTCAAGGGCTTATGAAACAGCTGTTATTAAACTTCATGGTTGTTGTGATGGATTGTCCGGATGATCTCAGATTTATTTCAAGCTTCAGTCATTAGAACATTTTCAACCAGTATTTGTTGCATATGTGTTTTACAGTTAATGTTTTTTGGACCACATTATTTCATTGTTAATTTTGTTTTGTAATTATACTGAACATTTCTTTTGTCTTTGGATAGCTCAAGTCACTATAGAGGAAATCACTCCTCTTGTCCCCCCACAATCAGGAGACAAAGGACAAGAAGATCTCACAAGCTATTTTCTTGAAGCACTTTTAAAATATATAGTAATTCAGGTATGTTTTATCTTCTTAAATATCACCCCTCTTACCATCATTTTTCCCTCTCTTACCATTGTTCTGTTAGAGTAGATATTTGCTTATTGTCCTGAAGGAGGACAGATTTTTGCTTTTGAAAATGTACGTTAGTATGCCTTTCCTGGAAAAAAAAATCATTGGAGGGATTATTAATCCCTTAGGGAGCTAGAGAGAGAAATTTTTAAGTAGACTGTTTCATGTATAAACCTTCTTATGTGGTCCAGTTTCTAATCCTTTCCTTTATAATCAGCAGCTGTGGTCTTTAAAAAAAACCAAATAACTGGTTTAGGGATCAACCTGCCAAGAAGCCAGTAGGGAGGTAGGCTGAGAATGGGGTGTGGGTACAGGAATGTAATTTATACTTCAACCTGTTTGTACTGTAAATTTCTAAGTGAATGTATTTTGTAAGGTAACCTCTTCATCTCTGCATAGGAAATGTGCATGTTCTGATCAATGGAAACACTCGCATGTATACATTTCTTGTAACTGTTCCAAACATAAAAATTCCCCATGCCTTAGAAACTAACATTATAAAGTTAATTTGGACCCTGAATGAGATTACCAAGATTTAAATCGGATTCCACATCTTACTGATAGTATGACCTTTGTTAAATTAACCTCTGTGGCTTAAAATAGACATAAAAATAATACATATCCTACTTTGGTGTTTGAGGGTTAAATAATTAGTGCAAAGTACTAGAATAAAAAAGTACATGATACAAGTAAGTGTTCTGTGAATAGTAGTTGTTACTGTCATTATTATTACCAGTTTTTCTTTTTTAAAAAACAACTTTTACACTCCATATAGGTTTTTAAATGTTTTGCTGGTTTATTGAGATATAATTGGCATACAGTAAACTGCAATATTGAAATATACAATTTGATGAAATTTATTATATGTGTACAACATGCAGCCATCACCACAATCAATATAATGACCATATCACCCCTAAAAGTTCTCAGATGCCTTCATAATCTATCCTTTTCCACTCCTAACTGCTTCCTAATCCCAGGCAACTATTGATCTTTGTCACTATAGTTTGCATTTTCCATATTTTTATGTAAATGCAATCCTGTAGTACATACTTTTTTTTGGTCTGGCTTCTTTTTTCCATCATAAATATTTTGAAAATCATCCATATTGTTGTATATTTATAGTTTGGTTCTTTTTATTGCTGACTAGCTTTTCATTGTATGGATATACCACGCTTTGTTATTCAGGTGATAATGAGTTTCCAGTTTTTGGCTATTGCAAATAAAACTGTGAATATTGATAAATAAGTCCTTGTGTATACGTAAAGTTTCCTTTTTTTTTGTGGGTAAATACCATTAGTCAAACAGCTAGGTTGTAGAGTAGGTATATACTGATTTTTTAAGGCACTACCAAGTGTTTTCCAAATGGTTGTGCCTTTTTACATTCCACTAGCAATCTATGAAACTTAAAAGTTGCATCACATCCTCATCAACAGTTGGTATGGTCAGTATGTAATTTTAGCTATTCTAAAGTGAATGTATAGTGGTATCGCCCTGAAGCCTACTCTGTGCTTTTACCATCCCCCTACTTAGATATCTTCCTCCCCCTACTGAAATTCTCACACCCTGTGTTTTACTGCTCTTTCCCCTTCTATCCTCACCTCCTTACTTCATGGACACTGTCCTCACCTCCTCGTGCTCAAAGTCCCCACTGGGCAACTGCCTCTACTGTATCCCCTCCATGGAGGCCCTACTTCTTATGCAAGCTCTGATTACCTGCACTTGACTGCCACTGCTTTTACTCCTTCTCTACTCTCACATATACCTATTTTGTATGACTTTTAAGGCTGAATTATTCAGGATGGGGCAATGGGGAAAAGAACATTCATATCTTTGTCATTAGTAGAGCTGAATTTGAGTCAACTTTGAAAATTTTCCAGAGCATACTTTAACTTCTCTAAGATTTTTGAAATATAACTTATATAATGCATTTTCATGGCATTAAACCCTCATTTTAAGATTTGTCCTTTATATATATTTAGCGTGTATATCTTTAGAGTGTAATAGATTAGTGTATTGCTTAAGTAACCTTTTACAAGCTTGTTTATAATAACTAATAACTGTTTCTGTTTCATGGAATGATTCTCATTACATTTTTTATTATTAGGTAAAAAGTTTAGAATGGAAGAACAAAGAAAACCAAGAAAGGGGATTTTCATTTTTGTTTTCACATTTTAAGAAATATTACTTGCCTTATATTTTCCCAAACATCTGCAAGGAGAATAGTTTATATCATCCTGTACTTGGTAAGTAGTCTTTGGAATTTTCTAAAAGATCACATGTAAGAATAAAATATACTTCGGGGCGCCTGGGTGGCGCAGTCGGTTAAGCGTCCGACTTCAGCCAGGTCACGATCTCGCGGTCCGTGAGTTCAAGCCCCGCGTCAGGCTCTGGGCTGATGGCTCGGAGCCTGGAGCCTGTTTCCGATGCTGTGTCTCCCTCTCTCTCTGCCCCTCCCCCGTTCATGCTCTGTTTCTCTCCCAAAAATAAATAAAAACGTTGAAAAAAAAATTTAAAAAAAAAAAAAGAATAAAATATACTTCATTGTAAAGCTGGCATTTGTTACCTGAAGAAGACTGATAACTTTAATATTTTTATTGATTCCTTAGAAATATAACTTGATTCATACAAAAAGTGGAATTCTATTAATAGGAAAGTTTCACTGAGAGTGAAGAGATTTTTTTTAAAAAACATATTCTTTGGGTCTCACCAATTGGAAAAGTTAACCTACCAGCAATATTTGTGATTATAAATTAAACTTAATTCTAATATTGGTATGATCCTTAAACTACATTATAAATTTTTTAAGGCCCCCCCAAGGGTTTGATTTAGTATGTCTTATTTAAATTATGTATGAATAATTACAGTGTCATATGTTTTGATGATATATTATCCAGTATTTAGTGGCTGTGCCAAAATGGCTGTGTGAGCCTTGAAACTAGAACCTTCTTGACAAATGTTGGGTTAGAAGCAGACCTTCCATATATAGGAGGCACTGGCAGTCTGTATGTGGAAATGTTCTTTTTGAAGAAAGATTTTCCTATTTTAAGCTTTGCCAAGTTTAGGCAACTCATAGGTTTAGGCATAACCATTAGAGCTAGTAGAAAGGAATTAAATTAGAGTAGCAGATCTTTGCCATTGAGAACAATATTTCCTTTAAAAATATTTTTGCTGTAAAAATCAAGGAAAAATTCTCATACTTTGTATTACTTCAAAATTTGTGTCTCAGTCTTAGGTTAATTGAAGTGAGTTCTCATTAATTTCAAATGGCTCTGGAAGGTTCTCTACTTAGGCAAGATTCATTGAGCTTTTCAGTGATAAAATTGCAAAAACACATTTCCATATATCAGCCATATATGGTTCACTCTTGTAGATTCCATGCTGATTTCTAGCAAATTATTTTAAAATGTCATTTTTGTACCAAATCTACTTCTAAAACAAGAGTATCATGACAAGTGTTTTCTCAAATGTTTAAAAATGCATATTTATCTAAGCATAATTCTTATTTTGGTCTTTGTTTTCCTTTTATTTTTCATAGATATCCCACAGGTGAGACCAAAGCCACATTATGTTATGATAAAGAAGGATGCTGAAACCAATGAAGCAATCTATTGTACAAAGGAGCCTTTCATTAAGGCTCGGGTTATTGTCATTCGTTGGCTGGTTTCTTTCTGGCTTGAGCCAAAGCCACATACAGGACCTCATATTCCTGGGATGGAAGGTGAAGTCTTGCCAAAGAATATTCAGGTAATACATCACATAAGGCAAACTTGTTGAAGTTAAAAATGGCTTAAGAGATATGTCTGTGGATTTAAATTGCCTTATGTGTAGAACACATTTAAAGCAAATGATAGTATTTTCTTTGTATAAATGTATTTTATGAATCCAAATTTTAACAATTATTATAGAACTGATAGTTTTTTTAATAAAAAATAAAACTTGGAAGACATAGAAGATAATTCTAGTCATATATGAGTCTCAGCCTTTAATTTGTTTCTGTATTTTATATTAGTTGTGCAGTATTAAAAATATTCTGAATTGTACATACAGACTCTTGCAGTTGGAAGCAATCTGTAATCAAATGGTTGTAGAACCATCATAATTCTTTGTAGATTTCCAAAGCATTCACAGAATGCTGACTTAAAATCTTATCTTCCAGGGTACTTGGCTGGCCCAGTCCATGGAGCTTGTGACTCTTGATCTTGGGGTTGTGAGTTCAAGCCCCGTGTTGGGTGTAGAGATTATTTAAATATAAAGTCTTGGGCGCCTGGGTGGCTCAGTCATTTAAGCACCCAACTTTGGCTCAGGGCATGATCTCACGGTTTGTGAGTTCAAACCCACATCAGGCTATCTGCTGTCAGCGCAGGAGCCCACTTTGGATCCTCTGCCCCCATATCTCCCTGTCACTCCCCACTTGCACGTTCTGTCTCTCTCAAGAATAAATAAACATTAAAAAAAAATCTTTTTTTAAAAATTTTTTAACGTATATTTTTGAGAGAGAGAGAGCATGAGCAGGGGAGAGACAGAGAGAGAGGGAGACAGAGAATCTGAAGCAGGCTCTAGGCTCTGAGCTGTCAGCACAGAGCCCGATGCAGAGCTCAAACCCACAAACTATGAGATCGTGACCTGAGCCGAAATCAGATGCTTAACTACTGAGCCATCCAGGCAGCCCCCCAAAAAATAAAATCTTAAAAAAATAACGCCTTGCCCTCATCTCATTTCCCCTTTTTTCAACAAGGGCACTGAGTCTAGAAATGTGATATAAAATTGTACGGCTATACAATGGAGGGACTAATCTATAAACTTCTAGTATTTCTTAATTAAATAGTTGGTCTTTTCATACTTCATTATCACTTTCTCCTTTTTCCTCAGTGTGTGTTTTTCCTGAACTTATCTATATTACAGTATTTATTTTATAATTTTTATTTTCCTTTTCTCAGATTTTCTTCATTTAGCTTAAAATATCTTATACTGTGTGTGTTTTTGTATGACTTCTTAAATCTTTCACAAATTAAGTGGAGGTATAAAGTGGATGTTAAATTGATTAGCACTCAGAATATTTCAGTTATATTCCCCCTTAGCCTTTATTTATCTGCAGCCGACTATGGGTATGTTTTCCCTAAAACTTTGTTTCAATGTCTCTACACAGAATTATTAAATATAGAAACTCTCAAACAGAACTATTTTCCATGATCTCAGAACTTAATGCACTAAAATCATGGAGGTTTTGATTAGGAAGGCATATTTGAGATTATTTACTTAAACCCTCTTGTTTTATAGACGACAAAACTGAGACTAAAAATTGAGTAACTTAATGGAAACGAATTTGCCATACCATGATATAGTGCTACTACTATCATAACATGGTAGTAATTTCCTTATCACCAACCTTACTTTATCGCTAGTCTTAGGCTTCATCTTTAGTCATGGTGAAAAATCTTTTAAGTTAGTAGAATATAGAATGTTCTCTTGAGTTTG
Organism: Herpailurus yagouaroundi; assembly: GCF_014898765.1. Lineage (NCBI taxonomy): Eukaryota > Metazoa > Chordata > Mammalia > Carnivora > Felidae > Herpailurus > Herpailurus yagouaroundi. The sequence continues at coordinate 14,119,721 of NW_024412396.1, read as the reverse complement.
TTTCTTTCTTTCCTTCCTTCCTGCCTGCCTACCAGCCAGTCAGCCTTCCTTCCTTTGTTCCTCCCTCCCCGTTTCCCTTCCTTCCTTCCGATTTTATTTTTAAGTAATCTCTACACCCAGCATGGGGCTCAGACTTAAAACCCCAAGATCAAGAGTCGCATATTCTACCAGTAGCCAGCCAGGCACCTCACTCTTGAGTTTTTTTTTATATTTTCTTTAGGCGTCATTTCTACTTCTGTCATAATTTTTTTTTTTTTGCCATTCCTTTGTTTTTTTTGTAACTTGTTTCTACTGCAAACATTCTAAAAGCAAATTATAGGTGGATAGATGATTAGTGAGTATCACTATATTACTTACGTGATGAATTATTTGGATTGCCACTTAATTATTTAGAATGGATTCTAAATGAAATCTATGCCTGGGGTGCCAGGGTGGTTCAGTCCATTGAGTGTCCATCAGATTCTTGATTTTGGCTCAGGTCATGATCCCAAGGTTGTGGGATCAAGCCCTGCATGGGCTCCATGCTGAATGTGGAGTCTGCTTAAGGTATTCTCCCCCCACCCCCCCCCGTTCTCCTTTCTACCTGTCTCCCCTGCCCACTCACTCTCTCTTTGAAAAAAAAAAAAAAAAGTCTATGATCTATGCCCAGTTTTAAACAATAGTGTAAGTTATTTGTGGAATGCTTTGAGTTCTACCAGTATTTGCTATTAGAAAGCAAAATCTCAGGGTGCCTGTGTGGCTCAGTAGGTTAAACATCCAACTCTTGATTTCGGCTTAGGTCTTGATCTCACAGTTCGTGAGCTCGAGCCCTGCATCAGGCTCCTCGCTGGCAGCATGGAGCTCTCTTGGGAGTCTCTCTCTCCCTTTCTCCTGCCCCTCCCCTGCTCTTGGCTTCTCTCTCTCTGCCTCAAAATAAATAAACTTTAAAAAAAAAAAGCAAAATACCAAATTAAATGATTATGATATTCTCCCTCTTTTCTTTTTATTTTAGAGAGCAGCTGCTAGTTTGGTATCCAGAGAAGAAAACAAAAATGATAATGCTGATAAAGCAGATAGAACTACAGAACCAGAACAGTCCCATTCTAATACAAGCACTCTCACGGAGCGAGAACCTAGCTCATCCAGTCTCTGCAGTATTGATGAAGAACATCTCACAGACATTGAAATAGTTCGCAGAGTTTTTTCTTCTAAAAGAAGTAATGTAAACTTTGTCACAGAGATATTTCGTCAGGTAAAGTATCTTTCAGTAATTTTAATTTCTAATGTAGACTTTGGTTTTTAATGTTGAATATACTGACTTTCAGCTATTTAAAATTCCTAATAGAAATGTTTGTTTGTTTGTTTAAGTTTATTTATTTTGAAAGAGAGAAAGAGAGAGCATGAACAGGAGAGGGGCCCAGAGAGGGAGAGAGAGAATCCCGAGCAGGCTCCAACACTGTTAGTGCAGAGCCCAATGCAGGGCTCAAATTCACAAACTGTGAGATCATGACCTGAGCCAAAACCAAGAGTTGGGCACTTCACCAACTGAGCAACCTAGGAGCCCCTTAATAGAAATGTTTTTTAAAGTTCATATTTAATTTTAAATTTAATTTTATTTTTAAAATTTGCTATTTTAATCTTTTAATATTTTCTATTATTTATATTTTTTAGTTTATGATGAGTTTAGTTTAATAACCAACCATGCTCCTCTTTCTGTTATTAGAACAGTTTTCTTAGTTACTCACTTTCCGGTTTGAAACTTTATTTCCTACCATTTGATTAGTAAATTAAAATTATTTTATCTTTCATTCTCTACAGTCAGTAAAAAGTGGTTTATGAGTATAAGAAGCAATGTTTTCATTGCCTTTATCCTCCTTTCAGAGGCTCAGTTTTGTCTTCTAAGGCATTCTGAAATTAAAGTTGCGTAAGGTAGATATTTGGGGACTAAAATAAAGAAATGGAGAGAAAGAAAAAGAATAAAAAGTATCATATAAGGATAGCTAGAAATTCCTAAGTGCACATTCTCAATTACATAGAAATTTTATGGAAAATAAACCTTATAAAAACTAATCATTTGCTCTTAATAGCAAAGGTACTTAACTTTTGCAGGTAAACATCATTGAGTTTTGTAGCTGAAGGGGATCATTCAAGTCTCACAGCAAGAAAGTGGTAGATTTGGGACTAAAACTCCCAGATCCTGGTTCCCCTGGCAGTGCTGTTTATACTACATTGCCTTCACTTGCCAGGGAGCTGTCTAGGCAAAGCACATCTTCACCTCATATACATATTTATTGATATGCAAAACAGAGGCATCATTAGCTTTGTAAAGAAACAAACTTGCTTTGGCTTGTCTCAGCAGCACAAACACTAAACATTAGAATGATACAGAGAAAATTAGCATGGCACCTGCACAAGGACCACAGGCAAATTCATGAAGGGGTTCTATATTTTTGTGTTCATGAGTACAAAATGTATACAATTATATACAAATAGATTGTTTCATTCAACCCCAATAAAGTGACTATCACAATAAAAAAAAAAAAAAGGAGACCAACTTGCCTTACCATTTTGTCCGGCTTTGGCAGTGGTTCTGGTTGCCAAATTTTACATTTTGAGTTGATAGACTATTTGACAAATGGGAAGGGAAAGATATTTGGCAAATAATGTTGGAATAATTTACTTGGGGGAGAAATCAAAGCAAGCTTATAGAACTATTCGGGTTTTCGAGTAATAAACTTTGTATAAGTTTATTTTTCTAGGAATTTGTTCATTGCATTTGTTTTCAGATTTGACAAAAAGTTCATTACATTCTTTTATAAACTTTTTAATCTCTGAAGCATTTATATTCATGTTCCTCCTTATTCCTGTTAGTATTTTTTTTTCTTTTTTTTTTTTTTTTTTTAATGATTCTTGCTAGAGATTTGTCATTTTATTAGTCTTTTCAAGAATGAGCTTTTGGCTGTTAGTCCTCTCTGTTTTATACTTGTTTTTCTGTTTTATTATTTTTTGCTCCTTGTTATTTCATCTTTCTACTTGATTTTGTTTTTTTTTCCCTAGCTAATTAATTTTAGTCTCACATTTTTCTCAAATGATTTTTGAGGCTATTTATTTACCATATGTACTGTTTTATCTATATTTTACAAATTTTGGTGTATAGCATTTTTTGTTATTATTCACATGTAAATATTTTCTAATTTTCATGTTAATACCTTCTTTGACCTTTGCAATATTTATCAATTTGTGTCTTCCAAACAGTTTTCTGGGGTTTTTTTTCTTACAAATTTTGATGTGATTCTTTTAGAGAATATAGTCTGTATGATACTAGTTATTTACAATGAATTGAAACTTATGGCTCAGAATGTAGTCATTTCTCATAAATGTCCTGTGTGCTTGGAAAGAATGTATGCTTCTCTGTTGAGTTCAGTGATCATTAACGTCTGAAATTTTCTATATCCTTACTAAAAGTTTTTGGTCAGTTTGACCTTACAGTTATGGGAGTCTTATACTCTGATGATTTGTCAGGTTTATCTTTGTAGCTCCATAAATTTTTCTTTGTATATTTTCAAGCTGTATAATTAATAATTAAATACATACAAGTTGAAAGTTTTATATTTAAATGTGGCTCAGCTGTTTAAGCATCTGACTCTTGTTTTTGGCTTAGGTCATGATCTCATGGTTTATGAGTTCGAGCCCCATGTTGGGCTCTGCACAGTGCAGAGCCTGCTTGGGGCGCGCGCGCGCTCTCTCTCTCTCTCTCTCTCTCTCTCTCTCTGTTCCTCCCCCACTTTGCTCTCTCTCTTTCAAGATAAATAAACCTACAAAATTTTTTTTCAATGTGAATTAAACATTTTATTTTTATGGCCCTTTTCACCTACAAAAATTATTTTTGCATAAAGTCTATTTTATTTACTATTAGTGGATTTATACCACTTTTTTTTTTAAGTTTATTTATTTTGAGAGAGAGAGAGAGAGAGAGAGCAAGCGAGCAGGGAAGGTACAGAGAGAGAGGAAGAGAGAAACAGTTGCAAGCAGGCTCCATGCTGGCAATGCAGAGTCCAACATGGGGCTGGAACTCACTGAGATCATAACCTGAGCCGAAACCAAGAGTTGGATGCTTAACTGACTGAGCCACCCAGGTGCCCTAACTTTCTTTTTATTATGAACTAGCCTCTGGGGTGGCTGGCTGGTTCAGTGGGTAGAGCATGGAACTCTTGATCTCAGGGTCATGAGTTCAAGCCCCCTGTTAAAAAAAAAAAAAAAAAGAAAAAAAAAGTAGCCTCATACATTTTTTTAAACAATCTTTTAATTTTTAACTCTTTTATATCATTAGATTTTGTATGCCTCTTGTAAATATGGTTTAATTTTTAAAAATCTTTGTCTTTTAGGGGCACCTGGGTGGCTCGGTCGGTTAAGTGTCCGACTTCGGCTTGGGTCATGATCTCACGGTCCGTGAGTTCGAGCCCCACGTTGGGCTCTGTGCTGACAGCTCAGAGCCTGGAGCCTGTTTCGGATTCTGTCTCCCTCTCTCTCTGCCCCTCCCCTGTTCATGCTCTGTCTCTCTCTGTCTCAAAAATAAATAAACGTTAAAAAAAATTAAAAAATAAAATAAAATAAAAATCTTTGTCTTTTAAATGGAATATTTATATTTATTATAATTATTGTTTGGATTTATTGGTAGCATCCTATTTTGTTCTATTTTTTTTTACCATGTTTGTATTTCTTTTGTGTCATTGTCTTATTTTTTGCTTTCTTTTTAATTGATACTTTTTCACTTTGCATCCTTTTACTGTTACTTGGTTTGAAAGTTATATTCTATTTCTTTTTCTTCAGTGATTATTGTATAAATTTTAACATACATAATTCACTTTCCAAGGACTAAAGTTATTTTTTTACCCTTTTTCTAATCAGTACAAGGATCTTAGAACCTTATTACTCTTAACCCCCCCCCCAACTTAACCTACTGTTATTATTGAATAATTCAGTTCTATTTTATGTGGTTGTGGTTTAACTCCAGTATTATTACTGTTCTGTGCATTCAGTATTGATTTACGTTTAGTTATCTGTTTACATTTTCTGTGATTATGATATCTTCCCTTCCAGATTTTTTAGAATCCCTTTCCTCTGCTTGAATGAAGTTCATCATTTAGTGGATGATTCATCATTTTAGTGGATATCTGTTGGTATCAAATACTAAAAATTTTTGCCTGTCTGAAAATGTCTTTTATTTTTGAAAGACTTTTTCTACTGGACATAGACTTCTAGATTAACAATTATTTTCACCCAGCACATTTTAGATACTCAGATACTTTCCCACTGTTCTTTGTTTTACATTGTTGCCGTTGAGATGTCAACCAGCAATTGAACTAATAAGTCAGCTATCTTTGCTCTGGCTCTTTTTAATATCTTCTTTTAGTATTTGGCATTTTACATTTTACTGTGGTATGCCCAGATCTAGGTTTCCTTTCATTTATTCTTTAGGGGATATTTTAGGCATACTTCATTTATGGATTAATATATTTTGGCAATTCTGGAAATTTTTCAGCCATTATCTCTTTAAATATTGCCTCTGTCCCATCTTTTTCTTGTCTTTCCGGGACTCTGACAAGATGTATGTTAGATCTTTTTTACCTTAAGTGTCTGTTAACCTCTCATTCATATTTTCCATCCCTTTGTCTCTCTATGCTACATTCTGGGTACTTCCTTTTTAATTACAACTGCTTCTGGAAATTGGCAAGTCTGCTCAATTTGATTGTTTCTAGTTCTTATGTTTTACTTATTTATGCTAAACATAGTTATTTTATATTGATTGATCATTGTAATATTCCTGACGTGTTTGTAGATCTGATCATACCATATTTTGTTTCTATGTTCTCTTTCTTATTGTGGTGTATTCTCTTAAGGTTTCTTCCAATATTTCGTGATTTCAGAAATTTAGAATTTTGACTCTGAGCTTTTTCATCTTACATCTTCATTTGCTGATTTGGTTTATTAAAGGTTGATTCTCTCAGAAATGAGTTGCTTTTGCTGCTTCTAGGTGCAAAGAGACACTAACAACCTGTCGTTAAACTGAATCCTTGATTTGAGGTTCAAGCTAGCCACATAATATGAACACAGAATATAAAACTATGTTAAGGCTAGCTTTTAGTTACAGTGTGTCTGGGGAGATTTTTGTTGTTATTGTTATCTACTCTGCATCTAGGTATGGGCAGTTTTGTTTACAAACTTTTAATGGTTGGGTTTATTTCTCATTCAGCATTGCACTGACAGTATGTAGTTCTGACTTTGTTTAGTTTTCCTGTTGTTCTCCCTGCTTTGGCACAATAGGTCCATGGAAACCAAAGTAATTGGTTCCACTCAGAGTGAAAGCCAGCTTTCTTGCTCCTCCTAAAACTTAGCTCACTGAGTTTGGATTTCATATAGGTTTTTATTTTTGAATATTTTTTTCTGCTTTTTGGCTTATCAATGCATTTAAAAAGATTAAATTTGGGGCACCTGGGTGGCTCAGTTCGTTAAGCATCCAACTCTTGATTTCGACTCAGGTCATGATCTTGGGGTCATGGGATTGAGCCCCGTGTCCGGCTCCATGCTAAGCATTGAACCTGCTTGGTCTCTCTCCCTCTCTTTCTCTCCCTTCCCCTCTCACACTCTATGTAAATAAATAAACATAAAAAATTAAAATAACAAAAAGATTAAATGTATTTTTAATATACATTTTGATTTTTCAATCAGAAGGTTTGTTGAGTTACTAGTCCACCATACTCTTGGAAACAGAATTCCCCTTATTGAGTTTTTAATAATGCTCTTTATATTTAAAATTTTTTAATTTGCATTTGCTTATTTTTCACATCTGCTCTAGTCCCTTTTTGCAGTGGTTCATTCATTCTTTATTCATATTCATTTTCTTAAGTAAAACATGTTAAAATGTTCATTTTATATTCCTTATTCTACTACCTCTATCAGCTAGTTTTTATAGTTTTGGCCTTCTTGGTTGTTGTTTCTGTTTTCACCCCTGTTTGTTTATTTTGGGTTTTTGTGTTACGGATTTACATTTCTGTGAAATTTTGTGGGAATTACTTTGAAACTTGGGTTGAAAGATGTGTTCCTGTAGAGAAGAAATGCTCTTGCTTGTCCCAGGTATTTGGTGGTCCTGTCAACCTTGGTTTACTTTACTTATTTTTAATTTAATTTTATTTTAATTTTTCAGTAAGCTCTATTGTATGCCCAGTGTAGATCTTGAACTCATGACCCGGAGATTAAGAGTCACATACTCTACCAAATGAGCCAGCCAGGCATCCCAGCCTCGGTTTACTTTAAATTATAATTCTCAGTTTATGATTCTGCCTACTTTGCACCACTCAAAGTTATGTGATGATCAGCCTGAGAATATGAATTTGCAGGAAAGGGTGTTCTTCCCTCCTATTCCCCTACACGAAGTCAGTAGACAAGTTTCCTCACTGACTCTTCTCTGGAGTTGAGATTTTTTGCCTTCCCCTCCTAGCTCACCTTTGTATTCAGGTTGCCTACATTGGTGTCAGTTTTACACATAGGAGCCTGATCTGTCTCTCCCCTCTGAACAGGTAGCTATTTAAACCCAACACTCTAGGCTATCCAGGGCAATAGCCAGCAGCTTCATTGCTCACTTCCTGTCTGGATTAATACACACATTTTGGTCTAGACTCAGAATATCCTTACAAGCTGAGCCATTCATTTAAAAAGGTCTGTTGTATTTTTTGATGCGACAGTTTGTAGGTGTTCTATGCAGGAAGATTCCAGGATATCTTTTAAATGATATTGCTGGAGACTGAAGTCCTCGGAGATGTTTTTATTCTGATAATTATTTTTTAAGTGATTTTTAAGGCAAAACTTAAGGAAAAATAAATTTGAGGATGGTGACACCAGTTGATCATTCATGTTTTGAAAAGGGATTAATTTCTAAGATTAGGTATATAGTGGGAAAGCTATTTTTACTTGCACTAATGCTGATAAATTTTCAAAATTGAGAATTTGTGAAATAGTTTCTTTCCTTACTTTGAAGGCTCAGATGTTCCACAATATAGATAAAATACTCCATTAATTATCAGGTATATGACCATGTAATGACTTTGCCCCTAGCAGTCCCAGCTAGAGCACAAGTCTTTCTATAGGCAAATAAGTTTAGTAGAAATATGTTTACTTAATGTTTCTCAAAATTATCATCCTCAAAGCTTTCACAATTACTGTTTTCCCTATCTGAATTTCCATCCTTCAACCCTCCTTTCTTTCCTCCTTACCCTTTATCCCTTTTTTTTTCTAACCTGATACTCATCTTTTATTACTTTTAAATATGGCTACACCAGAGAAGTCTTCCATGACCACCCAAAAATAGATGCACCTGTATGCATATGCACACACACAGACACATGCACACATACACACACATAGTAAGTATCTTTTTATGATGTTTTTGAAAATTATTTTCTTCATAGTACCTCTTCTGAGTTTTATATTTATTTAAAAAATTATTTTTAAAATTTTAATCTTTTTTTCTACCCTCCATGAATACTTCTCATATTCATTCATCATATCCTCAGTGCCTGGCATAGAGTAGGCACCTAATAAATATTTGGTGAATGGATCAAGAAGTTCTGTAACTGTTGAGTACCAGGTACTTTATTAGTGCTACCTGAGGGCTAACATTTATTTCTAGAAACTAACTCTTGAAATAATTTGTTATATAGTTGATGATGTTATTTTAGGGCCAGTGTAATGATTGAGTTTTACCTCAGATGAAGATATTTATATTGTTATTTGTCTTTAAAACAAAGATACAACTATAAAGCATAAAATCCCCCAAATCATTTGAAATGATAAAGTTATTCTCTATGTTCAATAGAAAGGCGTATATGCACTCCAGGCATTATATATTTATGTCTGTATATGTATAATTATATCTGTATATGATAATACCTACATATATAATATTTCATACATATGTATATAATTATATGTGTGTGTAAATTTTTTTTCTGCAAGGTCACTTTAAGGCAATAGATTGAAAACTGTGGTTTGAGGCTTCTGGGAAGTCAAAACGATTTTCATGACAAAATAAAATTTTATTTACTTTTTTCACTGTCATTTTTTCATGAGTGTGAAGTAAAGTTTTCCAGAGATACCTGATATGTGATATTGTGTCAGATTGAATGCAGAAACAAGCAGATAAGAGAATCCAACTGTCTCCCATTTATTTATTTTTAAATGTGTATTTATTTGAGGGAGGGGGCAGTGAGCAGGGGAAGGGCAGAGAGAGAGAGGGAGAGAGAGAATCCCAAGCAGGGTCCATCTCAGGATCTTGAGATCGTGACCTGAGCTGAAATCAAGAGTCAGATCTTAATCGACTGAGCCACCCAAGTGTCCCCCCACTGTCTTTTATTAAGCTAAACATTAATGATATTTGCAAAAATGTAAAGCAATGTATTTTGGAAAACCTGTTATTTGTGTTAACATATAGTAGGGTAGGGGTTCTGAGACCAAAATGCAAACCACTGCTTTCAGAAGACAGTGGGGTGCCTGGGTGCCTCAGTTAGTTAAACATTGGACTTTGGCTTGGGTCATAATCTCACGGTTTGCGACTTTGAGACCCTCGTCAGGCTCTCTGCTGACTCAAGCTCAGAGTTTGGAGCCTGCTTCCGATTCTGTGTCTCCTTCTCTCTCTGCCCCTCCCCCACTCGGCCAGTCTCTCTCTTTTTCTCTGTCTTTCAAAAATAAACATTAAAAACAATTTTTTTAAGTTAAAATAAAAAGACAAAGAATTTCCCGGGTCTGCTGAATGCTCACTGTACTTGATTTATCTTAAAGAATGTGTTTATCATAATCTGGGTTGGTTAATAATAAAAAAATATTAAAAATTCAGAGATCAGCGTGTTTTATTACTGTTTATTCACTGAAGAAGAGAGTCATAGCTACCAAATTCACAAAACTGGATCAGATTATCTTCAGCTAATACTGTTAAATATTTGATTTTTCTTTCTCCTGTTGTTTTGATTCCATCTCCATGTAGTTTTTGTTTGTGTCGTAGTTTTATGGTCATAGAATCAAAACTGGAGATGACCTCTTGTAGGTCTATCTACAAACAAAATTTGCTGAACATATAGATTTAAATATGTTTTTTGAATGATAACTTTTCTTATTATAAGTTAATAATTGACGTGATTGGTGCTTCTTCATAGGGACAAGGTGCTGATGTATGGTTTTGAATGTTCTGGTTTCTGTGACAGTTACTTCTCGTTGTAAATGTATAAATCGGCACTCTGGTTTTTGTGCATCTGTTTTTTTAGCCATGGCTAATCTCAGTCTTTCCATAAGTTTCATATTTAGTGTGTTGGCAAAATCAGACTTTAGAGCTTACAAGGACAAAGGTTACATATACACTCTGGGTTTTAGTAAATTCATTAGGCCACTTGGGATATGGTGTGACAGTTTATGCATTAATAAATACCAGCTCTGGATATTATTAATATTTTTTAAATGATTAAACTTTATGTTTTAGATCAGCTTTAGGTTAATAGTAAAATTGAGCAAAAACTACAGAGTGTTTTCATGCTAATTTTTAAAAAGTTCATTTTTCAGTATCTGAGAATAAAACTTTTGAGATTGAGATTTTTTTCTTATACTTTGAACCTTTTTTTTTTAACATATTTTATTTTTTTGAGAAAGAGAAAGTGAGCAAGGGAGGGGCAGAGAGAGAGAGGGAGATAGAATCCAAAGCAGGCTCCAGGCTCTGAGCTGTCAGCACAGAGCCCGACGTGTGGGGCTCGAACCCACAAACCATGAGATCATGACCCTAGCCGAAGTTGGGACTCTTAATCGACTGAGCCACCCAGGCACCCCTGTACTTTGAACCTTTTTAAGAAAGCTGAGATGTTGCTGCAATTATGAAATAAATATTCTTAGAGCAGACAGTCATGATCCAAATCATATCATTGACCATTAAGCTGCTAGAATATGAGAATGAGAGTTTGGGAATGGGTTTGGTTTTTTAGATAAAAGAAAGTAGCAAGTATGTAAATTGCTAGGGAATTAACAACAGCAAATAAATAAAAGTTACCAAAACTGCATTAAATGTCCTGTTATTATTACACATTAACTTTTCATCATTATCTTGGAAAGCTGATTTTCTTGGTTAGTTTCATTCAGATAAAGTACTTGACCCCATGATAATTATTAAATATACCTACTAATAGCTCTATAGGAGGAAGTGCCAGGGTTTTAGGTAAAGGTCTTGTGGCTTTTAGAGTCGAAATTAATAGGTACTGGTTGTAAAAGGAAAAATTAAAAGCAATTTAATTCCATTTATGTGTGTAAAAAGAAAGTCCAGTAAAAATGTAACCACATGAACACAAACATGCATAAAGAAAGGAATTTGGGTAGTGAGATTAAGAGTATTTTTACTGTTGGGGCCCCTGGGTGGCTCAGTCAGTTGAGTGTCTGACTTCAGCTCAGGTCATAATCTCATGGCTTGTGAGTTCGAGCCCCACGTTGGGTTCTGTGCTGACAGCTCAGATCCTGGAGCCTGCTTCATACTCTGGGTCTCCCTCTCTCTCTCTGTTCCTCCCCCACTCACTCTGTCTCTGTCTCTCAAAAATAAATAAGCGTTAAAATTTTTTTTTAAAAAAAGTATTTTTACTGTTTTGTTTTTGCCTGCCTGAATTGTGTAAAAAGTTTTTTTATTGTGAATATGTTACATTTTTGTGATGAAAATATTTACTTTTTTTTAAAGTTAAAGCAACCCAGAAAAGTACATAAAGGAAAGAATAATTATAAGATATTCCTTTTAATATTTTAAGTATTTGCCTTATTATTTAACTTATTTAACTTTATTATATGTAAAATGAAATAAAACTGCAATGTTTTTTCTTTATATGCTTATAGTTGCCTTTTACATGTAATTTGTATTACTTCTTGGAGTCAGATTTAACTTTAATTAAGTTCCCATATCAAAGTTTATTGTAGTAGTAATCTAAAAAAATAAGTTACAAATGTATATTATCAAAAGTGATATTTATATTAAGCTTTGTAGGAGCATAGTTATTTCATGAAACGAATATTTTCATTCTGAGATAGCACAATTGAAACAAATTTTGGCTTCTTGCACTTGAAATCTGTGTCTATCTACTGAAAGCATTTCTTTTTTTTAAGATTTTATTTTTAAGTAATCACTACACCCAGCATGGGGCTTGAACTCACGACCTGGAGATCAAGAGTTGCATGCTGTCCTGGCTGAGCCAGCCAGGTGCCCCTACCAAAAACATTTCTGTGTCATCGTATATACAAATTATTTGGAGACAAAAGTCTCTTTCTGACAATGAATTGATTGACTTTAACTTTTTAAGAGTCATTTATATCATACTTTATAACAAGATAAAAATGCATGTATTAGCGGTTTGTGGCAAAGAAAAAAGTATCACTATGTGTGTTCTCTTTTTTTTCCACTAGGCATTTTTATTACCAATTTGTGAAGCAGCAGCTATGAGAAAAGTGGTAAAAGTATATCAAGAATGGATCCAGCAAGAAGAAAAACCTTTGTTTATGCAAGAGCCTGAAGAAATTGTGATCTCCTCTGCAGACTTACCTTGTATTGACAATGTCACAGACCGTGTTATTTCAATGGAAGAAGGAGAAAAGAGAGAAGAGGTAAACTGATAATACTTACATATTTTAGTATAAGTTTAATAGATGAGACTTTCATGAAAGTATAACACATGAACATACATATATTTAATAGGAAGTTAAAGATACCTTTTAATATATTTTGCAGCTTAGGTAATATGGTAGTTACCTCAGTTACCCTGTCTTAAAGCTCTTTGATGTCACAACTTTGAAAAATTAATATTGAGGTTATATACTGATTCTTTAATTCATTGTCTAGATCAAAATTAGATGCCATTATAAAAGGTGTAATAATTGAGACTAATAGGAGGGTGGCAGAGTACAGGAAGATCCTGAGCTCACCTCTTCCCATGGACATATCAGGGCTACAACTACATACAAAGGGACACTCACAGAGAAAGACCTGAGGACTAGGAGACCAGTTCTTGCATAGCTAAAGATAAATGAAAAAAACATGGGATGCCTGGCTGGCTTAGTTGGTAGAGCATGTGACTCTTAATCTCACTGTTGTGAGTTTGAGCCCTATGCTAGGTGTGTAGAGCTTACTTTAAAAAAGAAGAAAGAAAAAGCCACCTTGAGAAGGGTAAGTGTGGCAGAGAGGTAGTCAGGTTGGGAACCAAACCTCCCGTCCAGCAACCCACAAGTGGTTTGATTGCACAGACACAGAGGTTCCTTTCTTGAGGAGCAAGGGGATTGAGCCCCACATTGTACTCCCACACCTAGGATATCTGCACAGGAAAAATGAGCCCCCACAATGTCTGGCTTTGAAAGTCAGCAGAACTTAACTTTAGGAGCTTTCAAAATCATTGGGCCTTAACTCTGGGACAGCTGGTGCGGGTGGGGGGTGCTGGTTGGGGAGGACTATAGGAAACTGAGATAATGCTCTTAAAGGTCCCGCACACAATCTCACTCACTCTGAGACCCAGCACAGAGGCAGCAGTTTGCAGAGCACCTGAGCTATACATGAAGAATATTTATTGACTAATTTTAGGACATATGCTGGAGGGGCAGGGGTCTGTAGGGACTTTTCTTTGGAAATGGAAACACTAGTAGGCACCATTTTCTTGCCCTTATTTAGCTAGCTGTCTTAAGGGCTCCAGTTCTGACACTCTCCACCTACATTGCTAGCACCAGTTGCCCCACTTTGGCACTCCCCTGCAAAACCAGTCCACCCCTCCAGCAGACTCCCTCTTAAGCTGCTCCCACCCTGCCACACCCAGTGGGCAGCGTTGACTGGGACTGGTGTCCCTCCAAAGTGACTCCTGCCCTGGGGAAATGAGAGACTGGTCCTGTCTACCAACACACGCACAGTATCATGCCTGGGCCTTTCAGCCAGCTGTGCCAAGGTCCATCTCCTCCCACCAATGCACCTATAGCAGTCCTGCCTGGGCACTGCAACCAACAGGCCCTGCCTACCAGAACGTCCAAGCAGTCAGAGCTCATTCACAACTGAAGGGTGCATGCTGCACACAGAGGAGAGCACCTGGTTTTGGTGATGGCAGGGGAGGGGATTGTGCTTCTGGACCCCAGAGGACACCTTCCACACAAGGCTGCTACCTTTGAGAACAGGAGATGTAGCTGACCTACTGCCTAATGCATGGAAACAAACACAGAGTCAGACAGAATGAGGAGACAGGAATATGTTCCAAATGAAAGAATAAGAAAAAAAAAATCTCAGAAAAATAACTAAAAAGGAATTAAACAATCTACCTGATAAAGAGTTAAAAGTGGTAGTCATAAAGATGCTCACTGAATTTAGGAGCAGAGTGGATAAATTCAGAACTTCAACAAAGAGATAGAAAATATTTTTTAAAAAATCAGAGCTGAAGAATACTATAACTCAAATGAAAAATACACCAGAGGGAATCAACACTCAGGAAGAGCATGCAGAAGAATGTATCAGTGATCTGGAAGACAGAATAGTGGAAATCATCCAAGTTGAGCAGCAAAAGGAAAAATAATTTTATGTAAGATAAGGTAAGGGACCTCTGGAGCAACATTGAAAGTATTAACATTTGCATTATAGTGGGTCCCAGAAGAAGGGAGTGAGAAAGGAGCTTATTTGAAGAAATAACAGCTGAAAACTTTCGTAACCTGGGGCAGGAAACAGACATCCACGTTCAGGAAGCATAGATAGCCCCAAATAGGATGAACCCAAAGATGTCCACACAAGACACATAAGAATTAAAATGCCATAAGTTAAAGATAGAGAATTTTATTTTTATTTTTTTTAAGTTTTTTAAATTTATTTTGAGAGAATGTGTGTGTGTGTGCACGTGCCAGCCAGGGAGGGGCAGAGAGAGAGGGAGAGCGAGAATCCCAAGCAGGCTCCATGCTGTCAGCGTGGAGCCTGATGCAAGGCTGGATTCCACAAACTGTGAGATCATGACCTGAACTAAAATCAAGAGTCAGATGCTTAACTGACTAAGCCACCCAGGTGCCCCAAAGAGACAATTTTAAAAGCAGTAAGATAAAAGCAACTTACATACAAGGGAACACCTACCTATAAGACTCTGAACTGTGTTTCCAGCAAAAACTTCGCAGGCCTAAAGAGAGTGGCTTGAAATGTTTCATGTGCTCAAAGGAAAAAACCTGCAAGTAAGAATATCCTGCAAGGCTATAATTCAGAACTGGAGAGAGATTCTCAGACAAACAAGTTGGAAGTGTTCATCACACAGCACAGCCTTACAGGAAATGTTAAAATGACATCTTTATGCAGAAAAGAAGAAGCCATAACTAGAAGTAAGAAAATTATGAAAGGAGGAAAACATTTCACTGGTATGAGAAAGTAGGGGAGGGACAGTAAAGTATTCTCAAAACTGAGAAAACATTTTGAGACTGGAAATCAAAGAAGGCAACTCCATATGGTTTACAGAGTTTTATTATTGTAACTTACTGACCAGGGGTCAGGCAGACAATGATTTAGGTGCTGTACAGCTATTCTCCACAGAGTCTGGACCTTAAGCCCGCATATTTTATGGGACAAGAGATGCGCAGAAGGGTGTTATTATGTGATCAAAGGGCTCGCATGCACCTCAAAAGATTTGCATGCACCTAATTGACAGGTAACCTTTAAATAGATCTTGTGGTACCACCTGTGCATCATGAAGGAAAAAGACTGTGATATCTCTAACAGATTCATGGGAGGCCAAAGCGGGGTCCCTCCATCCCAGCCTTGGAAGACACTTTTAAAGTATGTATATTAATCTCTAAGGGCCTGGAACATGGAGCCCAAGACAGGTTATTGAATGAATATGAACAAGATGGAGAGCCACAGGTGGAGTCAGTATTGTCAACAGTCCTACAACTGGTAAAAGCAAACATATAATAAAGGAAATAGGTCAGTCACTTGTAAAGCTAGCATGAAGGTTAAAAGAAAAAAGTAGTCAAATCAGCTACATTTAAAATAAATAGGTAAGGGATACGCAAAAAACATGTAAAATATGGTGTCAAATACATAATACATGATGAAGGGGAGGTAAAAATGTAATGCATTTAGAATGTGTTTGAACTTAAGTGATCCTCAACTTAAAATATATGACTATATACATGGGGTGTTATACACGAACCTTATGTATGGCAACCACAAGCAAAAAACCTATGATAGGTGCACAAAAAATAAAGAAATCCAGGCATAATACTGAGGAAAGTCATCAAGACATAGCAAGACACTAAGAAAGGAACAGAGAACTACAAAAACAGCTAGAAAACAATGAACAAAATGGCAATAAGTACATACCTATCAGTAATTACTTTAATGTACATGGAGTAAATGCTCAATCAAAAGTCGTAAAGTAACTAAATAGATTTAAAAAAAAGACCCATTTGTATGTTGCCTGTATGACACATACAGACTGAAAGTGATGGGATGGAAGAGATATCCTATGCAAATGGAAATGATCAATAAAGCTGGAGTAGTAATACTTGTATCAGACACAATAAACTTTAAAACAAAGACTAAAAGAGAGAAGGGCATTACATAATGAAGGAAGCAATTCAACAAAAGAATGTATTTGTAAATATACATGCATCCAATATAGGAGCATCTAAATATTTAAATATTAATAGACATAAAGGAGAAATTGACAGTAATACAGTGATAGGGAACATTAACATCCCACTTACATCAATGGATTGATTGTCCAGGCAGAAAATTAAATTTTTTTTTAATTTGTATTCATTTTTGAGACAGAGACAGAGTGTGAGCAGGGGAGGGGCAGAGAGAGAGGGAGACACAGAATCAGAAGCAGGCTCCAGTCCTGAGCTGTCGGCACAGCACCCCAACAGACAGAAACTTAATAAAGAAACAGTGACTTTGAGTGAGATATTAGACCAGATGGACTTAACAAATATGTACAGAACATTCCATTGAAAAACAACAGAATACACGTTTTTTATAAGTGCTCATGGAACATTCTGCAGGATAGATCACGTATTAGGCCACAAAACAAATCTTAGTAAATGTAAGAAGGTTGAGATCATATCAAGCATCTTTTCCAACCACAACATTATGAAACTAGAAATAAATTAGGAAAAACCGTAAAAAGCATAAAGACATGGAGACTAAACAAGCAGTGGGTCAGCAAAGAAATAAAAAAAATAACCTTGGGAGCACCTGTGTGGCCTGGTTGAGCATCCAACTCTTGATTTTGGCTTGGGTCATGATTCCCAGGGTTGTGGGATTGAACCCCACATCAGGCTCTGCACTGAGTGTTGAGCCTGCTTAAGATTCTCCCTCCCTCTGCCCCTTCTCTGCTGGCATGTGTGCTCTCTCTCTCTCAAAAAAAAAAATTAAAAATTAAAAAAATACTTTGAGATAAATAAAAACGAAGACAACGTTCCTCAATCTTTGGAACACATCAAAAGCAGTTCTAAGAAGTTTGTATAAACACAAGCCTACCTGAAGAATCAAGAAAAATCTCAAATAAACAATTTAACTTTATACCTAAAAGAACTAGATAGAAAAAGAAGAATAAAACCAAAAGTTGGTAGAAGAAATAAAGATGAAAGGAAAAATAAATGAAACAGAGACTAAAAATACAATAGAAAAGATGATGAAACTGAGAGCTGGTTCTTTGAAAAGATAAAATTGGTAACTTAACTAGACTTATCAAGAAAAAGAGAGAGGACCTAAATAAATAAAATCAGAAATGAAGAGGAAGAAGCAACAACTGATATAACAGAAATACAAAAGCTATTTATGAGACGACTATGAAAAATTATATGACAACTTTGAAAAATTATATGCCAACAAATTGCACAACCTACAAGATGAATAAGTTCCTAGAAACATTCAGTATTCCAAAACTGAATCAGGAAAAAGAAATTCTAAACACAACAATTATTAGTAATTAAATTGAATTAGTCATCAAGAAACTCCTAACAAAAGTCCAGGACCAGATGGATTCACAGGCAAATTCCATCAGACATTTAAAGAAAAGTTAATACCTGTTTTTCTCCAACTATTCCCAAAAACTGAAGAGTAATGAAACCTTCCAAATACATTCTGTGAGGCCAGCATTACCCTGATACCAAAACCAGACACAGACCATACAAAAAAAGAAAACTACAAGTCAGTATGTTTGATGAACACAGATGTAAAAATCCTTAACAAAATATTAGCAAACTGCAGTCAACAGTACATTAAAAGAATCATTCACCATGATCAAGTGTTATTTATTTGGGGGATTCAAGGATGGTTCAACATTTGCAAATCAACATGATATACCACATTAACAAAATGAAGGGTAAAAACCATATGAGCATATCAATAGATGCAGAAAAAGCATTTGACAAAATTCAACAACCATTTATAATAAAAACTCTCAGCAAAAAGGAACATACTTTAACATGATAAAAGCCATATATGAAAAACCCACAGCTAACATCATACTTAAAGATGAAAAACTGAGAGCTTTTCCTCTAAAATCAGGAAGAACAAGATAAAGATGTCTATTCTTAACCACTTTCATTCAACATGGTATTGGAAGTCCTAGCCACAGTGATCAGACGAGAACAAGAAATAGAAGGCACCCAAATTGTTAAGGAAGAAGTAAAACTTTGGAAATGACATGATACTATACATAGAAAACACTAAAGATTCCATCAAAAAACTGTTAAAACTAATAAGTAAGTTGAATCACAGCATACAAAAATAAACTTAAAAATCTATGGCAGAAAAAGCAAAAATATACAATGGAGAAGACTACTTCTTCAGTAAGTGTGTGGGAAAACTGAACCACTTTCTTACACCATACACAAAAATAAACTCAAAATGGATTAAAGACTCAAGTGTAAGACCTGAAACCATAAAACTCCTAAGAGAAAACGTAGGCATTAAGCTCTTTGACATCTGTCTTAGTAATGTTTTTTTGCTTTTGTTTTTGCTTTGCTTTTGGGGGGTCTGCCTCCTCATGCAAGGGCAACAAAAGCAAAAATAAATGGTTGGTACTACATTAAACTGAAAAGCTTTTGCATAGCAAAGGAAACCATCAGCAAAACAAAACTGCGTCCTAGCGAATGGGGGAACATATTTGCAAATGATATATCCAATAAGGGGTTTATATTCAAAATATATAAAGAACTCCTACAACTCAACACCAGAAAACCCAAGCAATCTGATTAAAAAATGAACAGAGACCCTGAATAGACATTTTTCTAAAGAAGGATATAGGGCCAACAGACACATGAAAAAATGCTCAACATCATTAATCATTAAGGAAATGCAAATCAAAACTACAGTGAGGTATCACCTCACACATGTGAGAATGGTAGTATCAAAAAACAAGGAATAAGTGTTGGTGAGGATGTGGAGCAGAGGGAACTCTCTGCACTGTTGGTGGGAATGCAAATTGGTGCACTATGGAAAACAGTATGGAGATTACTTGAAAAATTATAAATAAGAATACCATATGATCCATTAATTCCATTTCTGGGTGTATTTAACTGAAAAAATGAAAACACTAATTCAAAAAGATATATGCATTCCTATGTTCATTGCAGAATCATTTTCAGTAGCCAAGATATGGAAACAACTCCATGCCCATTGGTAGATGAATAGATAAAGAAAATGTGCTCTCTCTGTTAACACACACACACACACACACACACACACACACACACACACACACACAAATAGATGTTACTTAGACCTAAAACAGAATGAAATCTTGCCATTTACGACAACACGGATGGACCCAGAGGGTATTATGCTAAGTGAAGTAGGTCAGGGAAAGAGAAATGCCATTTAATTTTACTTAGATGTAGATTCTAAAAAACAAAACAAATGAAGAAATAAAACAGGACCAGACTCATAAATATAGAGAACCAGCCAGTGGTTGCCAGAGGGAGGAAAGGTGGGAGAGATAAGCCAAATAGGTGAAAGAGATTAAGAGCTACAAACTTCAAATTATAAAATAGTCACAGGGATATAAAGTACAGCATAGGGGATATAGTTAGTAGAATTATAATAACTTTGTAAGGTGACAGATGGTAACTCCACTTATTGTGGTGATCATTTTATAATGTATATAAATGTCGAACCACCATGTTGTATACCTGAAACTTGTATAAATAATTGTATGTCAATTATACTTAAGTAAAAAAGGTATAATATATTGGGGCGCCTGGGTGGGTCAGTCAGTTGGGCGGCCGACTTCGGCTCAGGTCATGATCTTACGGTCCGTGAGTTCGAGCCCCGCATCGGGCTCTGTGCTGACAGCTCAGAGCCTGGAGCCTGTTTCGGATTCTGTGTCTCCCTCTCTCTGACCCTCCCCCATTCATGCTCTGTCTCCCTCTGTCTCAAAAATAAATAAACGTTAAAAAAATTTTTTTTTAAATAAAAAAAGGTATAATATATAAAACTGGCATTAGATAAAAATGAATGTTATAATACATATTCCTTAAGGATGCTTACCAAACTACAATTCTCCCTTAACCTGCCTTATTCTAGGAGTTTGGTACTTATCACAAACCCAGAATATTCTGAATTCTTTCTTGGAAATTTTCATACTATTGCTCATTGCAGTGTAAAAAAAAAAATCCTTAAGTGCAGAATAAGCTGGTCTATGATGAGACTGGAGTTTACTCATAGAGGAAAAAAAGAGGAGGGAAGACAGAGAAGTGAAATTTGAGTACCTGGTATCATTTATTCTTTAAGCATAAATTCTTTTTTTTTTTTTAATTTTTTTAATGTTTATTTTTGAGAGAGGGAGACGAGTGCAAGTGGGGGAGGGGCAGAGAGAGAGAGAGAGAGAGAGCGAGCGAGAAGGAGACACAGAATCTGAAGCAGGCTCCAGGCTCTGAGCTGTCAGTGAATATAAATCACTGATTTATATTTCTGATAAATTTAATATATATAATAATGATTTAAAATTTGGTTTTAATTATAAAATGGAGTTGTTACAGATTAGGATAATTATACATGTGTTTTTTTATTCACTTAGTATCTGTGAGATACTTAAAAGACATGTAACACCGTGTGTGTGTGTGTGTGTGTGTGTGTGTGTGTGTGTGTGTGTGTGCGCGCAAACTGTCATGCATCTTGTAATATGTTTAACATTCCCTGGCTCATCCTGTTAAATCTCAGTGGTATTCTCCATTCTTGTGACAGCAAACTCCGAGAGTGCCCTGTAAAATATTGTAATACCCTCATGGAGAACCAATGTTGGAGATACAAACATGAAAAGACATCTTTTCTACCTTCACATAACTTCTGGTTTAGCAAGAAGACAAACATGAAAAATAAATATTATAAAAGAATATTGCTATGATCCTAGAGTCTGAAATAGGGAATACCTAACTCTACTTAGGCTTAGAGAAGTCTTCATACAGGAGGTAGTATAATATGAAGTGCATGTAACAAATAGGGAAGGAACCACATGGTGTGAATAGCATCTACAAAGATGTGAGAGACCCTGAATATATCTACTGTACGTAACTATATATATATTATATATACACATTCTGTATGTACATACTATATGTGTATGCCAGAATTTATATGCCATTGTAGTGACTTGGATTACATTATAGATAATGGAAAGGCTTTGAAGGATTATGAATAGAAGAATGGCATGGATAGTTATATATTTCAGAAGATCATGTCAAGCCCAGAATGGAAGGTAGATTGGAGGCAAGGAGACTAGTAGAAATATTAGCAATGTTCAGAAGGGACATAAGTACCCAGGACAGTGGAAATTGCAATGGAAATACAAGGGAGAAGACAGATATGAGCTGCTTCGGTGGTAAAATCAATATGCCTTGATGATTAATTGGCTGAGAGAAATGAGGAGTGGGGAGATGTCCCAAGTTTGTTTCTTTTGCAACAGGGTAGTTGCCATTCACATATGACTAGGAATTTTTACAAAAGCAAGTTTGGTGGTGGTGCCTATGGTGCCTAGAGGGGTTGGTAAGAATGGGGAGGACATGGTTAATAAACTTTTAAGTATTTTGAGTTGGAGGTGCTTTTAGGTCATTCAGGAAGAAATGTTCAGTAGATATCTGATCATAGGATTATGAGGTTTAAGACAAGGGGTATAGTATACTGTGGTATATTGTGTTGGCTGTGCAGACAGAGCTGATTTCCATTACTTCGGTAATGGCAGAGTAGTTTGTATTAGACTAATAAATCCCCTGCATATTGCACTTATAAGCTCTAGACAGAATATTCAGGAAAACAAGAGACTGTTTGAAGATGTTGAGGAATGACCAAAAGCAGAAAATAGCTAGAAAGAAACTTACAAAAATTAATAAGTAAAAGAACAAAACAGTCTGTTTTTGCGGCTTTTCACTTAAAGGAACTCCTTAGTCTGCAAGGTGTTTGACAGCTAACACTCAGGCAGAAAGATACAGTTTTAGTGGTTTGAAGTACCTAATATTCTCTGTCTTTGGATAATAAGAATTTTAATACTCTAAAGTAAAACAAATAGAAACTGTTTTCTGTTGATTTATTTAAGTTATTTGGATTCCAAGGGCGCCTGGGTGGCTCTGTCAGTTGAGCATCCGACTTCAGCTCAGGTCATGATTTCATGGTTCATGGATTCGAACCCCGCGTCAGTCTTGCTGCTTGTCAGCACAGAGCCCGCTTTGGGTCCACTATCCCCTCTCTCTCTTCACCTCCTCCACTCATGCTCTCTGTCTCTTAAAAATAAATAAACATTAAAAAATAAGTTATTTAGGAGCGCCTGGGTGGCTCAGTCGGTTAAGCATCCGACTTCAGCTCAGGTCATGATCTTGCAGTTTCTGAGTTCAAGCCCTGCGTCGGGTTCTGTGCTGACAGCTCAGAGCCTGGAACTTGCTTCAGATTCTGTGTCTCCCCCTCTTTCTGTCCCTCCCATGCTCATGCTGTGTCTCTGTCTCTCAATAAATAAACGTTAAAAATTTTTTAAAAAATAAGTTATTTGGATTCCGTCATTTACTTTAGAATGGAATTTATGTTTTACAGAACTGTAATATAATCCTATTCTTAAGTGTGTGAGTTACAGAAGGGAGATCCATACATTATATCCTTAGAAAAATGTCCCTATATCTGAAATGATAAAATTTCTGTCTGACTCTTAGGGATGACTTTTTTGTTTTCTTTTTGTTTTTGTCAATGGGAAGAACCTTTTTCACAGTGAACATATATTGCTTTTGTAATCAAATGAAACATTTATTTTGAGAAGATGCTTAGTAGGAGGACCCAATAATTTCCAGTTTACTTCTTCAGCTTATTATCTTGTTGCAACATTCTTAATGAAATATGAAAAACTTGGTATTTTTCTTCAGGAAAATGGGACTGATGTTGCTGATCATGTTCGAAATTCTGCTTGGACAAAAAATGGCACCTACCAAGATGTTCTTCATAATGCCTCCGAAGAAGCCACAGAACAAAACATACGAGCTGGTACCCAGGCAGTTTTGCAGGTGGTTCACTTCTTGGTTGTTTTTTAAAAATACAATAAAATAATCATTAAGTATTTCAAATATATGTTTAAGTATTTCAGTGTACAGTATAATTTTTTAATAAAATCAGTACCCATGTTTATCAGTTATCCTTAGGACATATTAATTTTGTTTTTTCCTTAACTTTTGCTTCCTAATATATATGTATTACAGCTTTAAAGTTTATATAAATTGTGTCATGGTGTACTGTCATCTGGTGCTTTCTTTTTGTATTAAATGTGTTTTTGAGATGTGTTGTTGATACATAGCTGTAGTTCATTCATTTTAGCTACTTTCTGGTATTGCAATTTATGGTTATTTCACATTTTACTTAACTCATTTTTCTGTTGATGTTTTTTAAGTTGTTTCCAATTTCTCACTATCAGATAGTGCTGCATGGAGCATTCTTACATATGGTTGTGGGTTGTTTGTTTTTTTTTTTTTGTACTCTGTGGGAGAATTTCCCTAGGTTGTATACTCAGAAGTGGAGCTACCAGGTTGGAGAAGTTGTACATTATCAGCCTTACTTTACTGTTACTACCAAATTGTCCTCCAATGTGATTATAATAATTTACATTTTCTTTGGTAGTGTCTGCAAGTTCTCATTTCCTTGTATCTTCCCCACTATATAGTTAGATTTTAATTTTGCTGCCTCATATATGTGAAATGTTATTTTATTTTTTTAAGTTTGTGTTTCTTTGTTTTCATTTAATTTCATCACCATTGAAATTGAGCATCTTCTTATGAATTGCCTATCTGTATGCTTTTTCCCTTATCCTGTTGGGTTGTCTTTTTCATATTGATTTGTAGGAGTTCATTGTAGTCATTCATTTTTTAAATCAGACTGTTCTTGTCAAGGCCACATGTGACCTCCACATTGTTAAATCAGATGTACATTTTTCTTTTTATTTATTTTAATTTATTTTTTTAATATTTATTTATTTTTGAGAGAGAGAGACAGAGTGTGAGCAGGGGAGGAGCACAGAGAGAGGGAGACAGAGATCTGAAGTAGGCTCCAGACCCTGAGCTATCAGCACAGAGCCCGATGGGGTCTCGAACTCATCAACCGTGAGATCATGACCTGAGCCGAAGTTGGATGCTCAACTGACTGAGCCACCCAGCCACCCCCAGATGTACATTTTTCAATCCTAATCTTACTGGACTTGTCAGGAGCATTTGACAGAATAGACCATTCCCTCCCTATTAAAACTTCACTTGGCCTTCAGAGTAGCATCCCTCCTGTATTTCTCCTAACTCAGTGGTCACTTCTCAGAATTTTTTACTGGTTTTTAAAAAAAATTTTTTTAATGTTTATTTATTTTAGAGAGAGAGAGAGAGAGAGTGCAGAGCATGATCTGGGTAGGGGCAGAGAGAGCGAGAGAGAGGGAGACACAGAATCCGAAGCAGGCTCCAGGCTCTGAGCTGTAAGCAAAGAGCTGTGTGGCTCAAACTCATGAACTGTGAGATCATGACCTGAGCTGAAGTCAGACGCTTAACTGACCGAGCCACCCAGGTGCCCCTTTACTGATTTTTTCATATCTCCCTGACTATTCATGTTGAAGTGCCCAAGAATCAGGTCTTGGATCTTTCTATTCTCCTGTTTGATCTCATCCATTCTTCTGGCTTTAAATGCTATTTACTGCAACTTCTCCAATTTTGTTTCTAGTCTGAGACCTCTTGTCTGAACTCTAAGAGCCTTGAACTCAAATATTCAGATGCCAAGGTAGCATCTTCACTTAGATATCTAATAGACATCTCAAACTTGATGCATCTAAAATTTGGCTTCTCACCTTGCTCAGCAAACATGCTGTTCCTGCAGTTTTCTTTGTTTCGTTTATAGCATGTTTTTCAGTTGTTCAAGCCACCTTGTCTCTTGTGTCTCTTTTATATCCTACATCTAATTGGATACCAAATCCTGGCCATCTTCAGAATGTATGCAGAATACTCGTATCTATTAGCTGTTCAACACTCACGCTACCTCTTGTGTCCAAGCCTCCATAATTTTTCATCTGAGTTATTGCAGTAAACTCCTAATCAGTATCCTTGCTTTTGCTCTTGCCCACCCATCAGGCCAGTATGTTCTCAACACAGTCGCCAGAGGGATGCTGTTAAGTCAGATCATGTCATTTTTCTACTCAAACCTGTCCACTGGTTTTGCATTATCACTAAGCATAAAAGCAAAAGTATTTCTAATGGTCTATAAGGCTTTACATCAAGGCTCCTCAGAATGTGGCCCATAGACTATAAGATAATTAAAAAATTGAGAGTAAGAATTTAGAAACTTAAGTCATTTAGTATATCTCTTGATTTTGATGAAGTTTGTGTTTATATTTTTATATGTGTTTTTTTCATTTCCTTTTTCCTGTTAGTTCGTTTATATTGTATTTTACAATAGGATTAGTCTGCAAAGTTTGAGAAGAAAAACATTCTTTTATCACTGTGAGTGTAAGAAGTTCTCCACATGCTCTGGTTCTGTTTCTCAACATCATTACCCAGTTGCTTCCCCACTTCTTCACTCCACTCTATGTCTATAGTCCTTGCTGTTCCTTAAATATGCGAGGTAGGCTTGCACCTCAGGTCCTTTAAACTTGCTTTTTCTTTTGTCTGGACTGCTTTTCTCCCAAATTGCTCATAGTTGTTTTATCTTTCCTTTTACAATTCATTCATATTTATATTCCTTTGTATCCTCTCCCTGCCCCCTTCCAGCTTTCCTTTTGCACTTACTGGGTCCTCCGGGGGTAATGAGGTGATAGCGAGTACTTTGGTCTTATTCTTGGCTTTTGCCAGTACTTCTTAGGTTTAATTGCTGTTATATCATTTGTTATAGTTCTTGATATGTGCTCTTTTTCAGATTAAGGAATTTTACCTTTTTTCTTAGTTCGCTGTTGTTGTTTTTTTAAATAGTAAGTGCTAGATGCTTTTTCTGCGTACATTGTGATGATCATCCTTTTTTCCATTTTAGTCTGTTTATAGGGTATTCTTTGTTAATAGACTTTTCTGATGTCAAGGTATTCTTAAATTTCTGGGGTAAATACTACTTGATCATAAAATATGGATGATACTTTCATCAATTTGAATTGCCACTATCTTTTCAGTACTTTTGTCTATTTGGGCACAAGTGATATTGGTCTCTTACTTCCTTTTCTTATATAGTTCATGTCTGTTTTTGAGAGCAGGATTAGGGTTTTATAAAAATTACTTGGGTAGTTCTCCTTTTTTTGTCTCTGAAACAGTTTGTTTAAAATAGGAATCATCTTCCATGCTAGGCAAAACTTTGCCAGTAAAGGTGTCTAGGCCTGGTGTTCAGGGATGAATCAAGGAGGCTTTGATAACCAGGTCTTTTCATGATTATTGATGTATGCATCTTTTTTTATTTCTTCTTGAGTTAGTTTTAGCAATTTATGTTTGTCTACAAAATAAATACATTTAAAATTTTTTCAGTTTTATTCAAATAAAGTTATCCATTGAAACTATCATGTAAAAATTCTCTACTGGATATATTGTTATGTCCTTATCTTATGTCTAATTTTTATTTGTGCCTACTTGGTCAGTGTTGGTAGACTTACCAAGTCATCTATTCACCTTTTTTTTAAATTTATTAAAAAATTTATTCATTTATTCATTTTTTTGAGAGACAGAGACAGAGCGTGAGCAGGGGAGGAGAGAGGGAGACACAGAATCCGAAGCAGGCTGTAGGCTCTGAGTTATCAGTGCAGAGCCTGATGTGGGGCTCAAACTCATAAACCGTGAGATCATGACCTGAGCCAGAGTTGGCCGCTTAACCGACTGAGCCACTCAGGTGCCCCATCTTCGCTTATTTTAAAGTTAGCTTAATATTCTTTTCTCACAACTATGTTTTATTATGTAGTTCATCCAGGAGATTTAAATCAGAATTATGGGTATAGAAAATCTAAATGTCCAAGGTTCACAATAGATATAATGTTCTGTGCTTCCAAAGTGTCCTCAAGAGCCTTTGTACACACCTCTCAACCATTATAATAACTTTGTTTTTATGTTTTATGTTTTATGTTTTATGTTTTATAATAACTTTTGTTTTATGGTCTTCGATAACAAAATACAAAAGATTATTTGATTATAACAAACTTTTTATTTCTTTACAATAAATTAAAGATGTATATTAATGGATCCTCATTAGTAGTACTATAGTATATGATCTATTCATGCAGTTTGTTATTACCAAAGCAGATAAACACACTTAGCCTGTAAACATGAAAAGAAAGGATAGATGGTATTTTGAAAATTGTTCTTGATTTAGGTATCATCTTTTATTCTAAATAGTTTTTCTTTTATTGGTTCATTTTATGACAGCAGTAGAGTTATTATATTAAAGCTCTCAGTTTTGGGGCGCCTGGGTGGCGCAGTCGGTTAAACGTCCGATTTCAGCCAGGTCACGATCTCGCGGTCTGTGAGTTCGAGCCCCGCGTCGGGCTCTGGGCTGATGGCTCAGAGCCTGGAGCCTGTTTCCGATTCTGTGTCTCCCTCTCTCTCTGCCCCTCCCCCGTTCATGCTCTGTCTCTCTCTGTCCCAAAAATAAAAAATAAACGTTGAAGAAAAAAAAAAAAAATAAAGCTCTCAGTTTTTAAAAATGCTGTTTTTCACATGGTTTATTTTTTTCACTTGGTTTATTTTTCTTGGGTGCCTAGTAGTGATTTTTTATTTGTCTAGATAAACATAAAAACAATTGTTTAATGAGTTTAAGTTTCAAATGTCAAGCTGGGGTAGAAATAGGGTTAGAATTAACCTATAGTCTAGATCACCCAGTGATCAGCATCTAAATTTATTTTTTTCTCTGAATATGAAATTTGCTATTAATTTTATAATAATAGCTAATTATTTCTTTTGTCTTAGGTGTTTATTATAAACTCATCAAACATATTTCTTCTTGAACCTGCAAATGAAATTAAAAACCTTCTGGATGAGCACACAGATATGTGTAAACGCATTCTTAACATTTATCGGTTCATGGTTGTGCAAGTATCAATGGACAAAAAAACTTGGTAAAAAATATTTATTCTTTTTTTTTGATTGTATATATGAATATAATAATTTTTAGAGGGATAGTGTCTGTGAGCAGAGCTTGTCACAGTATTGTAGAGGCTTCTATTAATGAATGGAGAAATATTTAATGTAATAATTAGGATGACAATAGTCTCCACTTTATCTCAGACATTTTTGATCAACCTTCTTGGATTATATTTTAAAGTGGACACCCCCACCCCACTCTCCCAAATGAATACATTCATGAATAAATGAAATTATGCATGTGTGAATAAAAGTATACGGAAATGATTAAATATAAGAATGCTTTATTCCTCAACCTGGCATTCAAGGCCATGTACAGTGAGATCCCTGCCTACTTTTCTCTCTTTTAAGCCTAAACTCCACCCTGCAGAATGGAATCCGGTTCCCAGCTTTACCAAATTGCTCTTCTCCTGCACACATTCTTGAACCTTTTTTAAGAATACCTAATTCTTGCCATGTTTTTCTGTTGTAATAACTGTGCTTAGATTTCACCTTCCTTTTTCCACATATCCTTACTTACATTCTTTCCCCTCACTTCACTTCTTTTCATTCTGTGTTTATACCTGTTACAGTTCTTGTCAAAATTGTCTTAATTCCTAAGTTACTTGTATAAATTGTCTGTTTATCTCTGAATTGAGAGGCCCTAAAAAGTATATCTTGGTTGTCTTTGTTTTTATATTTCCTATGTTTGTGAGCATAGAATTTTATGTATTGTACACTATAAATATTTGTTTAATTGAATGGAAAAATAGGGCTTTTGGGGAAAAGATCAGCTCTTCAGTTTTTGCAAAAATGATACATCTTCATTGTAAAAATCAAATGAAGAAAACTTGTAAAAAGAAAATTAAAGTTTCCCCAAAGCTCACTCTCAAGAGGTAGTCATTGTTTTGCCCTTTGATGAATATTTGGTTCACCAAACCATATACATAGTCATAATATAGTATTATGCTGTTTGCATGTACCATAATTTTCTTAACCAGTCATCTTTTGATGGATATGTAGTTATTTTGTTTTGGGGGGGAGACAAGACAGTGATCATCCTTATACATACATCATTTTTCTCCTTTGACTTATTCTTAAAAAGTGGGAGTACTTAGTGAAAGAGTATGCTTAATATATGTTTTGCTGCATGTGGAAAAATGACTTTATTTTGAAAAAATTCTTTATTAGCAACGTTGATATAGTTATATCTGGAAGTAGTTTGTTATTAACTTAATTGGAACACTTATCTATGCCAGGTATCTTTAAGCACTATACATGCATTTTCTTAATGCTTGTAGCAACTCTGAGGTAGATAATCTCTCTGTTTTACATGGTGATTCTTAGGCACACAATTTTGTTCACATAGCTGAGATTTGAATTGCGGTCCTTATGACATCTGAGCCTAGGTTATGATTAATCAGTAACTGTACTATTTTGGACCATTCTTTTGTTAGTCTCCTGCCCCCTTTCCCCTTTTTTTTTTTTTTTTTTTAATGTACTTTATATCAGTGCTGTTGAGCCAAGTTAAAGTGAGAGAACTGCTATATGGAACACGATTTTAGAATTAAAAAAAATTTTTTATAAGTTCCCTAGAAGTGATAGTATTATGAGAGATTACTCACATATTTACATTGAATTTACAAGATTTTATGAATTAAAATCATTACTATTATATTACAAAGTAAAAGGTTATAGATGAGTGAGTGTTGATTTGACCACAAATCATGTAAGATTTATTTGGAAAATGTATACTTTATTGCATATGTAGTTGATTTCAAATAGCTTTCATTTCATACAGCTAAGCTAGAAGCCTAAGATTACAAATGTGGCAACTTTGATTTCTATCTTATGAATGAATGCATATATTTATTTGTTAATAAATGTAGGATATTTTTCACTGAGTGATACTTTTCTATCTTAATCTGCCCTCCCTTCCCCAAAAAAATTACGAATCTAGATCTGTGATCTCTTGCCTCTGCCACATTTCTCACATGGACTGTCCCACATATTGCTATGCCTGGAATGGGCTTGCAAACAAACCAAAGAGGAGGCTGTGATAGGGAATTGGACTGTTAGCCTGGCTGTATACCCAAACTGAAATACCCATTTCACATGTGGTTGAATCAGTTTCCAAATTATCAGCTGCAAATAAGGTAGTTTTATGGTCTTAATAATAAGCATCTAGGAGAAAGAGGCAAGGTAGAGAAAATATTAGGATAGGCTTGAGTTGGAGTACACAAGGAGAATAAAGGGTTAAAAAATGGCCAAATTAAAAAGGATGGTCCTTGATTACTTGTCAGGATCACTATGATCTATTGATCCTAAAATGTCTTGTAGTTAGACATTGCTCCTGGTACACTTCTAGATGTGTACTTGTTCTCCATATTATAAAGATGAAGTAGATGAATAGTTATCAAGGTAAAACCAAATTGTGTAGCTAGAGTGTTCTTCAGACAGCTCCCTAAAGTCAGTCACTACTTCATTTTCAGGGGTTGGGGGATGGGAGCAGTCTCCACATTCTCACCTCCAATTCATCAGCTTTGCATACATTTTTATTTGATGGGAGGGTTTTATGAATGAAAAATGGTTTTAAAATGGCTGGTATTAGTTTATAAAATGGAATTTTTAATTTTAACATTTAAAGAATTCTAAAAATTTGAAAGATATTTGATATTTGAGTTATGGAAAGATAATGCATTTTATAATAAATATTAGTTTTAAAGTTATTTGTTAACCAAAAACATATTCAAGAAGGAAACATTAATTAATTTTTTTACTTTAAGGGAACAGATGCTGCTTGTGTTGCTCAGAGTCACGGAGTCTGTACTGAAGATGCCATCACAAGCTTTTCTACAGTTCCAGGGGAAAAAAAATATGACCTTGGCAGGTCGACTTGCAGGACCACTTTTCCAGGCAATAAAAATAAATAAATAGATAGATAAATAGATGGTCAGATATGTATTTTTATAAGATTCATTGAGCCCTGTACTTGTTCCTTGGGAAAAAAAGCTTTAACTTAAAGATCATTTCACATTAAAGGATCTTTTGTAGAACTAAAAGTGCTTATCTAAATAGGCGATTTGCCGTACATAGACAGTCACAACCTAGTATCATAGTGAAGGAAATACCAAGTCTGTGAAAAAGCATTGAAACAGGCTGATGATACTGAACTTTCTCTCTTGTGTGGCATATTTATTTACATGCTTGCAAAAAGCTGCCAGAGAGCTTCATCAGTAATGGCCTGATTGTTTGCTTTATGAGTTTGCAAATCTCTGGCATTGTTAGAAAAGCAAAACTTTGTTTTATGTTGTTCCATAGTAGTGAAAAAGTAGTTGATAATAAAAATTCTTACTTATCGTGCTGCTTCTATAAGACTTTATTCAAGTCTTTATCTTAAGTATCAGTGGTAGTTTGATTAAATAAGAATTACTGTGTTTTCCAACCTGAGGATAGAGTACTGACTTTAAATGTATCATGGATTCTTTGGAAAATAGCAAAATAATATATTCTTAAGATGACACATTAACTACAAATACATGGGTAAAATGGTTCTTAATATCATAGATAAAAGCTATCTCAGATCTAATTCTTGTCCATAAGTATAGTCTTTCAAATTATTACTATTTTTAAATGTGCTCATTTGCCTAAAATTTTATGCTGGTAGTGAATAATCTTTTGAAACCAGTTATATTTATTATCTAAACTCTTCTTAACTTCATTACCCCTCGCCCTTTTTTAGTGTTTATTTTTGTGAGAGAGTGGGATAGAGCTAGTGGGGGAGGGGCAGAAAGAGAGGGAGATAGAGGATATGAAGCAGGTTCTGCGCTGACAGCAGAGAGCCTGATGTGGGGCCAGAACTCATGAATCCACGAACCATGAGATCATGACCTGAGCTGAAAGTTGGATGCTTTAACCTACTGAGTCACTCAGGCATCCCCTTCATTAGCCCTTTTTAAAAAGATTTCTCAATTGTTAGAACTAAACTAATTTTGAGAGCTATAGGAAGGCAATTTTAGCTTGCTATGTGGAATAACTTTATTGTAGTGTGAATGTTTAAATTTAGAATGGAGAATCACTGGTTATTTTCTATACTATAAGCTCTGCTCATTTTCAGCTTATATTTAAAGTATAAACATGTGAAATTTTTAGTATAAAATATAGAGTGAAGCTTTCAAAAAATCTTTTTTCAATAGGAATACATACCAACTTGTATGACTTGTTGCAATAGGAGGTTCTATCTTTAGTAGAAATCCATATAATCTTAGGAGTAATGGCTGATCAGAAATTTCTGCCCTTTAACTAATAAATTTTTTATTCTATGACTGGATTTATTATAGAACACCTTTAATTCTTCTGGTGTCTTCAGAATTAAACTTAATTTAATTCTTCAGTTTACATACAGTTTTTCAGGAAATTTCATTAAGTATATCTCTAATAACTTATTTTTTTGGAATATTCAAGTTATATACTGATTTTCATCTTCAATTTGAGACTGTAGGTTTTGGTTAATTTAGCTCAGTAACCATTAACTAGTCAATAATTTCAACACTTAGTAGTGTGGAGACTCTTTTTAAGCAGCATTTATTTTATTTAACATTAATGCAATACAGCATGAAGGATAGTTACAACTTTAGGGATATTTCTTTTCAGTTTTGATAACTTGCCCACATTGCTTAGAATGTTGGGAGTTGGCCATTGTTGAAAAGAAATTAATAGTAGATGCTAATGGTTGCATGGATTACTTTTACAAGTATTATGTACCAAGAAAGCATCATGGGTATTATGTGGTTTAAAATTCTGCTTGTTTTGGGTAATATTTTCATAATTGAATATCTGAACTTGAACATATTTCATGGTTATTATTTGTCTTTATAGACTCTTATCGTTGCCTGGATCAAAGCAAATCTAAATGTGTACATCTCTCGAGAACTATGGGATGACTTACTCTCAGTATTATCATCATTGACCTATTGGGAGGAGTTAGCCACTGAGTGGTCACTGACTATGGAAACACTAACTAAAGTTTTAGCTAGAAATTTATATAGTTTGGATCTCAGTGATTTACCATTGGATAAGCTGAGTGAACAGAAGCAAAAAAAGCACAAAGGGAAAGGTAAGAGTTGTCCACAGAGATGTTCCACGTAAATTTGCTTAAATAATTTGGTCTGGGAAGATGGGTGAAGCCAGGGAGATGGGTGAGGATAAAAAAGTCATGTTTTCTCTGAACTATTCCCTCTTGCATTTACCCAGAAGTTTAAAACTTTTCAACAATAAAACATATAAGTGCCTTTAATTTTTCTTGAAGAAACTTAAAATAATTACTAATTTTGATGAGAAATAAAGTGTTCTGTACATGTCTAGCTAAAATTTAAATAAATAATTTAGAATCTTAAATATTTTATTTTTAATAATTAACCAAAATACTCTTCCTTTTTATTATATGGGATTTTTTTGTTAGAGTTTAGGTGATTTCATATTACTCTATTTAAAAAGAATTATTTGGAAAATTGTTTTGAAAGCATTTTCTTAGTTTTAACTAAAAGCAAACATTCCCTAGATGTAGATTATGTATCTAGTGAGTGTTACAAAGGGGGAGGGGGACAGGACATAGTGATTATATTGTTAATACATGTTTTTATAATCCTTGATGTATTAGTATTTTTCGTTCGTAATAATTAGTTGGTAGCTAGAGATTATATCTGAGTCACATTTCATATTTAACAGTAGCCCATGGTAGTTAATTATGTGACCAAACTACTTTTTCCTGGGCTATTTATTTCCCAAGGGACTATTATTGGCAGATAAGAGATTTATTAACTTCGACCACAGGATGGCTTTTGGTTAGCTCATCTCTTAACCTTTTTTGCTTGTCCAAATGTTTCTTTTGTAATGGAGCCAAGTGGATGGCAGAGGATTTAATAATAGTTTATTTTTGATGGTGTATTTGTAGAATTCTGTATCAGTTTTGGAATGTGAAGTAAGATGAGGTTCAAAAAAGCCTTAACAGCACACAAGCATTTAACTTGATACTTTATAATACAATGTGAGTAAACCTGAGATCTGAGACAAGGTAGCCCACATAATTTGAAGAGATTATTGATCAGGTGACAGTATACTTAGATTGAAAATCTACATTTCTAGGAGTTGGACATGAATTTCAGAAAGTTTCAGTTGACAAGTCATTTTCTAGAGGATGGAGTCGTGATCAGCCTGGCCAAGCCCCAATGAGACAGAGAAGTGCAACAACTACTGGGTCCCCAGGAACTGAAAAGGCAAGGAGTATAGTACGGCAAAAAACTGTTGGTATGTACTCTTTAAAATAATGAGACTTGTATAGGGCGATATGTTTGTAGTCCTTAGTAACAATGTATGTAAGTATGTAGTTTTCTTACCAGTTAACTTTTGTTGTTAAAGAAAAAACTTCTGTAGCAAAACCTTTTTTTCAGTACTACTTAGAGTCTGATGACATGCTGTGTTATCCCTTTATGCTGTTAAGATCTATTTTACATCATCGTTTTTATGTAGTTTATTTTACTGTAGGTATCTATAATCTTAAACTGTTATTTTGCAGAATTGAAGAAGTAAAACTGTGATTCACTTTACAGAACTAATGCATTAACTGGTATACTTTCTTATAAATGAAGATGCTCACAAACATGGAAAATTAGGGTAGCTAATTTTCAGTGTAGCCTTTCAGTGCTACAATTATATAATTAGACTGGCTTAAAAAAAACTTTCAACTAGGAATTTATGCTCTCTAATTGCAGATACCTGAGACCAAGTTGGAGTCTATTGCTAAGTTCCTTGCTGCTCTTAACAGACATGGAAGAAAGTTTATAATCTTGGAAATAGCAGCAAAGGAGCAATGATGGGAAGAATTTCCCATGGATGTAGGATCACTCAGTATATTCTGGACCTAGCTACCATCTTACTCCTTTTGCTCTCAGAGACTTATAACTTGGTCTGAATTGTAATAGAAAGAGTGCCGAAATGAAAAATAAGCAGGCTAGCAGGCTTTGCCCTAATCTCTTTTTTCACTCTCCTTCATCACTGAATAGCTAGATAATCTTAAACAATTTACTGAACTTTCTAGGCTTTATTTACTTCATCTGTGTAATGGGAATGATAATACCTTCTATGCCTGAAACAAAATAGCTTGAAGTTACCTTAGGCTTTACAATTTATGATTTTTATGGCAGGAGCATTTTTTGTGGAAATGTATCTATATTTGATGGTAATCAGTGAAAAGCACTATTAATTTTAAAGAAAGTTAAAAGAATTAAAAATAATGGTTAATTTTAAATCCTTCAAAAGAATTATATTTTCACAATTGTTTTCTGCCTATAAAATAAGTATAGAATTATATTAATTGTCTGTGTCAAGCAAGAAGAACAAAAAATGATACAAGGAAAAAGGATATTGATGAATTAAAATTGATAGAATATTTAAAGTTTGGTATAGAATCACTTTGAGATTCTTAGGAAGATATTGGTTACATCTGAAATGTCTGTCTTCATTTTATATTAATGTCACATTTAATGAAAATATTTGTGTATTGTTTAGGACAGAATTGTTCTTTTAAGTTTAAAATTTTACTGTTTTACTTAAAGCTTGTATTTTTTTCAAAGTTCCTTATATAATTTTTCTGATTATAGTAGTAATTTATGCTTAGTGTGGAATGTAAAATTTAAAATGTAAAAAAATTTTTAAGAAGCATCAATGAGATAATTATTAACATGTTGGCATATTTCTAATCTTTAAAGAGCATATAATGAGTAAAATACTCCTCTTAAATTCATGCCTGACTATGAATACTTTCTGGTACCTATGTCAGAACAACTTTATCTGGCCTGTTCATTGACAAACCTATCAAATAAAAAGTTGAAGCATTAAGAATTTTGTCAAGAAAGGTGCCTGCGTAAAGTTGGAGAATACTGAAAAGGGCAGCAGATTAATTTAGGATAGTGTTTGGATATATATTTTCTTAAAAAAATTTTTTTATGTTCATAGTGAATGTACACAGTTAAAAATTAAATTTCTGAGAGAGTGTATACATTTTAGTAAGTCCCTCATCACTACTCCTATCTAAGGTTTTGCTTATGCCAACACATTAAAGGATGCAGTGAATTTAGGACTTACTTTAGAATACATTCGTGAGAAGTAATAATGTGTTTATAGTTATGATTTAGGAGCTGGTATTCGACTGTTGGAACAAATATATCACTGTTTCTGTTTTCAGATTTTCCTCTTGGTTTATGTTTATTATAATATTGCGCCTAAGTTTGGGCACTTATAAATGTATTTCTGCCAGTGGACAGACATGTATGTATGATGTGAATTTTATTTAATTATAAAAACGGAGAAATATGTATTACATTTTAGAAATGAGAAAAGGCCAGATTTGCCTTCCTCCTATTTGTTTTGTGTTTGTGTGCTTTTAGTGATGTGTTACATTTGCTGTTCATGAATTTTGTATGCTGCGTGGGAATTCTCTAGTGAAGATCACAGTTTTTGACATAATGTGTATATTTTATGATCCAAGATGAATTTATGTGGAGTGTGTCTATTTTTATTTTTTATTCACCTTTTTGAGAAGGGTAAAGATAAGAAGCCTTCAAAAATTGACAGCTTATATGTTTGAAAATTTGTTTTTACTTTTTGATGTTATATTTTTCATACTGCCCTTTCATCTACATAAAACACATATTACAGATTTAAAATCACTCATGCATGTGGCTTAAGAATGTATGTGGCAGTTGGAATTTCAGTGGCTTAATAGAGATTTCTGACTTAAGCTTTAGATTAGTAAATCCCTCAAAATCCCAGTAGCTAATTCATTGTAAATAACTTTCTATAGTGCAGGTTACACGGTTGTGAGGCACTAGGCAAAATTTTAGGTATGTAAAAGACTTATAGTATAATGAAAAATAGAGGGGTACATTTGTGTAGAATTCATTCAGAATCATAACATACTTGAACCACTGTGTTTGTAGAAAGTTCCGAGGGAAATGCTCAGGCTCTTCAAGTTGGTGATAGGAAAGAAGGAACAGGAGGAGTTGTAATCTCCAAGGAATTATGTAACTTAAGGGGGAAAAAATAGAAGAAAACTTGTAATTCTTCTATAGAATTGAAAATTGAATCAAATTAGTTTTCCTTTTTTTTTTTTATTTATATATGAAATTTATTGTCAAATTGGTTTCCATACAACACCCAGTGCTCATCCCAAAAGGAGCCCTCCTCAATTTTAAAAGAATCAATGTAATTTTAAAATAAGTATCTCTAAAAGTCACATCTGATTATAATTGTAGATGGTATTTTAATCTTTTGTGTTAATAACCACTACATATTTTGCCTATATGTTTGTGTCTTTGCCCTAGTAAGATTGAATGAATGATGATCTTGAAGTCTGCATAGCTGTGTTTCACATTAGATTGTAAAACTGTGTCATTTTCTTAAGGAGAAGAAACTAGTAGGAAAACACATAAGACGAGATTCTGACATTTTGTATGTGAGTTCAATTCTAAAATAGTTACTTTTTTTTTTTTTAATGTTTATTTTTGAGAGAAAGAGAACAGGGGAGGTGCAGAAGAGAGGGGGACAGAAACCTAAAGCAAGTTCCACACTAAAAGCAGAGAGCCTGACGCAGGGCTTGAATTCACAAACTGTGAGATCACGACCGGAGGGGAAGTTGGACACTCAACAGACTGAGCCTTCCAGGCACCCCAAAATACAGTTATCTTTAACATATTACTTGACAAACCATACACCGAAGGCAGATTGTTGCCATTAATATAATCCAATCCTCCATGTTTTGCTGCACATAAATTTACTTAAAAGCTTCTCTTAAAGAATCTTTATTTGCCAACATTAATAAAGTTTTTGAAAAATGTATAGTTATAAGCTATGACATATATTTAGTTTTCTGTGAATACTTTCTTTGATTTTCTCCTCCATATGTTCACAACTAAAACTGTTGTTTTTTACATAATTATGCTGGACTCCCCAAATAGAGTATTCATTCAGTAAAGCTTTGTTGAGCTCATATATGCCAAGCACTAGGATTATAAAGATAAGAGGATATAGTTGTGTGTTTGAAAAGTTGGGAGGCTGACATAAAAAACATATAATCCACTAAAAATAGATTGTAAGGTTTGCAAAAGGAGGGATTTTTAATTATTTTGTTCATTGCCATATTGCTTGTAAGTTAATCACATGGGAGAGTCTGAAAAGCTTCACAGGCGAGATGACATTTTGAGTAAGGAGTGTCAGGAGGAAGAGAAGACCGAGGATATTATGAACTCACAAAGCCATGCTGTTGTGAAAGAGCATGAACATTTCAGGGAACAGTATAAAAATCTCTGTGGCAGCAACATACGAGAATAGAGAGAGGAGATGCAGTTTCAGTGGTTAGTATAGTTAGTATAAGGTCACATAGGCCTTGTGTGATAGACTGAGGAATTTAGGCGTCAGGGAACCAAGAGTTTCCAGTAAGCAGGAAACCTAAGATTTTGAAATGATATTAATGTTCACATTTTTTTTTACCATCACTATTATACTGGATATTATGCAGTATTGTTTCTTTTAAGTCCTCTATTCATACGTAACAGTATATATAACGTCATTTGTTCAAGAATCCCTAAACTAAAAGTTAAGTTAAAAACATGTTTGGAAAGTATAAACTTGATTGTTCATTTATTTTTAAGTCTGCTAAAATCTGTCTTTAATTTTATGAACTGGTGACTCCTTAGAAGAGACTACCAAATACAACTACAAATGTAATTTTTGAAAAGTAATCCAGTTTTTAAGTTTATCTCTAAGAACTTTATAAAGTTACATTGTATGTTTAAGATTTTGAATTACCACAAACTTGTTTATTTTTCTCAGTAACTTGATTTTTCATCCAGATCGCAAATTCAGTTTTCTGTATATATTTCTACTTAAAAATTTTAAATTATGCTGTTACACTTTAATATAAATAGGAGATACTGATTGGAGTAAGCATTCTTCTCCTACCAAGATTTAACAGTAACCATGAGATTCGATCCTTTAGATTATAAAATGTTCTAAAAATGAGTGACTTCAAAACTTTGTTAGGGAAGAGTATGAAATTAGAAATTATTTGTTTTTAGAATTCAGCTTCATTAAGAAGAATGTCTCAGAATTGCCTCAGAATGGCTCTAAGAAATGCCTAAATGTAGTACCAAAATTTCTTTGAACTAATGATGTTGGATTCTTTTCAGTGTTTCCATTAAATGAACTTTCCAACCCTTGGTTTTGAGAACGTAGTGCTAATTTAAAGTGTCTGCTGATTTTTAATGCTATATCATTGTAACTGCTAATAATAAAGAAACATTTTCCTGCTTTACACCAAAAACTTTACATTTGAAATGTCATGTGTTCTCTGATTTCTTTTCTTACAGCTTGCCAGTATTTGCCGTGCTGAAATGTTTTAATTTAAAATTTCCTTCCTTTGTATCTTTTAGTTTTCTCTGTTGCTGCTTTTTCTGTGACACAAGCCTTTCATTATAGTCACTCTTCTTTTTTCCTTCCCCACTTCTTTCTTTTCCTTTTTTAAAGCCATGAGAAGCCGATCCATTGGTGAATGTGCTCTGCCATCGGCCTATATACGCAGTGCTAAAAGTGCTCCTGTTCTGATCCATACTTCCAAACCCTTCTTGCCTGATATTGTTCTCACTCCCCTTTCTGATGAGCTTTCAGGTAGTGCCACCTCTGCTAATTTCTGCACCACCCTTTTCACTTTTTAATCCTGCTTTCAAATTTTGCTTAATCAAATAAACTCTTCAAAGTTAATTTCTTTGGGGGAGGTGTGGGAAATCGGGAAAGTGGTTGAGAAATCAACATTTTGAGTTATTTGAATTCTAATGCTGTCCTTGCAGTTCATTCTGGAAGTGCTAAGTTTAGTGCTGTGCCAATGTCCAATATTTTGGGTTGTAAATTTTTTTGTTTACCTTTGAGTGGTTTCTTCTCAGGTGGTAAAAGGAGTAGTAATGTATATTCATGTCATTATGTCTGACTAAAGATGATTTGGAAGATAACAATCAGAGCCTTGGCTTTTAATTTCCCATTGTTTTGACTAATGATATGGTAAATCTTGAATAATGCATCTCCATCATCTGTAGTAATGGAAGTAAGCAAGGGGAATCAATAAATGAGAAAAGTATATAATCTTAGAGTTGCTTTGGAATAAATCTTTGTATTTATATTAGAATATAATAGTATATAGGATTCTAAGAACTCATTTTTAAACCAAATAAATCATTCTGTAAAGCTCCAATTTTCAAGGAACCTCAACATTCGGTCATTTTTCCAGTTCTGCCTCAGGTCCTTGATGCCCAGTACTAGGATAAGATGGTCTGCTCTTTAATAAGGTTTAATTACCATGTAATAAGATGTATAGATTCTGGGTTCAGTTCAATGAGTTTTGAGAATCTACACACTCCTATTAACCATCATCCCAAACAAAATATAGAACATTTCCATTACCCCTCAAATTCTCTAGTGACACTTTCAAGTCAGTATCCCTCCTCCCCACACAATCAATCACTTTTGATTTCTATCACCGTAGATTAGTTTTTTTAAAAAGAATTTTGTGTGAGTAAAATCATACAGTGTTTTGTTCTTTAGAAGCAAATGTGTCGAATAATTACTATGCAAAATGTGCTAGCTCAAAGAAAAACACTTGTACCTTCTTGGGTACATTATTTTTAGTTTTTTTAATGTTTATTCCTTTTTGAGAGAGAGAGTGGGAGTGGGGGAGAGGTAGAGGTAGACAGAATCCGAAGCAGGCTACAGGCTCTGAACTGTCAGCACAGAGCCCGATACAAGGTTTGAACACAGGGACCAAGAAGTCATGACCTGAGCCAAAGTTGGACACTTAACCGACTAAGCCACCCAGGCACCCCTTTCTTGGGTACTTCCTTATCACTCTTATGAGTGTGTCCCTGACATTGCCTCATTTGGTGAGGTTGATTTTTTTTTTGTCTTTTAAACAACCCATCTCTGCATCCTTTCAGTTCCTAATGGATTGAAAGCTTATGCAACGGAAAGTGCATTTTTATAATAATGATATTTCCGGTGAAGTCCTTTCCATCATCTGTAACCTCATTAAGATCAGCTTTCACCCAAACCAAGGGGGTACATATTGAGGATTAAATATATGTAGATACACAGACACTCTTGTGGTTGGTGTTCTTTGAAAGTATTGTAAATGAAAAAAAAACCTTATTATTTTACTTTTCTAAAAATGAGAAAATAAAATGTTCAATTATTGAATGTGATATGTTTGTGTTTTCTGGTTTAGGATGCCTTGATTGATAAATACTTAGACATATTCTGTAATATGTCTAATATTTTGGCAAATATGCATGTTAAGTGCTGAAATCTTTTTTAAAAGTTTAAAGGTGAGATTGTTCCTTTCAAAATGCTGTAAGGTAATGCCTTAACTGGGATAAGTTCCTATTTCAGAATCCTTCACATTTATGTAATTCAGAAAGAGGTTAATAATTTTAATGGCTTAATGGGGGAGGTGTTCTATGAAGAATGTTTGAAAGGAATTTTCTAAATTGCAGTTTTATTTGTTGTTGCTTTCATTTCCCCCATTTGGGGTAACATGCATTCTGTGTTAGATTTAAAGGGTTAGATAATGGTGAGACACCAGTCACTAAATCAAAAACAGACTTTATCTTTGATTATCAAAATAATGTTAATTTCAGAAAATATGGATTGTGTAAAAAAGTATATGAAAATATACATAATCTTCCGAGTGCTTATTTACTGATAACTTAAAATACAGATACCTCCAGTTTTTTGTGCATGTGTACATATAAAATATAAAAGCGTAATTAGACTTAGTTATTTTGAATAAAAATCCTTTTTCTTTTAAGACTTAAAAGATACAAAGAACATGGAAAGTAGCAGCAAAAACTGATAAGTAACTTGTGAATTCAGCATATTCCATATTGGTTGTATAAATTTACATCCCTGTCCAGGAGATGTTAATAAGTATCCAATGGATCAAAGATTTATAGTGTATATCAATATATTAAAGGCCCCCAGAAGTCAGTTTTTTTTAAAAAGAGACACAGACACGCACGCGTGCACACACACACACACACACGCACACACACGCACACACACACACACAGTGTTTATTTCTCAAACTTATGTAAGCATGGATAACTTTTCCAGGTACACATATTCAGGTTCTATAGCATTAAGGTTCCAGAGAGAACAAATTTGGAAGCATTGAACTAACCTTATAAATTTAAAAGTTAGCTGTGAAAATTGGACAGGATTATTCTTATATAAACTTATATAGTAGAATTCTGAATTGTTGGATTTTTTCTTCATTGCCTCTGATTGTTGGAGGCAAATTGAAGGCCTAAGCATTTGCTTCTTCAGGTGTTAGGTGCACTGAGGCAGTAAGGAGGTGGGACAGTGATGGGGACAGATAGGGAAAAGAAAAAGAGGTTCAGAATGAAGAGATTTTTAAAAAACAGTCCTAAGTTTTAAAAAGAAAATTGCCAGTCTTAGATTCTCAAGCAAACTATTTACTTATGTTTGTAACTTATGTTACAAGGTTTTGAGTAAATTTTACTGTAGAACAGTTTAATGTACAGGGGTGCAGTTTAATGTAACCTAGGTGGCTTGGTCACTTGACCATCTGACTTTTTTTTTTTTTTTCAACGTTTTTATTTATTTTTGGGACAGAGAGAGACAGAGCATGAACGGGGGAGGGGCAGAGAGAGAGGCACAGGATCGGAAACAGGCTCCAGGCTCCGAACCATCAGCCCAGAGCCTGACGCGGGGCTCGAA
Organism: Herpailurus yagouaroundi; assembly: GCF_014898765.1. Lineage (NCBI taxonomy): Eukaryota > Metazoa > Chordata > Mammalia > Carnivora > Felidae > Herpailurus > Herpailurus yagouaroundi. Next base: position 14,076,314 of record NW_024412396.1, on the reverse strand, counting down.
CTCACCGACCGCAAGATCGTGACCTGGCTGAAGTCGGACGCTTAACCGACTGCACCACCCAGGCGCCCCGACCATCTGACTCTTAATTTCAGCTCAGGTCATAATCCCTGGGTGATGGGATGAGGCCCTGTCTCAGGCTTCGTGCTGAGTGTGGAACCTGCTTGAGATTCATTCTCTCTCTGTCTCTTTCTCTCTCTCTCACTGCCCCTCTTCTCAACTCGCACATGCTTGCTCTCTCTCTCAAAAAAAAAAAAAAAAAAAGAATATTTCATTAAAAAAAGAATAGCTTAATGTTCAGAGAAAATTAGTAAGGATAGTGAATAACATAGGAAAAAAGGTTTTGTTTTGTTTTGTTTTGTTTTGTTTTAAGTTTATTTATTTGAGAGAGGGAGAGAGTGGGGAAGGGGCAGACAGAGGAGAATCCCAAGCAGGCTCCACACTGGCAGTGTGAGCTGGACGCAGGGCTCAAACTCCTGAACCATGAGATCATGAGCTGAGCAGAAACCGAAAGTCGGACCCTTAGCTGACTTAGCCACCCAGGCGCCCCAGGAAAAAAGGTTTTTCGTAGTTTTATATCTCTCCCGCATATGAACAGGCTTAATGAACTCAAAATATTTCCTGAGCACATCATTTAAGTCAGGAGTTGAGGTTTCTGAAACTGGCTTCACCAAAAAACAATGAAAATACATTCAGTCACTCTAGTTCTTGGTTAGAAGTAGAGTTCTCCAGAAAAATATTTACCTGGTACTCTTGAATACTTATGAGGATAAAAGGAAACTCTGTTTAATTCCTCTTATTTTTAACACTAAGATTTTTTTAAATGGACCATCAATTTTCGAAGTACCCTATCTCCATCCAGCCCTTTTTTTCTCCTCCAGTATTCTTGTTTAAGTGTCCATTTTCGCTACACTGTTGTGTGATGCTATATGGTACAGCTTTATATAAACTAAACTAGTTGTATAGCTGAATATCCTTGAAGAGTTCTTCTTAAGCTCTGGGGACTAGTTCAGAGGCATTTGCTGTATATCATTCTCATTAGTTCTTAATGACAGACTCGTGTAACAATTGAAATAATATTTTTTCCCAGGCATCTGCCTCAGGTTTTGATAGAATATTGTGGAGGTTGTACAAGCACTTTTTTTTTTTTTTAAAGCTCTACAAGTAATAGAGGTGTCTAGGCAAGCATGCTCTCCCTGTCCTTTATTCTTACACTAAGTTTCCAGTGTAACTTACTTTTAAGCACTTACTTTTAAGCATTTGGTAACTTAGGCTGAACAGTCTCCATTTTCCTGATAAATGGATTAGAGAGAAGCCAGAAATCTCAGTAATTGTTCTTAAGCAAATTAACTTTTATTGCCAAAAATAATACTTTAATGAAAGAAGGAATTTAAAAAACATAAGCATATGGGGCGCCTGGGTGGCGCAGTCGGTTAAGCGTCCGACTTCAGCCAGGTCACGATCTCGCGGTCCGTGAGTTCGAGCCCCGCATCGGGCTCTGGGCTGACGGCTCAGAGCCTGGAGCCTGCTTCCGATTCTGTGTCTCCCGCTCTCTCTGCCCCTCCCCTATTCATGCTCTGTCTCTCTCTGTCTCAAAAATAAATAAAAACGTTAAAAAAAATTTTTTTTTAAAAACATAAGCATGTGGGCACCTGACTTTCTTCATACTTTTGCAACTGTTTCTTATTATTTTCTAATTAAGTAGTGTGGGATTCTCACCGGAAATTAAGTTTACAAACCTACTTTCTTTGAATGAGTTCTTAAAATTGCTAACTTGTTTGTCATACTTTTTGCTATTAGAACTCTAGTCTGTCTAGGTCATGTTACACAGGCTGCTAAAATTTAACAGTGCTTCATTATTTGTTTTTTTTTTAATTTTTTTTAAATGTTTGTTTATTTTTGAGAGAGAGAGAGAGAGAGAGACAGAGTGTGAGTGGAGGAGGGGCAGAGCTAGAGAGTTGTAACAATGCCTAGCTTGTAGAAAAGACTATATGGTTTAGCTGTCATTTAGTATTTTTCTCCTTAACAGAATACAGGTATACAGGCATTTCTTTAAATTTAAGGTCTGCTAGAATTAATTATGCTTAATTTAATTGCTGACATTGATTTCCTGTCAACAATTATTTTCTTTTTTGACGTTATGCAGTTAGTATTCTTATATGCCTGTGTAAGAACTATATTTAAAAACTTAAATATTGGTTTTTATTTAAATTCTCTAACAGTACATTGCTGATAGAAAAATATTGTTTCTTTTTTTTTTTTTTTTAAGCTCTTGCCCTCTTAAACTTGCACAAGAATTTTAGGTATTAATATGTGATAAAAAAAATTAGGAAAAAAACAGACTGAAATAATGGCTAAATTTGCCTTGCAAGGTGAGGACTGGGTTGGGGAAGAAATTCTTAAAAAGAGAACTTCACAGTAATCTTTACTGGCTTGTTTAGAATAGAAAAATTATGAAATACCAGTAAAGGAACTTAAAATTTTAAACTAATATTCTGCTTTTTTTCTGAGGTTCATGTATTTGCTAGGATCATAACATTGGTATTTAAAAAGGTTTTAAGATTTTAATTTTGAATTGGGGCTGATAAAATAACTATAAAATTCTTAAGAATTTTTATAGAAAATGAAGATAGTCTTTATCCTTTGCTAAGTCCTATTAGGATATTTTGTGGAAAGGAACTTGGAGTACATGTTAAATATAATCTCTGTCCTCTAGGCAGAGGTTCTTATGATCTATTATGGGAGATAAAATAAAACCAAGATACTTCGTTGAGACACACAAATAAGTATTCATTATCTTCTGCCATAGTAAATAATGGGTATAAATGCATAAATGTTTGGTTTCTGAGGAGTTGTTTCACTTTTTTCATTTAAAAGAATTACTAAATGGCGTGTATGAAGAAATCCAATGTTGTTTTTAGAATATTATATTTTCCTCAACTTAATGATAAAATCTGTCTTAACTTCTAGAGGTATTGTGTGTTTGACCTGTGCTTGGAATCTAAATGTGTATCTTCAGGAATATAGTGGAATCTTGTCATAATACAAACTTCTCTTGATCTGAATCTGTGTATAAAGTAGCTTCTTTTGGACTTTGTACAAAAAGGGCTATATAGGTAAAATAGAAGGACCAGCCTCATTTTTTTTTTTAAGTTTATTTATTTATTTTGAGAGAGACACAAAGCACGAGCAGGGGAGGGGCAGAGAGAGAGGGGATGAGAGAATCCCAAGTAGGATCCACATTGTCAGCACAGAGCCTGATGTGGGCCTCGATCTCATGAACCATCCAATCATGACCTGAGCTAAAATCAAGAGGCAGATGTTTAACTGACTGAGCCACCTATATGCCCCCAGCCTCCTTTTATTCATAGCATGAATCCCAAGAATATTTTGAATTGCTATCCCCATTTTATAAATGAAAACACTGTTTTTCAGAGTCTGGAGTAAGAAAACCTAAGTTCTAGACCCAGCACAGTCAGTAAGTTAGTGTGTGATCTTAGGGAAGTCACTGTTTTGCTCTGAATGTAAATCTTCTCATTTTCAGTTATGGTCCTGTTACTTTTAGCCTTTGCATTACAAGCCTAATGAGTAACAACATCTGACTTTTTGACTCTTTGTCCTTTTTTCATAATATTTTGCTGCCTTGCAAAAACAAAATTTTTAGTTATTTCTTGGTAATGTAAAGGCCAGAGTGGATTTCTAGGCACTGTATTTTCATTCTAAAATTTCTAATTTGCATATATCTGTACAGTTTAATAGTATTTCATCTTGTGATTTTCAGTTTTAAAAATATTTTTGAGGATTTACCATATACTTAGCAGCGAAAACAATGCAGTGATATGGAACAGTAATCTGGCTTCTCATACTTTATGGCTTCACCTCTTTGGGCCTCTGTTTCTTCAGTAAGAGAATTAGATAATCTGTAATGTCCATTTTGACTCTAAAATCTGTGATTCTTAGAGATGTAAGAAGACATAGATACAGTTTTTAAGGTTTAATGCTTGCTTAATGGAAAGGGCCAATGATAGGCAAAGAAGGTTTCTTGCTAGAAGATTAAGTGGTGTTTGTGAGAACGAAGAATACAACTAATTTTTTAACCATGTATTTTATTTGATAGGATGAATAAATTTTAATGCTATAAAAAAAAAATAAAGCAAAACACCTCAGTAGAACTGTTTCCTGGCACAGAGAACTTGTGGAAGAGGGTGGAGATTCCCATTTGCAATATGTGATCAAATAGGCAAGATTTGAAGAAAAGATAATGCCTCTTGCCTGGCAAGGAAGAAATGAGAATTTATGAGACCCTATAAGTTTCTGCAATGGGATACTTAGATCAGCTTTCTTTGTTAAGAGTTACTTTTTTCTGCTTAGAACTTAAGTAGGAAAAATTGAATAGTAAGTTTAAATTGCTTTATGTATTGGCACAGCTCTATCTTTAACTGCACTTCCAAATGTTTCATCACCTCACTGTTACTATGCATGTTAACATTTTAAAATGTATTCTGATAGTTTTCTAATTCATTGACACTACATGCTATATTGGCTTGTGCCCATCGTTATGTAAAAACAGATTTCTACTTTTAATAGATTTTATTTCATTGAGCTTACAAAACAAAACTCAGAATTTTTTTTATTTTAAGCATATGCTTAGGGTATGGTTGAAATTAATCCTATATTTTTCATGTTCATATAGTTTCTACTGTTCATAATTTTTCTTTTTTACAGATATTGATGATGCTCAAATACTTCCCCGCCCAACTAGAGTCAGACATTTTTCACAAAGTGAAGACACTGGAAATGAAGTTTTTGGTGCTTTGAATGAGGAACAGCCATTGCCTCGAAGTAGCAGCACTTCTGACATCTTGGAACCATTCACTGTTGAACGAGCCAAAGGTGCAGTTCCTGTCATTGACAGTTCATCCCGTCATGCGCCAAGCTTGCAGAGTTCCACAGAGGCTTCTTCAATAACTAGATCCACTGAAAGCCACATCACTGATACTCATAGTAGAGAGTCTTCTCTGGAAGTTGGTGATAGCATATATGATCATCTTTGTCACTTAATAGATCCGGTAGAACTTGCAGATTCAGCTTTTGAACAAATCCAGTACATTGACCTTGAAGGAGATGACGATCTTCTTTCCTCCCTGAAAGAATATTTTAAGGAAAACCAGGAAAATCATAGTAGAAATGAGTTAGGTAAAGATGTAGCTTCTCAGGAATTGATTGTTGGAGTAAATAGGGATGAACAGTCATCCTTAGATAAATTAGAATACATAGACCAGGAAAGTAAATCAGAAAATATCACCTCTTTTGTTGGGACTCCTGAAAACATTCAGTTTCAAAAAGAACCAAACTCAGCTGTCTTCGTGAGTAGTATTGCACCTAACCAGTTAGACAGTTTTATGAGAACAAAAACTTATGAAAAAGCTAAGGAACTAAACAGTGATAAACAGTCATCAGAACCTAGTTCAGGTAGCCCTTGTGATAAAGAAATGAGGAAACACCTGTATAGACAAACAGCCACAGAATTAGATGCCTGTGTAGATACAACACTAGCTGAAAAGGTTAAGGGTGTGCAAATTAATGAAAAAATCACTGTCCCACATGTTATGCATGCCAAGAAAACTACACTAAAAACACCTGTTAACCACAGACTGCCTCATGTTACAAACACTAGCAAGCTTTCTCCAACTAAAAGGAGCTTGTCTGAAACAGTAACTCCTAGAGCCAAAATCATGAAAATTACTACTAAAAAACGAAATACTGTTCATGTTACTTTTAGACCATCTACTGAGTCAGTTCAGTTTTATAATCCTCTGGAAAACAAAGAGGCTCCATGGAAGATGAGACTGCGGAAGCTTGGTGGTTTTAGTAGTAGTAGTAATAGCAACAGCAGCACCAGCAACCCCCATGCCAGCTCAAATAGTTTTACAGAGATAGTGAAACCTGGTGTGTACAGGCCTCTAGATTCAGTTGGTACAGCATCAGTAAGTAGCAAAACATGTAAGGAATCTACAGAGATTCCCACCACTATATTACAAAAAGAAGGAATTGCAAGTAATCAGTTAGGTAGTCGTAGTACTCTTAGGTCATCAAGTCATGAGGCAGGACTACAGCAGGGCTCCCTGGGTGGCGTTTATAAAACTGTTGTACATGCTCTTTCGAAGCCGAAGGCAAATGTTTCCCCACAGAGGCAGAACAGAATGCCACCAGAGGCTCCACTGAGGGATCTGTACAGTCATGTAATGGGCTATTTTGGAAGGAAAGCTGCAGGTGAGCACTAACAGTGTGCAGAGCGCAAAAGGAGAAAGACAGCACCAGTTTGGCTTAATGCAACTGAAGCAAGCTATAAGCAATCAAAAAGCTTTGGGATGGTCACTGCTTTCTCTCTGTTTGGTTATGCATGCGCCTTTTCCCAGCTGTATTTTTCCCAGCATAAAATGTTTATTTAAATTACTAATTTCCCTTATAAGGCATTTAGTTAAACCTCTTTGCTGCTGAACAAGATAGGAAAGAGGAATAAAATAGGAAAATTTTAATGACCTTTCAGAGGCTATCTAAATCAAATATTTTCCTGAGTATGCACTACATGAGACATGAAATTAAGTTTACTAAGTAGTTGGAATACTTTCTTCCCTGGCCCCCTATAGTTTATATTTAAAAGGGCACCAGCTATAGCTGATTGAGTTCATTTACTTTTATGATTGATATACTTGGTTTTATCTTTTTTCTTGGAAGAGTATTATTTTGATATTACATAACATAATGGAAATCAAGGTCGTACAACCAGCACTAACATTTTTTAGTTATCATTGAAGGAGAAATTATTTCTTAAATTTCAAAGTGGATTTAGTTACCTTTAAGCCATTTAAAAACATACTGCAGGCTTCTTAGTTTTGCATTCATTTGTATAGAATGCAAGTCCTTAAAACACTTACCAGTACTTTTCTTTTTTCTGAGATTTTAGATGTGCATAAAGGTTTCATGATAGCCAATCATGATTTTAATATGGAACCTCTATGGACAGATTACAGAAAGCAAGATTATGGTAACTGTCTTCTCTTATCTTGATTCAAATTAAAATAACTTTACAAATATAGAAAATTAACTTTCAGCAGTAAGGTAGGTTTTGATTTTGTTTGTTTAACATGGTTTTGTTAGCATGATTAACAGAATGCTGTATAATGCATCTTGCATTGAGCCATTAATGCCACTTGAGGGCAGTATTTGACAGCTTAGCAAAGCCTGGCCAGTAATATAAAGATAATGGTATTTCACAATGAACTTTTGACCAGTGTGTTTTCTTAACCTGAAATGCTTTTTAGTTTATTAGGAATGTAAGCCATGCTGATTTTCTTTTAATTGCAGAGAAATTAACTTTTCAACAGCATAATGTGAAATAAATAAATATCATTTTTTCTATAAGTTTGTTTCCCAAGTTTAAAACTTTCTTGTTAATGTAGTCATTAAAAAAAATCAAAATAACTTTTGTGGGGTTTTTTTTATATAGAAAAATCTTTGTGAAAATAAACCTTTTTTCTTAAAACAAATTAGATTTTGTAGTGAACTGAAATGACATTATGTCACAATTATAGATTATTTATCTAAGCTTAAATGCATTTCTATCCTACTGAGATGTGCATAGATTGAAGGGATAGATTTCTTGCAAATATTCCTTGGGGAAGAATGGAATTCTAAATTATTAAGGCCCTAAGAAGCAGCATAGAGGCAGGAAGACAGATAAATATACCAGTTTCTTTATAGGCAATATTAACCTAACTCCAACTAGTGCTTATCTATCAGCTTTCTTGCTGTTTAAGGTCATACTGAAGATTGACTAACATCTGCTTAGTTAAATAAAGTAAATATCAATTTACTAATTCTTAAAATTAAATCTAAAAGGAGAGAAATTATTCATAAATGCATGTTTGGCAAATAATTGATATGGCATAGGTAATTTGTTTTGAGTTATTTTTGTTTGTTTCAAATTTAGGAAATGCAGTTAAGTCTTTTCTCACTATATATAGTTATTTATTTATTTTTAGTCAATAAAGAGGACATGAGCCCAAAACTGCCCCCTCTTAATAGTGATATTGGCAGCAGCAATGCTAATGTTCCTGATCTGATGGATGAGTTTATAGCAGAACGACTTCGAAGTGGTAATGCCTCAGTAAGTGTTGTTTTCTTTTATTTATTTGGTTTTAGCAAGGAGAGTAGAGAAATTAAAAGATACATACTTTTGTGTGTGTGTAAATTTTCATTCAAAACAACCTTCCTCTAAAATTTATATTTTTGTAGTATTTTTTATTGAAAGATCTAAAACAAATAGGCTTATAGTTTTGACCAGGGTAAAAGATTAGAATACCTATTTGTTTACCTGTTTAGGAATAAGCCCCTACCTTCCTTGTCTTCCCTTTGCTTTTCATGTTTGCTCATAGGTTCTCTTCCTTCCCACTGCCAACCCTTAACAAGAAAGAGGTCTTCTGGCCCAACTCCCATAAGTTGATAGCATAAGTATTGATTGCTTAATAATTACAGATAACTTCAGAGTAGATTTTAAAGTTATCTTTGTTTTGAGTATTAGAATTATGGCAAAATGAAAATAGAACCAATTTTACCCCTAATAATACTTAATTATTAAGGAAAGAAATACATGTGGAATTGCTTTATTTAAATGGTCCTATTCCATTTGGATTTCAATCTTTAGTGAATGTCTGTAGCTCCATTGCATTTCCCTTTTATTTTCAGTTTCATTTTTTTCCTTGAATGGGAATTTTTTTTTTAAATCATTATATGTAATCATTATAGAATAACCTCTTTGCCATCATTTTTTCCTCCCTCCACTATCTCTATTTGCTGCTGCTTTTTTGAATTGAATACTTTGCTCTTTCTATGGTCTTAATTTGAATCTGTGGATCCTTTTGAGGCTTAAGAGTCTCAGGCCCAGTACCATATAATAACTGGGTCTCTACTTTAGATAAACCAACAGTAGTTCAGGTTATGGCTCCATACAATTACATAGATTATTTAGTTAGTGTGTTTTCACCCTCCTAACTCAGGCCCTAAACCTCAACATTTATTGTGATGATTGTCTTGGCAATTCAGTATTTCAGATGTTTAATGACAAGAAGAAAATTTAATGGTAAAATGTTTCTTAAATTTTTAGACCATGACAAGAAGGGGAAGTAGTCCAGGCAGTCTTGAAATTCCCAAAGACCTCCCTGATGTTCTAAACAAGCAAAACCAAATGCGCCCTATTGATGACCCAGGTGTGCCCTCAGAATGGACTTCTCCTGCCAGTGCAGGGAGCAGTGATCTTATCAGCTCAGATAGTCATTCGGATTCTTTCAGCGCTTTCCAATACGATGGCCGAAAATTTGACAGCAAGTATCTTTTTCTGTTTGAGCAATATGGTTTTTTGTTGATTGTTTTCTGTTTGAGACTTATGGATTATATAACCATCACCTTCCTCTCTAATGTTATTTATATGGGGTTCCCATGTATTTTGATTTCATTTTTCAGTGAAATTCCAAAGGAAGTTTTAGGGAATCACTTCAAGTTGGGACCACTTTATTTCACCAAACTAAATTAAAGACACTTAAAAAACAAAAAACCACTGTCCTTTCATAAAACAAATGGTATTCTAAGACCAAACATGTACAAGGGAAAAAAAATTAAAATTGACTTGATATTAGAATAAAGGACAGTCATGGTTATGAGTTGGTACTATTTCATTCTTTGCAAACCACTGTCTAGTTATGTTCAGTGCTTCAGTATGTTCAATACAATTATGTTCAATGTTAAATTACTCAGACCTTTTCTTGAATAATCACTTCATATTAAAATGACAGCAGTGGTATTATTTGGTGCTGTATCACTACTACATAGCTAGCTATATACACTTGGCAGTGAAGAGTACCGATATTTAAAAAAAGAACGTGGGGGCGCCTGGGTGGCTCAGTCGGTAAAGCATCTGACTCTTGGTTTCAGCTCAGGTCAGGATCTCACAGTTCGTGGGTTTGAGCCCCACATTGGTCTCCACGCTGATAATGTGTAGCCTGCTTGGGATATTCTCTGTCTGTCTGTCTGTCTGTCTCTCTGTCTCTCTCTATCCTTTCCCTGCTCACACTCTTTCTCTGTCTCAAAATAAACTAAAAACAAACAAAAGAAACATGAAAACTTTGGGAACCACATTAATGAAGAGCTGGGAGACGCATTGGAGAAACATGTTTCCTGCCCTCATATATTACCCTTATCTCAGACTGGAACATATGACTTAGAGAAAAATGGTTTTTACTGTATGTGTGCCATTTTTATTACATATATCTGTAGTTGAAAAGCATATTACCAGCTACCAAAAAACAGATAATAGTGATGATACATCATATGCATGTTTAATCATTACTGTTAGTAATAAGCTATGAGAACCTTTAAAAAATTTATTTAACGTTTATACATTTTTTGAGAGACAGAAATAGAGCATGAGTAGGGGAGGGGCAGAGAGAGAGAGGGAGACATAGAATCCGAAGCGGGTTCCAGGCTCTGAGTTGTCAGCACAGAGCCCGACATGGGACTCAAATTCATGAACTGCAAGATCATGACTTAAGCTGAAGTCACACACTTAACTAACTGGGCCACCCAAGCACCCCACAATTTATCTCTAATTATAAAATTCCATCTGTTAAAATTATTTGCACTTGCCTGAGTGGTATGTAAATAGAATAGATTTAGGGGAATGTTAATGTTTAATCATTTTTGCTAAAGTAGCTGTGTCTTTTGTAAATATTTTTGTTTCATGGTTGAGACATCTATGTACTAGCATTTCTTCTTCCTATAGATTTTGGCTTTGGAGCTGATGCTGGGATTGCATCCTCTGCTGATGTGGACTCAGGTTCTGGCCATCACCAAAGTGCTGAAGAGCAAGAAGTGGCTAGTCTAACCACACTTCAGTTGGATTCTGAAACAAGCAGTCTTAATCAACAAGCTTTCTCCGCTGAAGTTGCAACGGTTACTGGTAAACTTACTCAAGGGAATGTCTTCCTTAAATGTATTTTTTTAAGCCACCAAAGAATATGTTTAGGATTTTATTTGGTAGGTTTTAAGTATTATTACTGTTTAAGTACTATTTTTTTTCATTCATCTTCATAGAAAAGTGGAGGAAAAAACACATTAATGTAAGAGTTTCTTGACCTGGAGTCTACATGGATGAGTTTCGGGGAATTAGCTGAACTCCCAGTATTATATACAAAATGTTATATGTGTTTGCATCACTGCATTTCCTGCGGTGATGTTTAAATGATAACCAAAAAGTAGTTGAGAAGTACTATCTCTTTTTCATCATCTTTCAGAGTTAGCCTAGATTTTTATAGATTTCTTTGGCAAAGTATTTATTATAGAAACTGTAGGGAATACTGCCTAGTAGAAGGCCTACTTACTAATATACCAATATTCTATGTTCATACAACAGTAAATTATTTTCAGCAATTTTTAAAATGCAGTTAAATATATGATGAGTAGAATCCAAGAAATTTACTCATGAAATGCAGGGTCACATTATTGCAAGGTTAGTGCAGTGACCAGAGGGATCCTGAGCAGTTTCTAGCTCATAGTTCAGTGGTTCCATTCTGTGATCCAAATTCATTCTGGTTCTCACTGTAGTTTGATGCCTTTTGATGGGTGATTCCAGTTTAGGTATCAATATTGTATCCTGTGGTTCATTGGAACTTGCAAGACTAAATACTGATTTCTGCTTGTCTGAATTTGTCAGGCACAGTTCCTCAGCCACATCAAACATGAAGTTTGACCAGTGGAATCCTTGATGGGCAGAAACCCATCCTTTGTTTTCCCATCTTACCCCTTCTTTTCCACTTCCTATCAGGATTACTAAGAACTGTAACCTGCCCCATTAAAGAATAGAGACTGAGTGGAGGACAGGAGCCAACTGAGTTAGATCATAGTCCCATTATTACAGAATTTAAATGACTCAGAAATAACTAGGGAAAAATTCTTATTTTATAGTAAACAGCTGTTAATGTAGTTGTTTTTAAAATAAAATGTTCAACATTACTAGTAGAGAATGTAAATAAAAACCACGAGATACCACTATACATATAGTTAAACAACTGAAGTTAAAGACACTGATAATACCAAGTATTGAAGAGGATGTAGAACAACTGGGAATATCATGTCACTCATGGGAATGCAAAATGGTAAGGTTTCTCTGCCAAAATATGCCAGTGTCTTTTAGAAGTAAACATGCATTTACCTCATGACTATTACTAGGTATTTACCTCTGGCAGCTGTATTTGGAACTTCATGACAGCATTATTCACAGTAGCTAAAAATTCAAAACAGCTCAAGCGTCCAGCAACTAGTGAATGGATAATCAAATTGTAATGTAGTCATTCACTGAATATTCATTGAAATAGGACTCAGAAAAAAAAAAAAAAAGATTAACATATGTGAAACCATAGCTGATTCTCAAAAACATGCTAGATGAAAGAAGTCAAATACAAAAGACTATATATCATACTTTATTATTCCATGTATAGGACATTCTAGAGAAGACAAAACTATAGTGATAAAGGTCAGTAATTACTTGGGGGGGTGCGAGTCAGCAGGGGATCAACTGCAATTGGGCACAAGAAAGCTTTTCATGCTGATGGACATTTCTTTGTTTCGATTGTTATTGATTATGGACTGCATACAATTGCCAAATTAATATAACTGTACAGTTAAAATGGGTGACTCAAAAAACTAAATGTGGAAGTTTATTTTCTACAGTCACACAAATTTTAATACTATCAAAACTCTAGATATTTGGACAGTGTAGAGAGTTAATGAACTTTGAAAAGAATGGACTTTCAAAGTAGAAATAATAAAATGGCTGAGAAGTTTAACTGATTTAGAGATCCACTGTACAACCCTCCCAGTCTGTGACTCAAAAGAATCCCACCACTACATGTCCCTTAATCTGGGGACCATCTATTTTGAAGGAGGAGTTAAACATCATGCTCTCCAGTAAACTACATAGGTTTCTTATAGTTTTCGTAAAGCCCTCAGACTATTAATCAGACTGTGATGTTTTCAAAAGACTACTGTATGTGAAAGAAGTCTGACCTCACTTTTTCTTTTTTATTTATCTTTAGTCATCAAAACTGGAGTTCCCCACAACAATTCTAAAAACTTAATATATAAAGAGAACTTGTTTTAGGCCTTTTGCCTCAATATGAGTTTTGGATAATTGAACTTCAAAGAATTTTTAACATGTATATAACCTATATTTACTACACATGGTGACCATTTCTAGGACTCTACTAGGAACTTTTATAAGGAATTCTGTTCTTGATTAGTGCCATTTGTAGTAGTGTAAGGGTGTTTAAGAAACTAAAGCAGTTCATGGATCAAGTTCTAATTAAAAGATGAAATTCAGCAAAGAGTACAACAGCATATAATCAATATACAAACTATTCAACACACTTTGATTATTTTCTCAAGTATATTTTGTGTATATTCTCACAGTTAACTTTTTAAGAATAGCTGTGTTCTTTTTTTTAAAAGTTTTTTTTTTTTCAACGTTTATTTATTTTTGGGACAGAGAGAGACAGAGCATGAACGGGAGAGGGTCAGAGAGAGAGGGAGACTCAGAATCGGAAACAGGCTCCAGGCTCTGAGCCATCAGCCCAGAGCCTGACGCGGGGCTCGAACTCACAGACCGCGAGATCGTGACCTGGCTGAAGTCGGACGCTTAACCGACTGCGCCACCCAGGCGCCCCAAGAATAGCTGTGTTCTATCAAAGGGATGTTAATAGTCATGAAATCTTTTATTTTCCTGTAATATTTTCAGAAATTATAGCAGAAACTTAATATAGGAGATAAGAACAAAATTTTAATGGATAAATATTAATATAGCAATACTTATATTTTAAAAATGCATTCTTTAAGAGGAGAACACCTATAAGTCAGGTGTTCTAGATTGTTACTAATAAAGTTGAAAACAGTAATGATTCACTAATAGGTAATCTTAATAAAAAATTACTTAAGTTTTAATTCTAAAAAATGAATCAGATTTTTATGGATGAAAATAATATATGGAAGTAAGAGAAATAGATTTGTATTACAAAGCATTTGACTAAGGCTGACGATTTTTTAAATGTTTTTTATTTTTCAAAATGTTTATTTTTGAGAGAGAAAGAACGTGAGCAGGAGAGGAGCAGAGAGAGAGAGGGAGACATAGAATCTGAAATAGGCTCCAGGCTCTGAGCTGTCAGCACAGAGCCTGATGGGGAGCTTGAACTTGGGAATGGTAAGACCGTGACCTGAGCTGAAGTTGGACGTTCAACCAACTGAGCCACTCAGGCGCCCCCCCTTTTTTTTGTTTTAGTTTTGAGAGAGAGAAGGAGGGAGGGAGGGAGGGCAGGCGCATGCGCTGGGGAGGGGCTGAAAGAGAGGGAGACAGAGAGTTGAACCAGGCTCCAGGTTCCGAGCTGTCAGCACAGAACTCAACGCAGGGCTCGAACTTAGGAACCACAAGATCATGACCTGAGCTGAAGTCGGACGCTTAACCAACTGAGCCACTCAGGCGCCCCTGATGATTTTTTTGTCGTGTACTTATAAAATATTTGATGAGTATTAAGGAGATTGTTTTCATTATGCCCTCAATAGTTTGTGTTTGTACTAAAATATAGAATTTTTACATTTCTGTAGCTACCTTTTAACATACGATTTTGTGCCATATGAATTTACTCCAAATCTCAAATGAAGGAAAGGAAATTGACTACCTACTGTGTATCATAATTGAGCCTAAATGAAATCATGATTATCATTCAGTAAGGGATTCTTAGCGTTATATGTTCTTTTTAAGGCATTTATTGTGTTATATTTAAACATTTGTATAAACAGTGTGGAGTGACACATTTGTGGAATTAAAATAATACAAATACGTAATTTATTTACTTGGTTTTTGCTTTACTGTATAAAAGGAGGTAACAGGGACAGAGTTTTAGAATTATTGAGTCCAGAATGTTGATATTTCATTGCTAGAAAGAAGCTTAAATAAAAAGACAAATACATATTTTTAATTGAGGCATAATTGCATACAATACTATATTAGTTTCAGGTGTACAACATACAGTGATTTGACAAAAGTTAATACAGTGTTACTGACTATATTCCCTATTCTGTACCTCACTTCCCCATGACTACTTACTTATTTTATAACTAGAAGTTTTTACTTCATAATTTCCTTCCTCTTCCATGCCCCCCTCTCCTTTGGCATGGCAGCTACCAGTCAGTTCTCTGTATCTATGAGTCTGGATTTTGTTCTGTTTGTTTTGTTTTTTAGATTCCACATAAAAATGTAATCATATGGTATTTGTCTTTTTCTGTCTAACTTATTTCACTTAGCAAAATCCCCTCAAGGTCCAGCCATGTTGTCGCAAATGGCAAGATTTCATTCTTTTTTTGTGGTTAGGTAGTATTCTTTTGTATGTATAAGTCACATGTTCTTCATCCATTTCATCCATCAATGGACACTTAAGTTGCTTCCATACCTTGGCTATTGTAAATAACGCTGCAGTGAGCATAGAGGAGCAAATATCTCTTTGAATTAGTATTTTTGTTTTCTTTAGATAGATATCCAGTAGTAGAATCGCTAGATCATAGGGTGGCTCTATTTTTAATTTTTTAAATATGTAATATATTGTCAAATTGGTTTCTTAAATTTTTTTTAATGTTTGTTTATTTTTTGAGACAGAGACAGAGCATGAACGGGGGAGGGCCAGAGGGAGGGAGACACAGAATCTGAAACAGGCTCCAGGCTCTGAGCTGTCAGCACAGAGCCCGACGCGGGGCTCGAACTCACGGACCGTGAGATCACAGCCTGAGCCGAAGTCGGACGCTCAACTGACTGAGCCACCCAGGCGCCCCACAAATTGGTTTCTATACAACACCCAGTGCTCATCCCAACAGGTGCCCTCCTCAATACCCATCATCCACCCTCTCCTCCCTCCCACCCCCCATCAACCCTCAGTTTGTTCTCAGTTTTTAAAAATCTCTTATGTTTTGGGTCCCTCCCTCTCTAAACTTTTTTTTTTTCCCCCTTCCCCTCCCCCATGGTCTTCTGTTAAGTTTCTCAGGATCACATAAGAGTGAAAACATATGGTATCTTTCTCTGTATGACTTATTTCACTTAGCATAACATTCTCCAGTTCCATCCACGTTGCTACAAAAGGCCATATTTCATTCTTTCTCATTGCCAAGTGGTATTCCATTGTGTATATAAACCACAATTTCTTTATCCATTCATCAGTTGATGGACTTGTAGGCTCTTTCCATAATTTGGCTATTGTTGAAAGTGCTGCTATAAACGTTGGGGTACACATGCCTCTATGCATCAGCGTTCTTCTATCCCCTGGGTAAATTCCTAGCAGTGCTATTGCTGGGTTATAGGGTAGATCTATTTTTAATTATTTGAGGACCCTCCACCCTGTTTTCCAGAGTGGCTGCACCAGTTTACATTCCCACCAACAATGCGCATGGGTTTCCTTCTCTCCACATCCTTGCCAACACTTGTTATTTTCTTCTCTTTCTGATAATAATCATTTTGACAGGTGTAAGGTCATATCTCATTGTGGTTTTGGTTTACTTCCTTGATATTTAGTGATGTTGAGCATCTTTTCATGTGCCTTGAAATATATCTGTTCAGATCCTCTGCCCATTTTTAATCAGATTGTTTTTTATTGAGTTATATGAGTTCTTTATATATTTTGGTTATTAGACCCTTTTCAGATATATGATTTGCAAATATCTTCTCCAATTCAGTATGTTCCCTTTTTGTTTTGCTGATGGGTTTCTTCAGTGTTTAGAGGCTTTTTAGTTTGATATAGTCCCACTTGTTTATTTTTGCTTTTGTTTCCCTTGCCTGAGGAGACATCTAAAAACCATTGCTAAGACCAATGTCAGGAAGCTTGATGCCTGTGTTTTCTTCTAGGAGTTTTATGGTTTCAGGCCATATGATCAAGCCTTTAATCCATTTCGAGTTGGTTTTTGCATGTGATACAAGATAGTGGTGCAGTTTCATTTGTTTACACATGGCTGTCCAGTTTTCACAACACCATTTATTAAAGAGACTATCCTTTCCCCATTGTATATTTTACCCTATTTTGTTATAAATTAATTGACCATATATGTGTGGGTTATTTCTAGGCTCTCTGTTCTCTTAATCTTGATTTTTTATGCCAATACCACACTGTTTTAATTACTACATCTTTGTAGTATAGTATGAAACAGGGAGCAGGATATCTCCAGCTTTGTTCTTTCTCAAGATTGTTTTGGCTATTCAGTCTTTACAATTTTAGAATTATTTGTTTTAGTTCTCTAACAAATGCTCTTGGTATTTTGGTAGCGATTGCATTGAATCTGTACATTGCATTGGGTGATATAGACGTTTTAATGATATTAATTCAGTCTGTGAGCATGGAATATCTTTCCATTTGTGTCTTCTTCCATTTCTTTCGTTTGTGTTTTATAGTTTTCAGCATATTAGTCTTTTACCTCCTTGGTTAAATGTATTCCTAGGTATTTTTTTGATGTGATTATAAATGAGTTTTTTTTTAAATTTCTTTCTTTTTTTAATGTTTATTCATTTTTGAGAGAGAGAGAGAGAGAGAGAGAGAAACAGAGCGTGGCGGGGAGGGGCAGAGAAAGGGAGACACAGAATATGAAGCAGGCTCCAGGCTCTGAACTGTCAGCACAAGCCTGACTCAGGCTTGAACTTGCCAACTGTGAGATCATGACCTGAGCCCAAGTCGGACACTTAACCGACCGAGCCACCCAGGCACCCCTTTATTTCTGTTTTTAATGGTTCATTATTAGTGTATAGAAACACAGATTTTTAAAAAAAACATATTTTGTATTCTGCCATTTTCTGAATTAATTTATTCTAACAGTTTCTCGGTAGAATCTTAAGGGTTTCCTATATGTAATCTGCATGGAGTGACAGTTTTAATTCTTCCTTTCCAGTTTGTGTGCCATTTATTTATTTATTTATTTATTTATTTATTTATTTATTTATTTATTTTTTACCTAATTGCTGTGGCTAGGACTTCCAATACTTTGTTGAATAAAAGACAAAGGCATCTTTGTCTTGTTCCTGATCTTAGAGGAAAAGCTTTCACGTTTTCACCATGGAATATGATGCTCTTTTGTCATATATGACCTTTATTATCATATGAGGTACCTTCCCTGTATACCTAGTTTGTTGAGAGGTTTTTATCATCAATGGGTGTTGAAGTTTGTTCAGATACTTTATCTACTGAAATAATCATATAATTGTTTAATTTTTTTTTTTAATTTACATCCAAATTAGCATATAGTGAAACGGTGATTTCAGGAGTAGATTCCTTAATGCCCCTTACCCATTTAGCCCATATCCCCTCCCACAGTCCCTCCAGTAACCCTCAGTTTGTTCTCCATATTTATGAGTCTCTTCTGTTTTGCCCCCCTCCCTGTTTTTATATTATTTTTGTTTCCCTTCCCTTATGTTCATCTCTTTTGTCTCTTAAAGTCGTCATATGAGTGAAGTCATATGATGTTTGTCTTTCTCTGACTGACTAATTTCACTTAGCATAATACCCTCCAGTTCCATTCACATAGTGCCAAATGGCAAGATTTCATTCTTTTTGATTGCCAAGTAATACTCCATTGTATATATATACCACATCTTCTTTATCCATTCATCTATTGATGGATATTTGGGCTCTTTCCATACTTTGGCTATTGTTGATAGTGCTGCTATAAACATGGGGGTGCATGTGTCCCTTCAAAACAGCACACCTGTATCCCATGGATAAATGCCTAGTAGTGCAATCGTAGGGTAGTTCTATTTTTAGTTTTTTGAGGAACCTCCATAGTGTTTTCCAGAGTGGCTGCACCAGCTTGCATTCCCACCAACAGTGCAAAAGAGATCCTCTTTCTCTGCATCCTTGCCAAAATCTGTTGTTGCCTGAGTTGTTAATGTTAGCCATTCTGAGGGGTGTAAGGTGGTATCTCATTGTGGTTTTGATTTATATTTCCCTGATAATGAGTGATGTTGAGCATTTTTTCACGTGTCGGTTGGCCATCTGGATGTCTTCTTGGAGAAGTGTCTATTCATGTCTTTTGCCCATGTCTTCACTGGATTATTTGTTTTTTGGGTGTTGAGTTTGATAAGTTCTGTATAGATTTTGGATACTAACCCTTTATCTGATATGTCATTTGCAAATATCTTCTCCCATTCTGTCGGTTGCCTTTTAGTTTTGCTGATTGTTTCCTTCACTGTGCAGAAGCTTTTTATTTTGATGTCCCAGTAGTTCATTTTTGCTTTTGTTTCCCTTGCCTCCGGAGACGTGTTGAGTAAGAAGTTGCTGCGGCCAGGATTAAGGAGGTTTTTGCCTGCTTTCTCCTCTAGGATTTTGATGGCTTCCTGTCTTACATTTAGGTCTTTCATCCATTTTGAGTTTATTTCTGTGTATGGTGTAGGAAAGTGGTCCAGATCCATTCTTCTGCATGTCGCTGTCCAGTTTTCCCAGCACTACTTGCTGAAGAGACTGTCTTTATTCCATTGGATATTCTTTCCTGCTTTGTCAAAGATGAGTTGGCCATGTGTTTGTGGGTCCATTTCTGGGTTCTCTATTCTGTTCCATTGATCTGAGTGTCTGTTCTTGTGCCAGTACCATAATGTCTTGATGATTACAGCTTTGTAGTATAGCTTGAAGTCTGGGATTTTGAGGCCTCCAGCTTTGGTTTTTCTTTTTCAAGATTGCTTTGGCTATTCAGGGTCTTTTCTGGTTCCATACAAATTTTAGCATTATTTGTTCCAGCTCTGTGAAGAATGCTAGTATTACTTTGATAGGGATTGCATTGAATATGTAGATTGCTTTGGGAATAATCATATAATTTTTATCTTCTGTTAATGTGTATCACATTGGTCAATTTATGGATATTGAACCATGTTTGTCTCCCTGGAATAAATCTCACTTGATCATGGTGTATGATTGTTTTTATGTGTTGTTTTAACTCAGTTTATTGATATTTTATTGAGGATTTTTGCATCTGGGTTTATTAGGGATATTGGCCTATAATTTTCTTTCTTTTTTTTTTTAATGTTTATTTATTTTTGAGAGACAGGGGGGCAGACTGCAAGCAGATGGAGGGGCAGAGAGAGAGGAAGACACAGAATCAGAAACAGGCTCCAGGCTCTGAGTTGTTAGCACAGAGCCTAATGCGGGGCTCGAACTCAAAAACAGTGAGATCATGACCTGAGCCGAAGTCAGTCACTTAACTGACTGAGCCACCCAGACGCCCCTATAATTTTCTTTTTTGTGTGATGTCCTTGTTTGGTTGTGGTATGAGGATAAAACCGGCCTCGTAAAATGAGTTTGAAAGTTTTTTCCTCTTCAATATATGGAAGAGTTTAAGAAGGATGGGTGTTAAGTATTCTTTCAATGTTTGGGAGAATTCACGAATGAAACTGTGTGGTCCTGGACCACATTTGTTCATTGGGAGATTTTTGATTTTGGATTCAATCCCCTCACTAGTGACTGGTCCATTCAGATTTCTGTTTCTTCATGATTCAGTCTTGGAAGATTATAAATTTCTAGGAATTCATCCATTTCCTCTAGGTTGTATTTCTGTGGTATTGGTTGTAATGTGTTTTCTTTCTTTTCTGACTTTGAGTTCTATCTTGTTTTTCTTATGCGTTTAGGTCATTTTTATCTTTTCAGAGAACCAGCTCTTAGTTTCATTGATCTCTTTTATTGTCTTTTTAGTCTCTATTTCATTTATTTCTGTTCTGATCTTTATTATTTCTTCCCTTCTACTAACTTTGGGTTTTGTCCTTTTTTTTTCTCTAGTTTGCCTAGATATGAAATTAAATTGTTTACTTGAGATTTCTCTTTCCTTGAGGTAGACCTATATTGCTATGACCTTCCCTCCTAGAACCATTTTTGCTGCATTCCATAGATATTGGTATGTCATATTTCTGTTTTCATTTGCTTCTATGTATTTTTTTAATTTTTCCTTTAATTTTTCATTCACTTTGTAGGTATTTGGAAACATATTTAATCTCTGTGTATTTGTAGTTTTTCTAGTTTTCTTCTGGTAGTTGATTTCTAGTTTCGTATTGTTGTGGTCTGAAATGATTTCAGTCTTGTTGAATTTAGTAAGACTTATAAGACCTAACATGTGATCTATCCTGGAGAATGTTCCATGTACACTTGAGAAGAATATGTATTCTGCTCCTGTGGATGGAATGTTCTGAACATATGAGTTAAGTCCATCTGGTCTAATCTGTCATTTAAGGCTGATCTTTCTTTATTAATTTTCTGTTGAAAGGTCCTGATATTTTAGCAGCTTGCTTGGTAGTAGCATCACCTCACTACAACCACCACAAAGTGTTAAATAAGTATTAATTTATGCTATACATAATTTAAATTAACATGAGTTTCTGCTATGTACCAGACACTACAGTAGGCACTGGCAATACTTCAGTGTATAACGTAGATACAGTCCCTGTTTTTACAGAGTTTCTGCATTAGTGAAGATATTTAAAACTAAACAGTGTGTTTCAAGTCAGTGTTAGTCAGTGTTATAAGTGGTATAATGGGGAAGTACAAGTGCATATGGCAGAGACTCCTTATTCACACTGGGTAGGTCAACAGTGGGTAGGCTTCTAAGGAAGAAGTGTCTAAAGTAAGACCTGAAAAATAAAAAGAAGTTAACCAGACCTATAAGAACAGGATTATGGCCCCATGCAAAGGAAAAACATGTGGAAAAGGCTAGCTCTGTGGCTAGAACTTAAAAGTAACAGGGGAATTATAGAGTGATCAGAAAGTTGAAGAAAGACTGGAAAACCCACTAATAAGTTTGGGCTTATGCTATGGCCAGTAAAGAGCCATAGAGTATTTTAAGTAAGGAAGTAACATCTGATTAAATTTTTAGATCTTTTTGCTGCCTTATGAAGAATGGACTGGGAGGAAGGAATAGGGGTAAGAGGGAGATTGACGACTGGGGACCATCAGGGACCACCATAAACCAGGCTAGCAATGATAGTAGCATATAGAGCCATGCAGAGCAAGTTCTTCTCAGGAATAGCCCTGGGTCTGAAGTAAGCGAAATAGAGTAGCAGTGGGTACTAGAGTTTCTCTAGCTGCATCAGGAATGGACATTATCACTTTCACAGATGGCTTCTATTAACTGTTATGCCCAGTTCTGATTCCATTCTAGTACCCTGGAAGAAATCAAATGAGACCCCTAGATACAAAATCGTGTACAGTATTATGATTTTCTTTACCTCTTTGGCCTTTGATGCTTCTCAGTTGTATCTTATTGGGATTTTAAGCATTACATCTTAGGTAGAGAGTATTGAATATTCTCTTTATGATAAGTTTATGAAATTATATTTACAGGTTCAGAAAGTGCTTCTCCAGTCCATTCAGCTCTGGGATCCAGGTCACAGACGCCTTCTCCTTCCACACTGAATATAGATCACATGGAACAGAAAGATCTGCAGCTTGATGAGAAGCTCCACCATTCTGTTCTTCAGACGCCAGATGACCTAGGCAATATTTGGAAATTAGATATTTGCCATTTTTCCTTTCAGGGCATTAGTGTTAGGAGATCTTAATTTAGACATCTTAAACTTTTGATTAGATAGAGTATTATTATAAGTCTTTTGAACTTTTGTGAGTCTTTTGGAAATTTGTTACTTAACATTTTTTCTTGCTCTTAAAAATATTTATAGTCTAATATTTGTTGTATTATTATAGTTGCCTACAGTCCTGGCATTACTGGTTGCATTATTTTTGTGTGTTAAATTATCATTTATTGATATTCTGCCATTTCCTAAAGCAGGAAGTATTTTTAAGTAAATGTTAAAAAGTGACTAGGAAACCTTAGAAACTGCAAGTTTTAATAAAAGTTATTTCTGCTGAGTCTTACATAATGTAACAAGGATCAGGATAAAACGTCATTTTGCAATTATGCCCAAAACAATGAATAATATAAATTGCCAGTTTTCATTGGTGCTGCAGTACATTTACTCTCTATAACTTCTGGCCTTATAGTTTTAAGGTACTCATTCTCATAATATGCATTTATCTTGCAATTACATAACCCTTATGGTCTGATTTCTGGATTATTTTGGCCTTTTCTTTCCTCCTTTTGGCCTGCAGTTTTTAGTTCATCCTTGCTTTTAGTTTCTTTCCCCAACAGTGGGAAAAAATTTCTAACTTATAGAAAAGTTACAAGACTAGTAAAATGAATACACATTAAGCCTTTAGATGAATTCACCAGTTGTTAATATTTTACCACTTTATCTCTGTATCTACATACACACGTGCACAAAAACAACCCCCCCCCCTTTAATTTCCACGTAAGTTGGGGAGGATCAGAGGGAGAAGGAGAGAGAAAATCCCAAGCAGCCTCCACACCCAGAGCAGAGCCAGATGCATGGCTTGGTTGATATCACGACTCTGATATCATGACCTGAGCAGAAATCGAGAGTTGGAAGCTTAACTGACTGAGCCACCCAGGCGTGCCACTTTTCTTTCTTTCTTTCCTCCTTTCTTTCTTCTTTCCTTCTTGCCTTTCTGTCTTTTTTCCGTCTTTCTCTGTTTCTTTCTTTCTTTCTTTCTGTTTGTCTGTCTTTCTTGAGCTATTTAGTAGTGAATTGCAAATTTTAGACCCTTTACACCTAAACACTTTAGTGTTTCCTGTATAACCACATTGTAATGGTCACATTCAGCATATTTAACATTGAAACATCACTGCAATTTTTTTTTTAACGTTTGTTTATTTTTGAGAGAGACGGAGGGAGAGAAAGAGAGAGAGACAGAACATGAGTGGGGGAGAGGTAGAGAAAGAGAGGGAGACAAGAATCTGAAATAGGCTTCAGGCTCTGAGCTGTCAGCACAGAGCCCCAATGTGGGGCTCAAACTCAGGAATGGTGAGATCATGACCTGAGCTGAAGTTGGATGCTTAACCGACTGAGCCACCCAGGGGCCCCCATTGCTGCAGTTTTTAATCCAAAGTCAAATTTCCCCAGTTGTTTCAGTAGGAATATCTTTTATAGCTATACCACACCACTACCAGCCCAATTCAGGATTCAAAGGAGGATCACACATTGTTGCTGGCTTTGCAATTATTTAAAATTTTGTTTTTGAGAGGGATAAGTTAGAGACAAATCAGTTGATTTTTCACCATATTATGAAGGTTCCATAGAGTAGGGAGATGTTAACAGTGATGGTTAAAACTACAGTGTTTTTTTTTTTCTTTTATTTCAGTGAGCTTACACCAGATGGTTATTTTTTATTATTATGAAAGACTAGTAACTTTTTTATAATACAATCATTGTACACTTTATGTAGAAAGAGAAAAAAAGTTAAACATTAGGCATAAAGGATGTGCATATATTAAGAATGAACTTGTAAATTATGAGTACATTGAGATATTATCAAGTAGGAATAATCTTAGTAATGATTTCGCCTTTTCTGTTATATACACTGAATAGAATAATGGGTGTTTTTTAAGTTGGAGGAGACCTATAATGATATTTAGCTAAACCATCTATTTCATAGTGAGAAGTATAGCATTAGGTTATTAAATAATTTGTATGACATCACATAATTAATAACAGTAATATCCCTTTTAATGCCAAGCCTGATTTAGTTTTGAAATATAGAAATACATTTCTTTGGAAGTTTTAAGTACAAAGATAGGCTTATGAAGACTTCCTACAAGATCTGCTTTCAGCCTGCGATCTTCTATTAATTTGATGATACAACCTGAAGTAGTCATTTGATAAAGAGAGAGTATATACTTACACATATGATCTTTATGTCAACCATATACTTCTATCAGCATCATTTCCTCCTTAGATAAATCCTAGTACAAGTTCCATTGAATAAGTAATTATTGCCATAATATGGAATCACGAACTGGTGAGGTTTTGATCTTATTAGGAAAAAATAACACTAGTGCCTATTGACATTTTTAAAATTTGCTTTTATAGATATTTAAGATTGTTAATTTGACTCTTTCTTGTCTTTGTGATTCTTTAGAAAAATTACTAACACCAACGTATTGGTTTATTTTATAGAAATCAGTGAATTTCCATCTGAATGTTGTAGTGTGATGGCAGGGGGTACACTCACAGGATGGCATGCTGATGTTGCTACTGTAATGTGGCGAAGAATGCTAGGCATTTTGGGAGATGTCAACGCTATTATGGATCCTGAAATACATGCCCAAGTTTTTGATTACCTCTGTGAGCTTTGGCAAAATCTAGCTAAGGTAAAAAAAAAAAAAAGAAAGATAAGAAAAAAAGAAAACTGTTAAGAATTCGTAGAAGCCTTAGACCACATTGCCCCCCCCCCCCCCCACAACCTCCTTACTATAAACTAGTTCCTGGCAGGGTAAAGTCACTGAACCATGTTTAAATATATAGTTAGTGATAGAAATTGGACTTGAACTCAAGTTTAAGCTAAAACAAACTGGAAGAACAGTTTTCATAGATTTGTTGCATTTTATTTGAAAATTACAGATTAGAGATAATCTTGGCATTTCAACTGATAACCTGACCTCCCCTTCACCACCAGTTTTGATTCCTCCACTGAGAATTCTTACACCTTGGCTTTTCAAGGTAAGCTTAATATATAAAAATTATAATTTAAAAGTTTCATTTAATAAATACATATGTAATCTGTTTTAAACATTTGATTCTTTAACTTTTGTATAGTTTTCTAGAACACTTGGTTTGTGACTTGTCATTCATTACGGGTTATATAGAGAGGAAAACGGGCATAGCATAATTATTATACTGGTGCATCATTTTTATTTAATACAACAAAAGTGAATATAGAAAATTATGTTTTAATTGTATTTAAGTGAAGTATAAATCTCGAATTTATATCAAAGAATATGCTGTGTACTTTCATTGTTTTAGTTTTTAAGTTTATTTATTTTAAGAGAGAAAGCGTGAGCAGGGGAGGGGCAGAGACAGAGGAAGAGAGAGAGAATCCCAAGCAGGCTCCATGCTATCAGCACAGAGCCCGATGTGGGGTTCGATCTCACAAACCATGAGATCATGCCCTGAGCCAAAACCAAGAGTCAGATGTTTAACCAGCTGAGCCACCCAGGCACTCCTACTTTTGAAGTTTTAATTTTTTTAAGTGTCATTTGATACGTTTGGTGAATTTTCCTAAATGAAACTGTGTGTGGTTATTCATAACCTATGTTGTACCATTTTAATGATAACAGTAGTTTCAGTAATCCTGATATTTCAATTCATTAAGAAATTGGGCCAACATAAAAATAAATGAAAGCAAATATATTGCTTGCTGTATCACTTTAACAGTATTTGAGTATTAAAATCAACATCTTTAAATTGTAGGCAACCATGTTGACTGATAAATATAAACAAGGTAAATTACACGCTTACAAACTTATTTGTAATACAATGAAAAGAAGACAAGATGTTTCTCCAAATAGAGATTTTCTAACACATTTCTACAATATAATGCATTGTGGATTACTTCATATTGATCAGGTAAATATATACTTTATAACCAATTGCTTTATAGGTTTATCTTTGATTCTTGATTATTTAACTCTTTTAAGGTCTAGAATTAAAAATACTGTCTTATGTAGTCATTTATTTATAAGTTTCTTTGATTTTGTAACCTCATTTGTTCTTAAGACATAGTTGAAAAGCTGTTATGTTAGGGGATTGACTTGATTATTAAATGTGTCTTTCCTAAACATAGTTGAAAAGCTATTAATTAGGGGATTGATTTGATTATTAAATGTATCTTTCCTCTAATGTTGTAACAACTAGTTTGCTTCTTTAAAGTATTAAACCATCTTTTGCTTAGACTGACTACATCTTATTTTAATGTCCTAATGTACTTATTCTTGGGTGTTTTGTAATTGTTACTTAATAATTGGCACTAGAGGCATGTGGATATGCTCATCTAGTAGTGAAATAGAGGATTTTTCTTCTCTAAGAGCTAGCCCATCACATTTTCTTATTTCCATAGATTGTATTAGCACAGTGACAATTATATTGGCTTGGCGTTTGTATCAATATAATCATTACATTAGAAAGTCAAAAATTTGTAGAACATTATTTCAAGGGTCTTGATCCTGGTCATAAAACTGGAAAAAAACAAACAAACAAAAAAAAAAAAAACCCAGAAACAATCACAAAAAACTATGGGAGGTTGTAAGTCATAGTAATGAAACATTTTTATCATAATGTGGTTAAATTTCACTTGCAGTTGATTTAAAGAACATTAAATTAATATTGAAAGAAGTAGTTATATCTCTCCTCCTGAAAAGTGAAAATACTACCTGCATTAATTTGAAATAATTACAGTGTTCTACCTTATAAACATGTCTCAAACACAATGACGATCTTAGTTATTGACAGAGACCTTTTGTTTAAGATAAATCAGATTGAGTAATACAGTGTAAAACACTGCATCCTCATGGTAAATTCCAAAGGCTGGATATTTGTCATCAAAGGACTTCAGTTGATCTAATAAAGAGAATATCTCCAGTTGCCACATAATAGGTTATGCAGTTTTAAAGATCAGAGATATCATATGGAAGCAAATGGATGAGAGGAGGAACTACTCTGCAGTTCACTTTTATAACACTTGAGCCTTATATTTTCAACCCCCTGAAGCAAAAAGCCTTCCATCTTGCTGTCTAGTGTGGGAAAAAAAAAAATGCTGTATTGATGTCAGTTAAACAAATATGTTTTAAGTTTATTTTGCTTTGACAGTATAATACCAAGCATGGATTATTTAGAAGAATTAAAATTAGTCTTTCCAGTTAGGCAGTGTATAGTAATTGCCTGTTTTATTATTTCATATGTTATCTATTTTTAAGGGTATTGATTAGCTGATACCCAAGATTAATTTATGATATTCTTTTCCCCTTCTTTTCTTACTTCTAAGGATATTGTCAATACAATCATCAAGCACTGTTCACCTCAGTTTTTTTCACTTGGTTTGCCTGGTGCCACAATGCTTATTATGGATTTTATTGTAGCAGCTGGTAGAGTGGCTTCTTCAGCTTTTCTCAATGTAAGTTTTTATTTCCTGTTCTTTATAATATAGCAGACTGTGGTTAAATAGGCTCAACTAACAAAACAACAGAGAAGGAGCCCTTGTTAGTAAATTTAACAAGCTGATGATCAGGAAAACTTACAGTTTAATTGAAATTGCTTTTATTTTTTTAAGTAAAGTTTGAAGTATAAGAAAGTACTAAAATTAGTTGATGGAATTGACACAGGAGCTATAAAAATGGATTAAAATCTGATAAAATTTAAAATTGAAGAAGTCTATGGAAACAAGTAGAGGCAGGGAAGAAACTAAAGAAAGGGCAGTGGGCCATAGCAAAAGAGAAGAAACAGATGAGATAATCCAGAAATATGCTCTAGGAGTAAACTCTAAACTCTGAAAAGCATGTGAGGATTTTTCATAACAGTTACGGAACTATGGAGACAATGCCAAGTAACTGGTATAGTTGGAAGACGTCCATATTTATGTAGCAGAGGTAAACTAAAGAGGAAGACAGTAGCTGGTTTATAGTGCTAGAGAGGTTAGATTTTATCCTTAGGAAAGAATGAGCAAACATTGAGGGATTTTACGCAAGGAGTGGCATGATCAAATTTACTATGAAAACAATTCCTGTTCAGTAGACCAATTATTCTAGATGACTAGTCAGCACGTTTCCTGCACTTCTTTAAGGTTGTGCAGGAGAGTGGCACCTGGGTGGCTCAGTTGGTTGAGTGTCCGACTTCAGCTCAAGTCATGATCTCAGGTTATGAGTTTGAGCCCCACATTGGGCTTTACATTGACAGCACGGAGCCTGCTTTAGATTCTCTGTCTCCCTCTCTCTCTCTCTCTCTCTATGCCCCTCCCCCTCAAAAATAAACATTAAAAATTAAAAAAAAAAAAAAGATTCTGCAAGAGAATTAAACCCTGATGTCCTTAGGAATCCATTTTATGTGATTAAATTTACCTCCTGTGCATCTAGAAGGATACTAGTTCTGTAACATCCTTGGGAAAATTTTTAAAAATAGTTAT
Organism: Herpailurus yagouaroundi; assembly: GCF_014898765.1. NCBI lineage: Eukaryota > Metazoa > Chordata > Mammalia > Carnivora > Felidae > Herpailurus > Herpailurus yagouaroundi. The sequence goes on along the minus strand of NW_024412396.1, from coordinate 14,047,185 downwards.
TTTCTGTTTGTGTGGTTCATATGAGGAACACTTGTTGAGAAAAACTGCATAGGAAAACAAATCATTACAGGAATCAAACCTGACACCTCATCTCTACTGTAAGTTTAAGGTCAGTCTTTTCCTCTGGATGATGTTGAAGATACATAGTCTAAATCTTCCTCTTTGGATTCCATTTTAGATCCCATACACATCATCTTCCTTCCCTTAATGGGAAGCCCCTTTTCTCCCTCTGCCAGGCAGCTTACAAAATAACTAATTAGATTTTACCTTTATTAATTATAGTCACATTATAAGTATGCTCCCGTTATTCCACATACTTGAACATTCTCAGTTACCTTACCCAACTTTCAACAAAAACCCTTAGCTAATCTCTTTTTTAAATTAAATATTGCGTTTTTTATCAGTTTCATTTTTATAACTAATTTTTTTTTATTTAGAGACTTTAATTTTTTAAGTAATCTCTATACCCAATGAGGGGCTTGAATTTATAACCCCAAGATCAAGAGTCACATGTTCTACTGACTGAGCCAGCCAGGTATACCTACAGATAATTTTAAATTGGGATGGTGGCTACAAGCTTGCCCTACCCTTTTATGGTATTGTCTTTTATCTGCAAATAAGGATTTTTTTTTAATATGGAAATGAGTTGTTTTGTTGATAATCATAATAGTACCACTCCACTGCCTCTTTTAAAACAATTAGAAACATAAGGAGATCCTGTGGAAGATAGGGTCTTGTTTTATGTAAATAGAAGGATTATGTTTCTAGCAAATTTATAAAGCATTTTTTTGGTATTATTAAACATATAATTCAATTCATAGATATTTTAGTAAACAAAGAAATATATTAGTAAGTGGGTGTTGGTGGGCGTGCAAGAAGGTAGAAGAAAAAGAAATGTTCAGTTCTGGGGCACCTAAGTGGCTCAGTCGGTTAAGCGTCTTACTCTTGGTTTTGGCTCACATCCTGATCTCATGGTTTCATGAGTTCGAGCCCCAAGTCGGACTCCACACTGACAGCACAGAGACTGCTTCAGATTCTCTGTCTCCCACTCTCTCTGCCCCTCTGCCACCCCCACTGTCTCTGTCTCTCAAAATAAGTAAACTTTTAAACAAAGAAAGAAATGTTCAGTGCTGATACTTCAGAAATGGCTTAATATATATATAGCTAAGAAAAAGAGGAAAAGTTACCTTCATCTGCAGGCCAACCATAAATTCTTACTTTGTTTTTAGTTAAGTACTATAGGCAATGCTTTTTTCACTTGGCATAATATTATAAAAACTGTCTAGACTAGTGCCTATTTCTTGAAGATACAATTAATGTTCTTATCCTTAGTTACTTTTATCCTTAGGTAGTAACAAATATAATCTAGTGACATTGAGTCATCTGCTCATTAGTACACTATGCTTTGGTGTGTGAATTGCCTTTAAAATGAAAGTATGTATATTTTTTCTCAAAATTAGAGTAAATTTATGCTGTCAGCTAAGCTATATTCTTATTTGCAGTCCCATTAAGTGTGGCTGATTTCTGCTTAATTTGCTGTTCCTAAGGAGAGCTCTGCATTTACTGAGAATAGCAGTAGTTTATGTGCAAAGTGTAGGTGAAAACCTCAACCTTTTTGTGTTGCTCCTTTCGTTTTTAATTGTGTCTTATGCTCTCACTTCTCTTTGTACTGTGGTTAGGTCATGAAGTAATTTTCTGGTAATTTAATGACATAGTCAAATACATTTTAAAGATTTAAAAAATCTGACACATAGGCACCAAGAGTGGAAGCACAAGTTCTTCTGGGATCCTTGGTTTGTTTTCCTAACTTATATTGTGAACTCCCTGCTCTCCATCCCAACATTCCTGATATTGCCATGTCTCAGTTTACAGATGTTAAGGTAAGAAATCTGTTGCGAATTTTTAGTATTTAAATGACTTTTTAAGTAATGTATGTTTGATAAAATTTGTGTTCTTTTCCTTTAGAAATCCACATAATCGTTAAAGAACGTTAGCCAGCCATACCCATCAGACACAAAGCTAGAATGTCTGTTAGGAGCATAGCCTTTTTTGTGTTGATAACTTCTTTGGAAATGTTTTCTCATTATTGAATCCATTCATATGCCAATATCATAGGATTCTTTTATTTGCTCACTGAACATTTATTGAAACATCCTATGAGACAGATAGTAGGCTACTTCTAAGGCTCCTAAGATTGAGATGGTACTAAACCTGCAAATTTGACTCTCTCTCTCTCTCTCTCTTTCTCTCTTTCTCTTTCTCTCTCTCTCTCTCTCTCTCTCTCTCTCTCTCTCTCTCTCTCTCTCGTAATTTCCCAATGTGATGTATCAAACAGTGTAATGGAAATATTCTGTTTTGCTGTAGGAAAGTGTGGAATTGGGGTGGGGATCTTATGTATCTGAGGCCTCATAGCTCCTCAGAAGTCATGCTGATAATTTTTTTTTTAACTTTGGTTTTCTCTGAAAGTTTTTCAATCCAGTTTTTGTCGGGAGTTCTGCATGTATTTTTCATGCCACCCATATTTCTCTTTACAACATTTATAACATCTATAATTACTTATTTAGTGTTTAGTTTATACTTCAGACAAACACCACAGTAGGTCCTATTTACCTAGTAAAAGGTCCTATTTACTGCTGTATCCTCAGAGTTTAACAGGCTGCTTGGCATCTGGGACTCCTGAAACATTTGTTAAACAAGTGACTTTCAGTTACACATAAAATTGCGTTAGGTCAGTGCAGATTTACAATGACAATTAATAAAAACTATACCTTTGGTCTTCAGAGATGTCATATTTTTGGTTTCTTCTATTTTCAGAAGATCCTGAAGGTCAGGGATAGGTAGTAGTTTTTAAGTTTGTTAGGGATTAGCCTAGCTTACTACATATGATCTGCATTTCAGAGTGGACTTGTTCACTTCCGGCCATTGTATATAGGTAGTAATGGCTGAAATGATTAAAAAAATCAAACTTTGGGGAAGGGGTATTTCCAAAATAAAAGCTAATTCTGTTAATGATGAAGAAAGCAAAAAGCCTAAGAAAATGATAATTATTCTCATTCAGAAAAGTGAAGATTTAAGGGAAAGTCACATGCCACAGTGGTCATATGTAGTTTTCACATTTTCACTGAAAACCACTCCCCGCGTACTCTAAACTGCAACCATATAGCCACATGGGACATACCATGCTGTTTTTCGATTCTGCGCCTTTGAAAACCCATTTCTTTCTGCCTAAAACATCATTATATAGACCTGGTTTCTTCTTCTTGTCTCTCTTAATCACTCAAACATAATCTTTGACCTTGATCATTTGTCAAAATCCTATTTACCTAAGACCCTTTTGTGAAGTCTTCTGCGACTTTCTGAAGTTAAAGTTAAGATACTGTTGTCTTAACCATCTGTTTCTTTCCAGCATTTAAGACAGGATCTAAGACATAGAAAGCTCTTGGGCTTAAATGGATACCTTTCAAGTATCTATTAATTGCCAGCCACTGGGCTAGATGCTAAGTTTACAAAGATAAGTAGTTTACTCCTCTTAAGGAGCTTACAATCTGTGTAGCTGATAAGTGCTTTTTGAATATATGAATGAATGAATGATTATTTTTGAAAAAAAGGAACAAATAGATTCTTAATCATCAAACCTAATGTCATTCTTGTTTTCCTTTCCTTAGCCACTATAGTACTAGTCCAGTGTTGATGTTCCTGACTTCCGAAATCTCTTCAATTTTGACTTATGTTGCACAGATCTATCTTGATTTTCTTCTTGCTTCTCTAAATATTCTGTGACTCCCTAATAGACTAGTTTTCTTTCCCTGCTTGCTAAACATAAACTTGTTACAAGATCCTCTTTAGATAATGACTTTCTCTTTATTCTGCCTTTTGAATGTTTTATTCATTTACATAATTTTAACTATTATTTAGCACTTATCCCCAAACTCACATATTATCATGTTTTACAAATTATCAAAAAGAAGAAGCTTGCTTTTAAATGAATATTTCTCAGAGTTTTGAAACGATGTTCGTACTTTTGAGCAATTAAATCTTTTTTCATTATAGTGAGCTTTTTATTACTCTTCTAATCAGGAAAAAAGGATTCTTTTTTCGAACATATGTATTTGGTTATAAATTTCAGAAATAATTTGCTTTAATTTGTTTGTGCTGCTCTAACAAGATACTACCAAAAAAAAAAAAAAAGTACCGACTGGGTTGCTTATAAATGACATAAATTTATTCCTCATAGTTCTGATGGCTGAGATGTCCAAGATCAAGGCTTCAGCAAAGTTGTATTCTGGTGAGGGCTTTCTCACTGGTTTATAGCTGGCACCTTCTCACTGTGTCTTCACAGAGTAGAAGGAGTTAGAGAGTTCTGTGGTGGTCTCTTTTATAAGAGCATTAATTCCATTCATAAAGTCTCCATCCTCATGACCTAATAAGCACCTACTAATGCCATCATCTTTGGGGGTTAGGATTTTAACATAAGAATTTTGGGGGGACATAAACATTCAGACCATACCATTGTTTTATTTATTTAGCTAATTTTATGAATAATATTAGACTGTATTAAAAGTATATGGGTGAGAACAAAGACTTTTATTTCCTTGTTGTATCCCTAGCACCTGGCACAGTGTCTGGGCTCATAGTGGCCATTTAATAAATACTTGTTGAATGGATGAATGAATGAAATTTTAGTCATTACCATTATTTCTTCCTTTATTCTAGGAACTTATAATCAAAACTGTATTAAGCTCAGCAAGAGATGAGCCCTCTGGCCCTGCACGGTAGGTCAGATATCCTTAAGACTTGACATAACTATTCTGTTTTTGGAATCTTATTGTAGAAGTTGATTGAATTATTCAGCAGTCCAGATTGTTTCAAATACACAAAAGCTGTTTTGAATTATAAATCTAAATTATTTATATTATTAAATACTTACTCTTTTCATGATTTGAATACAAACCTTCCTTCATTAATAAAATCCTAGGGGCACCTGGGTAGCTCGTTCAGTTAAGCATTTCACTTTGGTTCAGGTCATGATCTCGCGGTCTGTGAGTTCGAGGCCTGCATCGGGCTCTGTGCTGACAGCTCTGAGCCTGAAGTCTGCTTCAGATTCTGTGTCTCCCTCTCTCTGCTTCTCTCTCTCAAAAATAAGTAAACATTAAAAAAAAAAAATCTTAAAAAAATAAAATCCTGGTCACCTTGTTCAGTGTCTTTACCTTCTATATCTAAAATGATTTAATTTTATTCAAGTACATTTTGCTTTCCCTTCAGATTTTATTTGTCACTATCTCTTATGCAATACTTTGTAATGTACTAGTAATTACCCAATGAATATTTTTTAAGTTGAATTCAAAGGAAATATTTTTAATGTAGAAGAAAATTTATAAATATTTTATCAGGGTATTTTTTAAAAATAGAATATAAAAAGACTTTAGAATGTTTTCCCTTCTATACATCTTGTTAAGAAGTGAAAACTGTCGTTTTCTCTGTTTTACTAGACCTTTCCAGAAAGATGGAGATTTAAATCAGCAGGATACCAATAACACACCATGTTCCTTCTTTTCTCAAAAATATCATTAATTTGTATTTTCTATTTCTTGAAGCTAATTCTAATACTATGTAATTAGCCTCAGTAGTGGTCTGCGTTTACTACTATTCTGACCTACATGTCTGGAATGCTTCCTCTTTTCCTAACATCTGCACATTTTTTTGACCCAAGGTTCTAAAAAATATGGATTATGGCTTTGACCATTTGGATTCTAATTGCAATTTAAACCTTTTAACAGCAACTAGAATTAATGTAAAATGAGCAGTTTGCTTAAATGAGACATAGCTCTAGCCTTTAATGCAGTTGGATATTTTTCTTAATAGCCAAGTTTAACTAGAAACAAATCTCTTTGAATAAATTCTTCTTTTACATTAGTTTCATTTTAATACTGGATAACTACTCCAGAAAATGACGTTGTCTTTCCATTATTCCCATATTTTCATTTCTGGTAGCCTTAACCCCAAATGTGATTATTATCAATATTATTTCTTTAACATTTGCTATGCTAATGATTAATAATGATAACCTTTTAAGTTTATAAGGATTTTCCTGTCAAATTGTTCCACTTAATCCTCATCACAATTCTAAGAAATTACTGGAATCATTATTCTTCCAACTTTACTAGCAAAAAACTGATGGCTTAGAAAACTAACATTTATTCTGTGCTAGGCACTGTTCTGAACACCTTATTACCTCATTTAATCTTTGCAACATTTCTAGGACATATGTGCAGTTTTTATCTGATTTTTTTATAGATGGGAGCCCAGAGAATTTAAAGAATCTGCCCTATCATCCAAAAATGGCAGACCCGTGATTGCAACTCTGGCATTTTGTCTTCAGAGCCGTATCAGATATATAAGTAATAAGTGACAGAACCAGATTTGAACTTCGAGCTTCAGATCCTAGATCTTCTGTCTTTTTCTTTTTTTTTTTTTTTCTTTTTTAAACTGTGTTGCCTCTCAAGTGAAAGAACATTGAAGCCTAAAACATAGCTGCCCAGAAGTAGACTTGGGAATCATTAACACATTAGCTTGTCTTGAGAGTATAGGGAAATCCCAAAAGTTGAATGTAAGTATTTTCTAAACTTGCTTTCCTTTCAGGAATGTGAGGTCTTAGAAGACCCCACAGACTTGAGCCATACTGGGACTAGTCTAAATTATTTGAATATCTTGAAGAATGTAGGAAACACACAAACATACACACACCCACACATGCACACACAAATTTGATCTTACCCCTCAATTATAAAAATGTCTGTTAAGCATTTTACTTCTGGTCTGTGTTAATTAGCTGCATTCATGGAGTTTATTATTACTCTAGGATTACAGTGCTTCCCACTGCTAAACCTGAAACTTGGTTATTTAGATCTAGAATATTTATAGGTGGGCAACAGTAGGGAAGAAATAAAGCAGTAGACTTCGCTTAGAAGACTTTATGGTAGTTTTTTTTTTTTAATGTTTATTTATATTTTTGAGATAGTGTGCAGGTGGGGAAGAGGTAGAGAGAGACAGGATCTGAAGCAGACCCTGCGCTAAGAGCAGAGAGCCCAGTGTGAGACTCGAACCCACAAACCTGATCATGACCTGCACTGAGATCTGACACTCAACTGACTGAGCCATCCAGGCATCCTTTGGTACTTTTGATAGTAAATAATTTATTAGCATTAACACTGTGATAAACTGAAAGAAGACACTTAACTTCTGATCATCTGTGTTCAGGAAGAAAACAATTTCTGCATTGAATTGTTCTGAAATTTAGCATTCTACTGAAAAAATGTTAAGAATATCATCATGGGGAGGGGGACACCTGGGTGGCTCACTCAGTTAAGCATCCGACTCTTGATGTCGGCTAAGGTCATGATCTCATGGTTGTGAGATCGAGCCCTGTGTCAGGCTCCATGTTCTGCACAGATCTTGCTTGGGATTCTCTCTCCCCCTCTCTCTCTGCCCCTACCCCACTTGTGTGTGCATGCTCTTGCTTGCTCTCTCAAAATAAATGAATAAACTTTAAAAAAAGAGAAAAGAATGTCCGTATCAGGACATGCCAAGTATAGCAGAATACTAGAATGAGTTGACATTTTTAAGGAATTGAGGGAACCAATATGTGCTTCATCAGAAGCTTATACTTGGAACACTAATGGAATTTTTACTGATTCTTTTACTGATTCTGATCATCTAATAAGTCCCTTCAAGCTGAAACTCAGTTGAAGTAGGGAAATGAAGTTTCACAAGACATTAGGGGATAGAAAAAATTATGCAAATTCTGTTTCTTTTGGAATCTCTTTATAAAACATATGAATTTTATTTGTATTGCCAATTTGTTTTAAAGAATTTATAGCTGGCTATGTTAGATTTAAGGGTTATGAAAATAATCTTTGACCCAGCAGCTTCATGTTTTAGCTGAAGTTCATTTGGTGCTGTCAACAAAATCACACTTTCCTTTTTTGAAAGCAGGTTACATATTTGTTTGGGACGCTTTATGGCAATATCAATTTATTAACATAGGTTTGTTAGAAAGATCCTGTGTGTTATCCCCTCCTATGAGATTGTTAGCAAATTATATTTGAAAATTAGGCCTTTAGTTTGGAGCCCTGTGCTGTCCTCCTACTTTCTCTTGCTAAGAAGAGCTAATATACAGAGTAAAAATTGACTCATTTAAACAGTGCATGTTCTTTCTAGGATGGTTTGTTTTGGTATTTTGGTTGGGGTGGTGGTTTCATTTCATTTCAAGTCTCATGCACTTTTATTTATATCATTGTTGGTTGCCTTTTTTGCAGATGTGTAGCACTGTGCAGTTTAGGTATTTGGATTTGTGAAGAACTAGTCCATGAGTCTCATCATCCTCAAATTAAGGAAGCTCTGAATGTAATTTGTGTTTCCTTAAAGGTAAAAAAAAAGAACCTATTTAGTGGAATATATTGATATAGAATGCATGACTTTTTCTCCAAGTGTTTATTATATCTTATGTCTTTATAGGATAAGACATTTATTAAATGTTACATTTTATTATTATTCATTTATTAACACATTATTTCCTTGATCTTGACTTTTTCCTTGAGTGGTCCTACTCTTGAATGTAAGGGTATTGTGGTGATCACCAATTTTATCTCAGCTTTTTATGTCATTTAATTTGTAAGGTCATTTATATTTTCCTAATCATTATTTTTGTAAGTTACTCTTCAGTCCTTATTACTTCCTGAATTCTTGAGCTGTTGTATGATTTGGGTTTATTATTCAAGTTAAATGGTCTCTTTGTAACTAACAAGAGTAAGATTTGTTAAAAAATAATAGCCTAATTATTTGGAGAGTGTGAATGAGTAAATTTTTTGCTTGGGAAAGTATGCATGATATTATTTTTGTCTTAAAACTTCTAATGCACTTTCTATATAGAATGTAAACATAAAAAGTACAAATATTACTTATATGACAAATATTTGTGTCATAGTATGTGCTATGTTTGAGGTGCTTTGCTGGTCAGATTGAGGGATATCAGAAGGAAAAAAATTACAAAAACTAGATTCAAAAGTTAATAATATGTTGACTGGCGAGATTAAAATAAGAGTAATAAAACAAAAAGCTGAGAGAACCAAATGAATGGTGCATGTAAAATGCTGATTGAGGTCAGAGGAAACATCAACTTTGACTTGGGTGTTAGAGAAGACTTTGGAAATAGGAGACATTTGGTTAGGGCTTGAAGAGTGGGGGACATGTGGTCATAAAAAGCTGAGCTTAACAAGTTTGACTTTATGCCGTTCGGGAGTCATCTGAGAACTTTAAGCATAAAGAATGTGAGCATCAGAGCAGTTCTTTAGAAGATTAATTTGAAAATATTGTGTAGAGTTGATTGGAATGGGGAACAGATTGGAATGGAGAAAAGACTGAAAAGATTACAGGCTGTTGCAGAAATTTAGGTGAGGGAAAATGGAATAAAACTTTAATGGAGACAAACATTCAAAATCAAAAATAAAAATTGTGTTTTTGGAATATATTGTGAATTCTTATTTTGCAACTATATATTTATCCTCTTAATATTTTAATACACAAATTTAGAGTAAAAAAAGAAACAGGTATGAAATTTAAAGTTTTTCAGCAACTAATGCAATAATGAATAATTTGTTGTTGTTGTTATTACAGTTTACCAATAAAACAGTAGCCCATGTAGCTTGTAACATGCTTCACATGCTGGTTCATTATGTACCTAGACTTCAGATTTACCAACCTGATTCTCCCTTGAAAATTATTCAAGTAAGTTATTTCTCATTTATTTATTATGACCCTGTTAAAAAACCTTTAGATTTGGATACCTTGAAATATAAAATTATTTAATAATTTCTTTAAATTTGCATGGCTAAATAATGGCAACCCAGGTTGGTTTTTTTGGTTTTTGATTTTTGGTTTTGGTTTTGGTTTTGGTTTTGGTTTTAGATATCAAAGTTCATGACAGTCCTTTTGTATTTTATGTTAGGAGACTCTGTTCTTGGTTTTATTTTATTTTATTTTTTTTTTTAATTTTTTTTTTTTCAACGTTTATTTATTTTTGGGACAGAGAGAGACAGAGCATGAACGGGGGAGGGGCAGAGAGAGAGGGAGACACAGAATCGGAAACAGGCTCCAGGCTCCGAGCCATCAGCCCAGAGCCCGACGCGGGGCTCGAACTCACGGACCGTGAGATCGTGACCTGGCTGAAGTCGGACGCTTAACCGACTGCGCCACCCAGGCGCCCCCTGTTCTTGGCTACATGCAAATTGATAATTGCCATCATCTTTATTAATGTATATTCTGCTTCATTCCCTCTCTTAGGTGAGAAAACATAGCATCCCTCCAGTTACCAGAATCAGGACATTATTTTGATTCATCCCTTTTCTTTCCTCTTCAGCTAATCATAGATGAAATTTGTTTTTGAAAAATTATTTTTTAATTTTAATTTTGTGTCTCCAACGCTTCCTGCAACACCTGACCTCCTATACTTTATACAATACCTGACCTGTTTCATTATTTCTTTCTTGAGATGCTGTTGTAGCCTTCTGACTAATCCACTGGCTTCTGAGGTCTTCCCCGCCAAGTCGTCATTTCACATTCACATGACTCTGACACCTACCTGAAAAAAAACAAAACTCAGCAATATCTCTGAGTGGTTTTCCTTTGCCTATAAAATAAGACCCATGTTCTTTATCTGGGAATTTGAAGCCTTCAGATGAGGCCTCAACCCATCTTTTTAAAATTATGTAGAGATTCCTTTGAAGTATCCTGTTGCCCACATACCTGAGTCGACTTACTATCTCCTGAACATACCTTGACTCTTCCTACCTGAAATGTTCTACTTCTTTTATCCTCCCTTCATCTTTCAGTGATTGGTTTAATACCATCTCCTCAAAAAATAAGAATCTTTATCTCTTCTCTCCAACCAGAGTTTATCTATCTTCATATTCTAATAAAATTTTTAGGAAATATAACAATTAATATTTATTAAGCACCTATTATGTACCAGTCGCTATACCAGCCAGTTTTTCATAAATTACCTCATTTAATTCTTAAGTCTTTTGAGGTAGACTGTTATTTGCCTCCCACCACCTTTATTTAACATGAGAGAACTGAGGATTTAGTAACTATATGAAGTCACAAGCTAGCAGGGTAGAAATAGTTCATACCCAAGTGTGTAAGATTTTAAGTCCGGGCTTTTCTGGCTCAACCATTTTGCCAACCTCTATTTCAGCACAAAATATATTTGTGTACAAATTCAAAAATGCCCTCTAAGACAGGGCATTTTTCTTCTTTATTATTTTTTATGTCTAGGGTGACTTTCATGTAGAATATGTTCAGTGGGTATCTTTTGAGTTGAAAATATGTAGTATTATGGTTAGGAAGTTAGGTTTGAGGATTAGACATTCCTGGTTTAACTAACCCCTGATTCAGCCATTTACTAACTTTGTAACTACGAACAAGTTACTTGGCTCTCTGAACTCACATTTTCTTTATCTTTACATTTTTCTTTATATTTTTACATTTTCTTTACATTTGTGATAAAAATATCTAGCTCACAGAGTTGCTCTGAAGACTAAATGAGAAAACATATCAAACAGCTTAGAACTTTTTGCCTTAAAATTATGAAGCATTAATTTTAATCAATGTTGGCAGCAGCTATTATAATTATGCAGGACATGATTACTGGGTGTAAATGTGAATGCAATGTATGTTAGTATTAAAACGTTTGAAGATTTTAACCTTTAAGGTTGATTATTCTGTTTGAAAATTAAGGTCATTTTAAAAAATTTTTTTAAACTTTTATTTATTTTTGAGAGAAAGAGAGTGTGAGCAGAGGAGGGTCAGAGAGAAAGGGAGACACAATCAGAAGCAGGCTCCAGGCTCTGAGCTGTCAGCACAGAGCCCAGTACGGGGCTCGAATGAGCCGTGAGATCATGACCTGAGCCGAAGTCGGAGGCTTAACTGACTGAGCCACCCAGGCGCCCCTGAAAATTAAGATCATTCTTTAAGCAGATTTTTCTTTTTTTCATTTGAAAGTCTGCAAATCCTTTCCCTTATTTTCTTTATCAGTTTATATATTATTAATACTCACCTAAGTACTTCTTAAGTATGCAGAATTTTTTCACATTGCTTCATTAAACATTATTGGGGTCAATGGCTACAGATAAACATGAAGAGTTATTATATTCCACTTCTAGTTGAATAGAGAAGTGAAATCCCAAAATAGTGGAGCATTTCACAAATGTTTACCTGTTTGCATAGTTACGAATAGAAGCCCAGCCAGTTCCAGTACCAATATTAAGCGGATGTATCTAATATTCTACATTCTATTAGCAAATAAAAGCCTTTTACTGTGTAAAGTACATTTACATTTCTACTTGATTCATTGAAGCAATAACTTACGAAAATATAATAGCATACAATAAACTTACCCCTATACATTTTTAACATGCACATAAAAAAGTTTAATGAGATCAAAAAATTTCCAGGGTAAATAACACTGTATGTGAATATTTTGCCTTCTTTTAATAATTTTTTATTATTTCATATTTTTTATCAAATTTATTCATTACACAGCTTAGTGTACATGTTAATTTAAAAAGCCAGATTATAAATTTTTTTAAAGCATATATTTACACACACACACACACACATGTACACAGAAATGTCTGGAAAGACAAGAGAGTAGATTTCTTTTTCTTTAAGTAATGTCTACACCCAACATGGGGCGTGAACTCAACCTCAAGATCAAGAGTCACATGCTCTACTGACTGATCAGCCAGGCACCCTTAGAGTAGATTATTTTTTTTCCCTCCAACTTTATTGAGGAATAATCGACAAATATAATTGTATATATTTAAAGTATATAGTGAGGGGCGCCTGAGTGGCTCAGTTGGTTTAGTATCCAACTTCGGCCCAGGTCACGATCTCCCAGTTTGTGGGTTTGAGCCCCGCATCGGGCTCTGTGCTGACAGCTCAGAAACTGGAGCCTGCTTCAGATTCAGTTTCCCTCTCTGTCTGCCCCTCCCCTGCTTGTGGTCTGTCACTCTCTCTCTCAAAAATAAACATTAAAAAAAATTAAAAGCATACAGCGTGATGATTTGATAATTATGGAATGATTACTAAGGTAAAGATAATTAACACATCTATTATCTCACATAGTTAACTGTTTTTTGTTTTGTTTTTTATGGTGAGAATGCTTAAAGTCTACTCTTAGCAACTCCTAGATATTCAGTGTATGATTAACTATAGTCACCATGCTGTACATTAATTAGATCCTCAGAACTTACCCTTTTTATAGTAAAACTGAAAATTTATGCCCTTTGGCCTATATTTCCCCATTTCCCTCTTCTCTTCCCAGCCTCTGGCCACCACTATTCTATTCTCTATTTTTATGAAATCAGCTGTTTTTGTTTACTTGGTTGGTTGGTTAGTTGGTTGGGTTTTTTGTTTTTGTTTTTTTTAAAGATTCCACATATAAGTGATACCATACAGTATTTGTCTTTGGCTTATGTCACTTATGGTAATGCCTTCCAGTTTCATCTATGTTGTCACAAATGGCAAGATTTCCTTTTTTATGACTGAACATTAATATTCCATTGTGTGTATATATACATAGATTTTTTTTGTATTCATTTATTCATTGTAGGACACTTATTTAGATTGTTTCTGTATCTTTGCTATTGTGAATAATACTGCAGTGAACATGAGTGTTGAGGGAGCTCTTTGATATACCCATTTCATTTCTTTAGATATACAGTCAGGAGAAGGATTACTGGATCATATGGTAGTTCTATTTTTAATATTCTGAGGAACTTCCATACTGTTTTCTATAAAGACTGTACCAGTTCAGATTCCTGCCAACAATGTATATCGGTTTTCTTATCTCCACATCCTTGCCAACATCTGTTATTTCCTCTCTTTTTGAAAATAGCTATTACAACAGATGTAAGGTGATATCTCGTTGTGGTTTTGATTTGCATTTTCCTTGTGATTAGTGATATTGAGCACCTTTTTATATACCTATTAACCATTTGAATGTCTTCTTTGGAAAAAGTTTATTCAGGTCCTTTGCCCATTTTTAAATTGGATTATTTCCTTTTTTGTTATTGAGTTGTATGAGCTCTTCATATATTTTATATATTAGTCCCTTATCCAGAAACATGGTTTTCAAATATTTTCCCCCATTTCATCAGTTGCCCTTTCAATTTATTGTTTACTTTGCTGTGCAGAAACTCTTAGTTTGATGTGGTCCTACTTGCTTATTTCAGCTTTTGGTGTCTGTGCTTTTGTCTTATCCAAGAAATCACTGCCAAAACCAATGTCAAGAATATTTTCCCAATGTTTTCTTCTAGGAGCTTTATGGTTTCTTCTAGGAGTTTAAATTTAAGTCTTTGATCCATTTCAATTAATTTTTGTGAGTGGTGTAATATAGGGGTCCAGTTTCATCTTTTTGTATGTGGATATCCAGTTTTCTTAGCACCATTTATTGAAGATACTGTCCTTTCACCTTTGTATACTCTTGGGGCCCTTGTCAAAGATTAGTTGACTGTAAGTGTGTGGCTAGTGCCTATGTCCTAGGCTCTCTATTCTGATCCACTGATCTATGTGCCTGTTTTTATGTCAGTACCTTACTGTCAGTACTGTTCTGATTACTATAGCTTTATAATATAGCTCAAAATCAGGAAGTATGATGCCTCTAGTTTTGTTGTTCCTCAAGAACACTTAGGTTCTTTGGGGGTCTTCTATGGTTCCATATAAAATTTAGAATAGTTTTTTCTTTTTCTTTTTTTTTAAAATTTTTTTTTAACGTTTATTTATTTTTGAGACAGAGAGCATGAACGGGGGAGGGTCAGAGAGAGAGAGGGAGACACACAATCCGAAACAGGCTCCAGGCTCTGAGCTGTTAGCACAGAGCCCGACACAGGGCTCAAACTCACAGACTGCAAGATCATGACCTGAGCCGAAGTCAGACGCTCAACCGACTGAGCCACCCAGGCGCTCCAGTTTTTTTCTTTTTCTAAGAAAAATGCCATTGGAATTTAATAGAGATTACATTGAATCTTAGATCACTTTGAATAGTATGAACAGTTGATCCAGTTCTTCCAATCTATAACATGGGATATCTTTCCATTTATTTGTATCTTCTTCAGCTTTGTTGATCTGTGTTTTATAGTTTTCACTGTACAGATCTTTTACCTCCATGGTTATATTTAGTCCTACGTATTTTATTTTGATGCTACTGTAAATTGGATATCTTTCTCAATTTCTTTTTCTGATAGTTCATTGTTACTATATAGAAATGCAACTGGTTTTTATATATTAATTTTGTATCCTGAAACTTTACTGAATTCATTTATTAGTTCTGACACTTTTTTGGTGGAATGTGTAGGGTTTCCTGAATATAAGATGATGTCATTTGCAAACAAATAATTTTACTTCTTTTGAGATTTGGGTACCTTTTAATTCTTTTTCTTCCCTAATTGCTATGGTAGGACTTCAGGTATTATGCCGAATAAAAGGCACAGTTGTGGGCATCCTTGTCTTATTCCTGACCTTAGAGGAAAACTTTTAACTTTTCACCATTGAGTATGACTTTAGCTATGAGCTTGTTGTATAAGGTCTTCATCATGTTGAAGTACGTTCCTTCTATAACTAATTTCATAAGCAGAATAGATTTCTTGAGTGATATGATTGCAGATGTTTTTTATAAATATTTTTGCTTATCTATATCCTCTCATTTTCTGTTAACATATATGTGTGTTTATATTGATTCATGAATTGAATTTGTAAGAAATCCATTTATAGTTGACAGTTTATATAATTCTGGTTCTATATACATGGGGATTTTAAATGATTGATAGTTAAGTATACTTGAAAAGCTTACCTATTTAAAAATTACTTTGAAATAACATTGTTAATGTATTTAGGATTTAAAAATGTATTTAAGGTAAACTTTTATCAATAGATTTTATATCGCTTTGTTAGCATTAACACTTAAGTTTTAAGATGCATCATTTAACATATTTTTGAACTCTTTTTTTCTTTGCTGACAGATCCTAATAGCCACTATTACCCATCTTTTGCCAAGTACAGAAGCTTCATCTTATGAAATGGATAAGAGGGTAATTTAAGTTTTGTTTGATACTTAATATGTATTTATCTAGTAAAGTCTTTATATTTTAAAATTGCAAAGATACATATATTTACATGGTAAACATTAATTCATTTTGTGTTTAAAAATCACTATACTGTGAAATATATCTTTACATTATTTAAGTGTAAATTATATTTTAGTTCAGATTTCGAGTTAATCATGATTATTTGATAAAGTCTTCGAATATCAGGGTTTTGAGGAATGTTGGAGAACATTCTGTTCATTTATAACTATTTCATTTTATCCTGCCAAGTTACGGCCTTTTTTATGCCTGAAAATTAGTAATTCCGAGGAATTCTTCAAATCTGAAGGCAGCCATATATCTTTATATAGCTGTTATTGGTAGAAAATAACAAAATTTCCATTAAGGAGAATACGTATAATAGAGATATGACACACAGAAAAAGGCATACCCTCTGGCCACAGAAAGTTCTACAAGATTGAATTTACTCAGTAAATTCATTGTGAGACTATTATAATTATTTCAGGTATTGTATTTATCAAGCTAAAGTTTTTGTTTGGTTTCTTTTCATAGTTTCTATATCTTTCCTGAAATCTGCATTTCTTCATCAATTATATTTATCTTGTCTTCCAGATTTTTAACATTTTTTTTACCGTTTTATAATGTGAAGAGGGGAGAGGGAAGAGGGAGAAGGAGAGAGAATCTTAAGCAGGCTCCACAACTCACTGTGGAGCCTGGCCTGGGGCTCAATTCCATGACCCTGGGATCATGTTTATCATAATTATTTTAAAGTCCTTATCTGCTAAATTCATTATCTGGGTTATTGCTGAGTCTGTCTATTGAAATATTTTCCTCTTGACTATGGATTCCATTTTCCTGTTTGTTCATATGTCTGTTAGTTTTTTATTATATATTAGGCATAGTACATAATATATCATAGAGACTTTAGATCTGTGCTGCCCAGTATAGTAGCTACTAACCACATGTGACTTTAAATTTAAATAAAATTAAGAGTTTATGTTAACGGGGTAGCTGGGTGGCTCAGTTGGTTAAGCATCTGACTCTTGATTTCAGCTCAGGTCATGATCTCACAGTTGTGACATTGAACCCCTCAGAGGGTTCTTTGCTGGGCATGGAGCCTGTTTGAGATTCTCTCCTTCTCCTTCTGACCCTTTCACACTTGCACTCATGCATGCGAACACTCTCTCTCAAAAAATAAAATTAAATAAATAATAAAATTTAAAACATTGATGTTAAAAATTTGTTCCTTATTTGTGCTAGCCACATTTCAGGTGCTCAATAGCCACGTAGCCAAATACACACCATTTCCATCATTGCACAAAGTTCTATTAATCAAGGCTATTCTAGATTCTACTTATTTCCTCTGAAAATTATTCTTTTCCTTTCCATTTTCACATCCCAGTCTTGCAATTCTATTCTCCAGATCTCAGTGTCATCATCCTTTAATCATATGGTATTGAAATTTCAAGTATGTTTTATTTCTTAGACTCTGCCCATTAATTTACGGAAATCTGAAGGTATAATTATGTTTCAGACCTATTCTCAGTTATTTTCTTGTGTGCCTTGCATAACTTTTTAACTTTTGGTCTATTCATGTTATTCCTCTTGTCTTCTATATCTCTAATTGTATGAGTTTACCTCAGAAATTTTTATTCCTCTTCATATTCAGTTTAAAATCCATTTGATAAGATTATCTAGACCTTGATAAATACATTTTTCCTCATCTTTAAAAGATACATATTCTCTATTTTAGCCAGGAGTTCTTCATTTTAGTATCTTGGACTGTGGTTTAGAATTTCAAATCTAATTTGTGAAAAGTATCTGGATAACTAATTAGCCATTTCCTTCTAGATCATCTTTGTCTTCCAAAGCCTAGCTATTAATATGAAAAATCTCCACTATTCAGTTTTTGTTTCTTGCTCACTTAATTCATTAAATATTTATTGATCACAAAGTATGTGTATGATATTCTGCTTGGAACTAATTAAGTAGATATAAATAAGGTAGCCTCTGCCTCTCATGGATTTTAAAGATTAGAGCAACAAGTGAGCAGCAATCCAATTAGAGCAGCAATCCAATATAAGAAATGCTTACTATAAAAAGCAGAAAAATGTGTATGACACAGGGTAGGATAGAGGAGGAAGTGATTAACTATCCAAGCAGAGGGCTTATTAAGGGAGAACTTCTTTTTTTAATTTTTAAGAAAATTTTTCTAACATTTACTTAGTTTTGAGAGACTGAGAGAGACAGAGCATGAGCAGGGGAGGGGCAGAGAGAGAAGGAGACACTGAATCTGAAGCAGGCTCCAGGTTCTGAGCTGTCATCACAAAGCCCGATGCAGGGCTCAAACCCATGAACCATGAGATCATGACCTGAGCCGAAGTCAATTGCTTAACTGACTGAGCCACCCAGGCACCCCAGGGGAAAACTTCTAAAAGATGATAGGGTTTTCTACATAAATGGAGACAAGGATTGGAGTCAAAGTGTTATTCCAGTTGTAGCATGTATAAAATCATGTAGGTATAAAATGTATGGTATGTTATGGGAGAACAATAGGCAATTAGATATTATAGGATGTGAAGTGTATGCTTCAGAGAAGGGAAATTAGGCATCAGAGATAGAAAAGGGTCAGGATATGGAGAGCCTTGGATGCCACACTAAGAACTTTGGACCTTTGTGAAAGTCCTTTTTTTGAAAATGACCTTTTGGGGATGCCTGGGTGGCTTAGTCAGTTAAGCGTCCAACTCTTGATTTTGGCTCAGGTCATGATCTCACAGTTGTGATTGAGCCCTCACATCAGGCTCCATGAGGAGCCTGCTTGGGATTCTCTCTCTCCCTTGCTCTCTGCCCCTCCCTCACTCACACTCCCCCCCTCTCTCAAAATAAATAAATAAATTTTTTTAAGTGAATTTTTTGGGGGCATCTGGGTAGCTCGGTCAGTTAAATGTCCGACTTCAACTCAGGTCATGATCTTGCAGTTCATGAATTCGAGCCCCATGTCAGACTCTGTGCTAACAGCTTGGAGCCTGGACCCTGCTTTGGATTCTGTGTCTCCCTCTCTGCCCTGCTCGTGCTCTACGCACACGAGTGCTCCTCTCTCTCTCTCCCTTTCTCCCTCTCTCTCTCTCTCTCTCAAAAATAAATAAACATCAAAAACTTGTTTTATTTATTTTTTTAATTTTTTTTAATGTTTATTTCTGAGAGAGAGATGGACAGAGCCTGAGTACGGGAGGGGCAGAGAGAGAGACACAGAATCCGAAACAGGTTCCAGGCTCTGAGTTATCAGCACAGAGCCCAACAGGGGCTTGAATTCACAGACTACAAGATCATGACCTGAGCCATAGTCAGACACCCAACTGACTGAGCCACCCAGGCACCCCCAGAAAAAAAATTTTTTAAGTGACATTTTGGAAGGCTCTTTAATGTACTATGAAATACTAGATTTGTGAAAGATCACTTAAAAGTGTGAATGTTGACTTAAAAAAAATAATATGGTAATTATTATAATCATCAATGTAAGAATTGATGTCTTGATAAGGCTAAGAAAATAAAGAGTAGGGGCACCTGGGTGGCGCAGTCGGATAAGTGTCCGACTTCAGCCAGGTCACGATCTCGTGGTCCGTGAGTTCGAGCCCCGCGTCGGGCTCTGGCCTGATGGCTCAGAGCCTGGAGCCTGTTTCCGATTCTGTGTCTCCCTCTCTCTCTGCCCCTCCCCCGTTCATGCTCTGTCTCTCTCTGTCCCAAAAATAAATAAACGTTGAAAAAAAAAAAAGAAAATAAAGAGTAAAAATTCTCAGAGTGGAATCTACAAAGTCCACAGTAATCAAGAAAAAAAGAGCAGATTTTTTGAAGATGAATTTCCGTTTTTATTGTATTGTGTGTAAGGAATAATGCGCAGTAAAATGCAGCAAAGCAACTGTTTGCCTAAAGTGGTAAATTTGAAGCTGAACACAAAATTATTGGCATCATCAACACATGAGTAGTATTAAACTATGGGAATGTATGAGATCCCTTAAAGAGAAGTTACAGAGTCAGAAAAGTTAGCAAAGTATAACACCTTGAAGAATAACAAAGAGCAAACAGAGAGGGGAGGGGGTCACCAAAATAGAGACACAGAAGGCTCCTGAATTTTCTTCCTCCTGTGGATGCACCAAAGATACTGCTACATATGGAGCATTTCTCTGGAGAAATCTAGAAACTAGTTGAATGATCCTGCACATCAGGCAACTGAAAAAATACCCACATCAAAATACATAACGGATGCTGAGAATGTACTCTTGTAATAAACTCCACCCTTGGTATAGTTCCATATAATCAGAAGAGAACCCCCCAACTCCCAGCTTCTCTCTGAGGAGAGAAGTGTTTAGACTACACGCATCTAGCCCGCCTACTTTTAAGTCTGCCTCCCCATAGATGGGCTCCCAGGTCACCTGCCTCTGAAAATCAACAGGGCTTGTCACTGCCTGATGTGTAGGATCATTCAGCTAGTTTCTGTGTGGACCCTCAGGCAGCAGCTGGTAAAGAATGCAGTCACATCTTTTCTAGGGATAGAATAGTGGAGGGTCCTTTTTGCCTGTTCCCTCTGTGCTGAACCCTAGGGGAATAGCCATAGCAGGTGCTCATGCTCCTGTTAACACGTGCTCCTTTGTTTCCCTAGAAAAGATTTAACTACATACTTTCCCAGCTGCTGCCTGAGAGTCCAGCTTCTAACCAGTCTTCATCTAGGTGCTGACTGCAGTCCTCCTGGAAGCCCCTAAGAACCAGTGAGCATTCCCCCTGTATTCTCTCCCTCTGGCTGACTTCAACAAGAAAACCAGGTCTCCAGCTTCTCCCTGAAAGGAGCTTGTCAACACTAAGTGAGAAGCTCCCGAATCACCTATTTCTAGGAGCTGACAGAACTTGGCACTCATGAATTCTCTAGAAACATACAAGACAGAGGTGGTTCTCTTTGCACCAGCATTCCCAGAGACTCTTTCCTCTGGCTCAGCATAGAATGAGTAAGCAAAACTACCCAGCTCTCAATTTCTCTCGTAGAGGCTAGACTGTATAACTAATGTCCCAACTTGCCCAGTTGCTTCTTGAAAGTCAGGCTTCCAGTTAGCCTGCATCAGGGAGCTGAAGGGATAGGCAATTAGCAGTCCTTCAGCATCCTGAATAGGTATATTGGCATTTCCTACCCTTTTGGGACACAGCTTGGACAGTCACAAAGGTTTGAGGGACAGCTAAGAGCTTGAGCCAATTTACTATTTACCTTTCCCAATTAAAAAGTATCTTGTGGGAAGACACTTGGAGACTGTATAAATATCCTATCACTCATTAAAACATTACTAAGTAGTTTTGCCAGCAATTGAAACGCTTATCAGAATTAAATGTTATGATAGCTCCAAATGGTGATTTCCTAATTCTGTTATTACTTTTATCTTCATTAGTTTTCTGTGATAAGGAAGATATTTCTCTTATTCCCTATCCATCTTGCTAGTGTGAGATCATGATTCTTATTTTATGCAATGGACTGTAATCCTTAGTTTTTTTACTATCATTTTTTATTTTGAAGCTCAAAAGATCCCCGACTTAACCAGTGGGAGTGGCCTTCAAAGTGGCTTCTTTGTCCTTTTGACATATCCTCCTCATTATCCTTTCAGTATAACCTTAATTTCTGTCACCACAGAATTTTTTAGACCCGCCTGTATTTCCCCTCCCTGGTACTGGAATTAGCCATTTCTCCAAGGAACTCTGGTTCCATTGAATAGAAATAGTATTTTGAAATAGATTTAGGAGCTAGGTGTCTACATTGTCATTGGGTTGTCTTTTTTTCCCTAGGCCCACTGACCAGATAGAGCTAGAAAATAGATGATATGTACACACACACACACACACAAATATATAATATGTATTTTATGTAAAAATGTAATATATGCATATATATGTTTCTTTGTGTGTATTAAAACACCATGAGTTTACCCTGACACCTCTGATTCTAACCCAACACCACAAGGTTCAATCTGTCCTCCCCCTTTACATGTTTGTAACTACCAGCCCCAACAGTGAGAACCTAGTTCCCATTGTCCACATTTATCCACAGCAAAGTACTTCTTGTGCAGTTATAGAAAAATAAAAACAGTTTCAGAATATATTTATGCCTGTATGTAGTTACCAAGAGAGTATATAGTTCAAAAGCTGTGTTTAAAAGTTATTTGGATTCCTTCTTCTCTTCTTAGCCTCACCTCCGTATGGTTATATAATTCATTTGAAATACAATTTGGGTCATTTTTTCAGTTTCTATTCCATTTTAGTGTTTTTTTCCCCATCCCTGTTGTTTTTATTTATTTATTTTTTATTTATGGTGTGCCTATTCTTTGTTTATTTTTACACAAATGAGCAGATACATTTATGTTTTCTCCTTGTTTGTTAAAAGATACCATATTCTAGGTATTCCTTGGTACTTTAGATTTTTTACTTGCAGGATATCCTGGAAATTCACAATACATCAATTCATGAATATCTTCCATGGTCTTTTCTGTGGCTATGTAGTGCTTGTGCTCCATTATGTGAGTGTACCATAGTTTATTCAACTCACTCTCCTATACATGGATGTATAGGTTATTTTCAGAATTTTGCAATTGCAAACAGTGCTGCATTGACTCACTTTGTGCCTGTATATTTTTACATTATTGGAATGTGTCTTCAGGGTATATTCCTAGAAGTGGAATTGCTGGGTCAGAAGGTAAACAGATTGGTAATTATGTTAAATATTGGCATTCACACAAGCCAACTGTTAGTGTCTGTTTGCCTAGAGTCTCATCCACACATTGTGCCTTATTTTGAACATTTTGCCAGTTCGATGGGGGAGCAATGGCATCTCAGTGTAGTTTCCACTTAAATGAAGTTGAATATCCTCTCATATTTACTAATGGCCTTATTTTTTATTTTTGTGACTTGTTTGTTCATATTTTCATAATTTTCTGTCAGGTTTTGGTGTTTTCCACTCAAATTTTTATGTACTAGGGATATTAGCTCTTAACTGGTATATGTCACAAATATTTTCTTTTTTCCCTCATTTGCCTTTTGATTTTGTTTATGGTGGGTTTTTGTTATTGTTTCTTGTGTGGGGGGGGGGATCACAGAAAAAATTGGCTTTTATGTGGTCGATTTATCTTTTATTGTGTCTGAATTTTCACTGTACCCTGGATAAAGAGGAATTCACCCATGTTTTCTTCTAGCACTTGTATGGTTTCATTACTTACAATGTTTATCCCTCATCCATTTGAAGTTTATTCTGTATGTTTTGAGATAGGGAGTTAATTTTTGTTGTTTTTCCAAATGGATAATCAGATTTAAAAGTTCAGCTTTGCCTTTTAAAGTGAATAATCAGGGGCGCCTGGGTGGCGCAGTCAGTTAAGCGTCCGACTTCAGCCAGGTCCGATCTCGCGGTCCGGGAGTTCGAGCCCCGCGTCGGGCTCTGGGCTGATGGCTCAGAGCCTGGACCCTGTTTCCGATTCTGTGTCTCCCTCTCTCTCTGCCCCTCCCCTGTTCATGCTCTGTCTCTCTCTGTCCCAAAAATAAATAAACGTTGAAAAAAAATAAATAAATAAAAAATAAAGTGAATAATCAGTGTCTAAAATTACTGGGATCTATTTCTTCAAATTCCGTACTAGCCGTTTTTAGACTCTTGGTGACAAGCTCTCTTTGATACTATTAAGTAGTTTTGAGGATCTCAGGTAACTTTTTTTTTTTTTAAAGTCAGCTTGCTTTTTATTGTCAGCATCAAGATAAACAATGACAGTGATAAAATATTCCTCCCCATTGGGCAGATGCTCTTACTGCCCTTTGAAAACACTACTGCCCATACGAGCTTAAAAATATGACATATCCAGTGCGCTTGAGATGTTTATTGTGGAAGGATCCATTCCCACATTTTTAAAAAGTTTTTTTAAATTTACATCCAAATTAGTTAGCATATAGTGCAACAATGATTTCAGGAGTAGATTCCTTAATGCCCCTTACCCATTTAGCCTATCCCCCCTCCCACAACCCCTCCACTAACCCTCTGTTTGTTCTCTAAGAGTCTCTTATGTTTTGTCCCCTCCCTGTTTTTATGTTATTTTTGTTTCCCTTCCCTTATGTTCATCTGTTTTATGTCTTAAAGTCCTCATATTAGTGAAGTCATATATTTGTCTTTCTCTGACTAATTTCGCTTAGCATAATACCCTCCAGTTCCATCCACGTAGTTGCAAATGGCAAGATTTCATTCTTCTTGATTGCCAAGTAATACCCCATTGTATATATATATACCACATCTTCTTCATTCATCCATCTTTGGACATTTGGGCTCTTTCCATACTTTGGCTATTGTTGATAGTGCTGCTATAATCATGGGGGTGCATGTGTCCCTTCGAAATAGCATACCTGTATCCCTTGGATAAATACCTAGTAGTGCAATTGCTGGTTCATAGGGTCGTTCTATTTTTAATTTTTTGAGGAACCTCCATATTCCAGAGTGGCTGCACCAGCTTGCATTCCCACAAACAATGCAAAAGAGAGGAGGATCACAAATAACTTTTATTCAAATGGATTATACAGGCATACCTTAGAAACATTTGGGTTTGGTTTCAAACTACCACAATAAAGTGAATATCTCAGTAAAGCAAGTAAAATGAATTTTTTGGTTTCTCCGTGCGTATAAAAGTTATGCTTAAACTACACCATAGTCTGGAGTTCCTGGGTGGCTGAGCTGACTGAGCATCTGACTCTGAATTTTGGCTCAAGTCATGATCCCAGCCAGGGTCATGGGATCGAGCCCTGTGTTGGGCTCCACACTGAGCATGGAGCCTGCTTAAGATTCTCTCTCCCCCCTCTGCCGCTCTCCCTGACTTGTGTGCTTTCTCTCTCTCAAATTATTTAAAAACAAAAAACAAGAAAGCCCTACCTTTAAAAAAAAAAAAAAACCTGCATTGTAGTCTATTAAGTGTGCAATAGCAATATGTTCAAAAAAACCATGTATATACCTTAATTTAAAAATACTTTATTGCTGGGGCGCCTGAGTGCCTCAGTCGGTTAAGCGTCCGACTTTGGCTCAGGTCATGATCTTACAATTCATGAGTTCGAGCTCCGCGTCTGACTCTAGGCTGACAGCTCAGAGCCTGGAGCCCACTTCAGGTTCTGTGTGTCCCTCTGTCCCTCTGCTGCTTGCGCTCTGTCTCTCACATTGTCTCAAAAATAAATAAACATTAAAAAAATTTTTTTTAACATTTTTAAAAATACTTTATTGCTAAAAAATGCTAACCATCATCTGAGCTTTCAATAAATTGTAATCTTTTTTACTGGTGGAGGGTCTTGCCGTAGCACTGGTGGCTGATCACGGTGATTGCTCCAGGTTGGGGCAGCTGTGGCAATTTCTTAACATAAAACAGTAAGGAAGTTTGCCACATTGATTGACTTTTTTCCCCCCACAATTTCTCTAGCATACGATCCTGTTTGATAGCACTTTACCCACAGTAGAATTTCTTTCAAAATTGAAATCAGTCCTTTGAAACGATGTTGCCATTTTATCAACTATGTATGTTTATGTAATATTCTAAATCTTTTGTTGTAATTTCACATCTTCACAACATCTTCACCAGGAAAAGATTTCATCTCAAGAAACCACTTTCTTTCCTTATTCATGAGAAGCAACTCCTTATTCATTAAATATTGATCATGACATTGTAGTAGTCCAGTCAACATCTACAGACCTCACTTCTAATTCTAGTTCTCTTGCTATTTCTACCAATACTGCAGTTATCTCCTCCACAGAAATCTTCAACCTCTCAAAGTCATCCATGAAATTTGAAGTCACTTCTTCCATACTCCTGTTAATGTTGATATTTTGACCACTTCCCATGAATCGTGAATGTTTTTTTTTTTTTTTTTAATGTTCATTTATTTTTGAGAGAGAAGAAAGAGACAGAGGGCAAGTGGGGCAGGGGCAGAGAGAGCGGGAGACACAGAATCTGAAGCAGGCTCCAGGCTCTGTGCTGTCATCACAGAGCCCGACACAGGACCTGAACTCACAAACTGTGAGATCATGACCTGAGCCAAAGTCAGATGCTTAATGGACTGAGCCACCAGGCACCCCTAATCATGAATGTTCTTAATGGCATCCAGAATCGCGAATCCTTTCCAGAAGGTTTTCAATTTGGTTTACCCAGATCCTTCAGATGAATCACTATCCATGGCAGCTATAACCTTATGAAATGTCTTTCTTATATAATAAGACCCAAAAGTCAAAATTTCTCCTTGATCCAGGGGCTGCAAAATGGATGTTGTGTTAGCAGGCACGAAAACAACATTAACCTCATTGTGCATCTCCATCAGAGCTCTTGGACTTAAAATATTCAGTAAACCATGTTGTAAACAGATGTGATGTTATCCGGGCTTTGCTGTTCCATGTATAGAGTACAGGCAGAATAGAGTTAGCATAATTCTTAAGGGCCCAAGGATTTTTGGAATGGTAAATGAACACTGGCTTCAACTTAAAGACACTAGCTGCATTAGCCCCCACCAAAAGAGGCAGCCTGTCCTTTGAAGCTTTGAAGCCTTGAAGCCAGACATTGACTTCTCTCTAGCCATGAAAGTCCTAGGTGCATCTTCTTCAAATAGAAGGCTGTTTTGTCTACATTGAAAATCTGTTGTTTAGTGTAGCTACTTTCATTAGTTTTCTTGGCTGCATCTTCTGGATAACTTGCTGCAGCCTCTGTATCACCATTTCCTGCCTCATCTTGCACTGTTATGTTATGTAGATGATTTCTTTCCTTAAACTTCATGAACCAATGTCTGCTAGCTTTAGACTTCTTTTCTGTAGCTTCCTTACCTCCTTCAGCTTTCATAGAATTTAGGAGAGTTAGAGCCTTGCTCTGGGTTAGGCTTTGATGTAAGGAATTTTGCAGCTGGTTTGATCCTCCATCCAAACCATAAAAATTTCTCTGTATTGGCAAACACAGCTGTTTTGCTTTCTTATCATTTATGTGTTCACTAGAGTAGCACTTTTAATTTCCTTCAAAAACTTTTCCTTTGTATTCACATCTAGGCTGTTTGGCACAAGAAGCCTAGCTTTCAGCTTGTCTTGACTTTAGACATGCCTTCCTCACTAAATTTAATTTCTAGCTTTTGATTAAAGTGAGAGTCACGTGTCTCTTTCACTTGAACACTAGAGGCCATTGTAGATTATTAATTGGCCTAATTTGAGTATTGTTGTGTTTCAGGGAATAGGGCGGCCTGAGGAGAAAGGATGGGGAATAGCTGGTTAATGGAGCAGTCAGAACACACACAATGTTTACTGATTAAGTTTGCTAACTTACATGGACACAGTTTGTAGCACCCCAAAACAATTACAGTAATAACATCAGAGGTCACAGATCACCATAATAAATATAATAACAATAAAAATGGAAAAGTTAGAAATATTGCGAGAATTACCAGTATGTGACACAGAGACACAAAGTGAACAAATGCTGTCAGAAAATGGTGCTTAAACACTTGCTTAAGACAGGGTTGCCACAAACCTTCAATTTGTAAAGTACACAGTACCTGTGAAGTACAGTAAAGTGAGGCACAACAAAATAAGTATGCCTGTATTTTGTCCACTTGATCTGTCTTATACTGAGTGGTGTGTTAAAGTATGCTAAATGTTTTTATATTTCTTTGCATCTATTGTAGTTTTTGCTTTATAAAGATAGTCACTGTGTTATTT
Organism: Herpailurus yagouaroundi; assembly: GCF_014898765.1. Taxonomy (NCBI): domain Eukaryota; kingdom Metazoa; phylum Chordata; class Mammalia; order Carnivora; family Felidae; genus Herpailurus; species Herpailurus yagouaroundi. Next base: position 14,019,297 of record NW_024412396.1, on the reverse strand, counting down.
GATACATAGATACCCATAAGTCTTCATTTCGTTTGAGTTGTAGCTTTTAACATGAGTGCTTTTTGGTTTGAATTCTAATTTGCATCTGTGTTTCTTTATCTACAAGATATATTTCCTTTGTTCTATTTTTTAAGTTCCTTTTGGTATTCAGGGAATTTTATACTTTGTTCTTGTGGTTACATTTCTATGTATGCCTTTTAAAAATACTTTTATTTCCTTGCTTTCTTAACCTTTTATTTTTTAAAACACTTTTTTTGTGTGGTTTGTGATTATTTAATGGTATCCTTTATCTCATCGCATATACGTTAATAAATGAGCTTATTTTACTTTTCTTCTCTCTTTGCCTCCATTTTTAGTTACTTTATTTCTACATATAACTCATAGGATAAGTCAATAATAAATGATTCTTCCACGCTCATCTCTACCTTTATTTTTTTAGTCTTAGCTTTTGTAACTACGTGTATCAAATACCATTCTTTTTGCTGAAGTTCCTCAGTCAACTATTTGGTTAGATGAAGGTCATCTTTATTCTTCAGGACAGGCCCATAAATACAGAATTCCCTGAGGGCTGGTATATTTAAAACTTTTTTTGTAACCCTGATACTTGAGAAACATCTTTGCTAGATATAGAATCCTTAGGTTCACATTTACTTTCCTTGAAGTTTTTTGTTTTTTTTAAATGTTGCCTTGCTTTGTGTATTGTTTTTGAGAAGTCTGAAGCCTGTTTTATTCTCTTGCCCTTCTAAATTATTGCATCTTTTTTTCCAGGAGGCCCTAAGGATATCTTTTTTCTTTATGTTTGAAGTCTTACTTTTAAAGTTTTACCAGGATATGTGTTAGAGTTGATTATTGCAGGTCAGTTTGTCCTGGCTTCTGGTGAACCTTTTTAACATGTATATATACAGAGACTCCAAATATGTAAATTGGATATTCTTTTTCTCTCTTTATCTCAAACATTTTTTCTCTGACACTTTTTATCTTATTTTAAATCTCATTTTTATTCTTTTGTTTTCCCACTATTCTTCAAAGCCCCATATTAAATTTTGTTTTTGTTTTTTTCAAATTTATTCTTCTTTAGGCATCCTGTAATCTAGGCTTCATTTCTAATATGATTTTGTCATTTTACTTCTTTTCTTGACATGAAACAATTCTTCCTTTCTTAGTTCTTAGTTTTTAATTTCTAAATTCTAAGAATTCTATTCTTAGTTTTTAATTTCTGATTTAAGATGGGGTTTTCTTTGTCCTCCATATCTAAATGCTTTTACTTGTTGGAATGAACATGGGTGTTGTATGTAAATAATGAATCGGGAATCTATTCCCGAAGCCAAGAGCATACTGTATATACTGTATGTTAGCTAACTTGATAATAAATATATATTTTTTTAAATGCTGTTTGATAATATGTAATTTAGATTAGAATGTTGCGTTATAGTTTTCTTCTCCTTCATAATTGGGTTTTTTGAGTAGGAGTTTCATCAGTTGAACTGTTTAGATTCTCATTTTTTGTTTTCTTTTTATAATAGTTTTATAAGATGAAGGCTGCTTCTGCATTTCTGTGAACAGGACTGGTGGCTTGGGGTGGTTTATAAGATTCCTACTTCAAGAGCTCCCTCATCTGGTGATTCAACAAAGTTTAGTGTCTTTATTGTCTTTTTAAGGGGAGGAATTGTAGATCCATCAGATTATTGGATGATGCTTTTTAAGGAGGAGAGAAATTATAAGCCCATCAATTTTTGAAATTTGTTTGTCTTGCAGGATCCTAAATTCTGCTTTTTCTTTTTACTATATGTTTGCCACAGGATGTCTCCCTTTTCCTTCTTAACATTCTTCTTCTCCAAAGCATTACCTTTCCTGTGTGTACTTTTAAGTCCTTTTTTCTATTCCGTATCTACCAGTACACTTATTCAATATTCTCATACTTTTTCTTTCTCATACAATTTTTCTTTCTGGCTTGGTTTTTAGCTTTATACCTAGTTCTTGCTTCTCTTTTACAATTTTTCCTAAACTGCCCTTGCTCTTCATGAAAGTTTGTAATGGGATAATGAGGAAAAGCTTGCTGGGATTTGCTGATAGTTTCTACTCACAGATAATTTGAAGTCTGGATGTTCTGTTTTTTGGTTATATTGAGGATGTCAGTTTTTTGATGTTTTATTGGTTCTTTTTGTTCTTTAAAAGGAATGTAGAAATATTTTTGATATATGTGAACTCAACCTTTCATTTGTGATCTATTCCTTGAACAGTTTTAAATAAGTCAAGCTAATTGATGTCTGTTCTGTTTTAGGCTCAGCGTTTTATAGGAATTTTAAATAATTTTTGCCGTCCTGTTTATTACACTTAAAGTTCCATTGTGCTGGCTTTAAAATATGAGGAAGAAACCCACCATAATGTTCATATGCAATATCTTAAAATCAGATCTAAGTAAATATTCATAGTAGAATTAGGGTTGATTTTATTCCTGAAATACATTTTGGAAGACAAAAAATAAGTTGGTGAATTTCTGTTAAATGTATTAAAGCTCTTATTTTGTGAGTTTACAGTCATAATCATCTCTTTTGTTGTTGTTACAGTTGGTTGTATCCTTACTTCTGTGCCTCCTGGACTGGATCATGGCCTTACCTCTAAAGACACTGCTCCAACCAGTCCATGCTACAGGAGCAGAAAATGATAAAATAGAAAAATCTGTCCTCAATTGCATTTATAAGGTAACCTTATTTGCTTTATTGTTTATTTGGTAACCACAGTTTTTAAAACCTAAAGAAATAACATTTCTTGGTATTACATTTTTGTTTTTAGAGCTATATATTTTCTAAGAACATAGATTTATCTTATAGTACCTAAGAGTAATTAAAACTTCTTCCTACAAGATGCTTCTGCTTTACTGCAGATTTTTGAAAGGAGTCATATCCTTATGGAATGTGAGAATCATTAGTTAAATTTACTCATTATTGTTTTTAAAAGGCATTAAATTTTACCTTGATTGAAGAACTGAGTTTTAAAATATTTAAAAAAATTTTCAAGCTCTTGTATTACCAGTTGTCATTTTTCTCCATTTATCTTTATTTATTTATCTTCACTGAAAAGGAAACCTGTTTTCCCTCGTACTTCCAGGTATTACATGGGTGTGTTTATGGAGCTCAGTGTTTTAGCAATCCAAGGTATTTTCCAATGAGCCTCTCTGACTTGGCATCTGTAGATTATGACCCTTTTATGCATTTGGAAAGTCTGAAAGAGCCTGAACCTCTTCACTCTCCAGATTCGGAACGATCTTCTAAACTTCAGCCAGTGACAGAAGGTAAAAGGAATTCACTTTAGGACAGTATTATTTCTTGGATTCTCTCAAAGTATGATTTGAGGCCATAAGTAAAAATAATGGAGATGAGTATATCTTACTTTGTAGTTCTGTATCTCACCATGTATATTCTAGCAAAGTTCATTTTTAGTTTAAAATATAACTTCAGAAACACAGTTACTAAGATTATATGTGATGACACTCCCTTTATACTTCTAGTGAAGTTATTCTGGTAAGGTTTTTTTGATACTTTACTTTATACATCATAGGATTTCTATAATGGAATAAGAGATTTAGCTTTGGAGTCTAAAAGATGTGGTATTGAATTTTGACTCTCATTTACTAGCTGAGTGGCTATGTCTGTTTCCTTATCTATAAAATAGGGCTGATAATATTTATTCCCTCGTGGTTGTTTTGAGTCTTGAATAAGATAATATGTGTAAAACCCTTTGTACAGTTCTTGGTAGGTAGTGAACTCAGTAACATTTTTTTTAAGCCACATTGTTTCTACATTCAGAGAGTTTACTTTCAGATATAAGAGAAAGATGTAAATAAATAACCTTTAAATACGAGTATAAAAATAAAAGTACATTTAAGACACAGAGGTAGTTTAGAGGAACCCAGCAAATTATTGAAGGGTTTTAAGAAGGTTATATACATGAGAAAATTAGTACTGAGAGCAGTTTGAAAGCAGTGTTTTATGGAGTTGGCAGATTATGGCCCATGCCTGCCACCTGTTTCTGTAAATAAAGTTTTATTGGGACACATCCATGCTTTCATTTATGTATCATTGTGTCGGCGTTTGTGCAACAACAGTAGTGTTGAATAGTTGCAAACGAGATCATGTGGTCCAGAAAGCTGAAAATATTTACTATCTGTCCCTTAGAGAAGAAGTTTGCTGATCTCTGGTAAAGATTGATTTTAAGAAAGTTAAACCAGGATCAGAGAAACCAATCATGAAGCTTGCAATAGGCCTACCAAGAATTGCTAAAGGCCTAAATTGGTTAGATCTCTCCCAAAGTAGACCAAGAATATGAGAAAGGCTAGAGGTTTGGGAAGGAGAATGAGGAGGTGCAATATTGCAAATGGTGTAGTTTGGGATGAAGGTCGGATAGTCATATGAAGACTGCCAGTGGGCAGTTTGTTGCATATGCAGATCTCAATCGTAGCAGAAAGGTCTTTGTTAGGAATCTGTATTTGTCTGCACACACACACGCGCACGTATGTGTGTATTCTGAGAAGAAAAAAAGTTGGAAAGGAAGGAAAACTGGGAGAGAATAATTTCTCAGAAACAAAAACAGGAGAAAGATATTTAAAAGATTGGGTAATGTTATTAAATGATAGGCCAGATGCAGAAAGACTGAAAAATATGTCTGCTTTAGTTTCAGCAGAGAAGTAGGAGGGAGAAGTGGATGGCTGTGGGTTGAAGAGCAAAGAGGAGTTAAAGAAATAGAGCCATTTGTCAAAAGTACTCTTTAAAGAAGCTGGACTGTATAAAAAAGAAAGATAAATGATAAGACAGTAAGTAAGCTAAAAAATAATTCTCAGCAGAGTTAAAGGATTTCTAAGGATGAAGAGACTTGAACTTCTATAAACTGAGAAGGAAGATGGGAAGGGGATCATTAGTAGGGTGAAGCTCCTGAAGAGTGAGCTAGAAAGTATAGATGCTAATATTAGTCCTTATTCTGACCCAGAAAGAAAAAGAAGATGGAAGTAGATTAAGGGGGTTAGCAGATGTTATTGAGAGTCCAACAGAAAATGGAAACTACAAAGTTTTAGTTGCACCAGTCAGCATTCAGTAAGGTGGATGTGGCAGAATACCTGGGAACTGTGGTTTTCAGAATGTTGGTATATGGTTTAGCCATGGAATCAAGGCTTGGTGAGGGTTGAACTGATGCTAGGAAATGGCTAATAAGTTGGAAGAAAATGGAGTGATTCATTGAATCAGAAAGTAAATGTTGGTAGTAAGTTAGAACAGTGCCTTGGTTGCACATTGAAATACTGCTGCTCTGTTCCCATCCGTAGAGATTTTGATATATTGATTTGGGATTGCTAGGATTTTTTAAGGCTTTGCGGGTGGTTAATATGCAGCCGAGGTTGAGAATCACTGAGAGCATCAGTATGTTAGGACAGTAGTTTTTAAAATGAGTTTTTAAGCAGTGGAACCTCTGCAAATAAATTTCACAAGGAAGCCCACTTTGTAAAACTGATAAAAGCAGAGCTGCAGCAGGGTGGAGGCCTTGGATCCTACTGAACTCTATTCTGTCCATCTCCTAACAGCCCTCTCCAAGGGCTCTACAAAACAGAATGGGAAAATTACTAGATGAGAGATTGTGGTCAAAGAGTAAGCTATTAAGTGAGAGTTTGATTTTTATTTAATTTAAAATTTTTTTTAAGTGTATTTATTTTGAGAGAGAAAAAGTTTGCAAATTGTGTAGGGACAAAGAGGGAAGAGAGAGAATCCCAAGCAGGCTCCACACTGTCAGCACAGAGCCCAACGTGGGGCTCAGTGTCCCAGACTGTGAAATCATGACCTGAACCGAAACCAAGAGTTGGACACTGAACCGACTGGGCTACTCAGGTGCCCTGGACGAGTTTCATTTTTAAAGGTGTAATAGTTATAAATGTTCCAGACATCTAAGATGTGGCCATGATGATGGATTGGTGACATAGAATGCAAATAAAGATATGAAGTTACACATCAAAGAAATAGGGCTAGGGTTTGGGATTGGTCACAAATTGCTAATAGTTTCTCTAGAACACAAATACAGTTGACCCTTAACCAGTATGGGTTTGAACTGTGCAGGTCCACTGACACATGGAGTTTTTTTTTTTTTTTTTTTACTATAAATATATTTTTTCTTCTTTATGATTTTCTTTTCTTTAGCTTTATTATAAGAATACAGTATACAATACAAAAAAACATTCAAAATGTGTGTTAATCAACTGCTTATGTTGTTGGTAAGGCTTTTTGTGAACAATAGGCTATTCGCAGTTAAATTTGGGAGAAGTAAAAAGTTAAAATGTGGATTTTTCACTGCATGGAGGGGTCAGTGCCCTAACCCCCATATTTTTCAAGGGTCAGCTGTATACAGAACTGAAATAAGAATATAAGATTTAAATTGAAGCTCAGATATAGTAGAGATATACTAGGAAGCATAGTATAGCAAAATAATTTAGACCATAATTGATATATAGACAACTTTATATATTTAATTCTTTAGATTTGGTAAACTGTTTATTTTACTTAAAAGCAAAATTATCTGAAAAGATTAGTTACTTTTTGCATTATTCTCAAAAGGGTAAAATCATGAAGCCTGAGGGCAGTATAGCACACTTGTTAAACAGTGAAATAAGTCGTTTACTTATGTAAAGGGAGTTTTTAATGTATTTCAGACAAAATTTACTGTACCATTAACAGTTACAGTAAAAGACACAAAGGTAAAGATTTAAATAGATGAGTTTTATATTGATACCAAATACTCTGTGGAGTATTGTTCTCTAAATGTGCTAAGTTGTTCCCTTTGGACTTTCTTAAAGGTATAAAGGACCAGATTAATGCAGAACCTTTTAGGAACAGCTGTAAGCCAACAGCAGGTGATCCTGTGGTCTATAGTGACAACATGCTGTGTTCGTTTTTTTTTTTTTTTTAATATGGCAAAGTGACTAATCATTGTGCCCTTGTCTAAGACATGTTTCATCATCTTCAAGCACTTTTTTGGCCAAAGACTTCTAAACATAGAGTGTCCCTAATAAGCTCAGTATTAGATTGAACGAGTCTGATTTGAGGACTATTGGCAGGAGCAGGTGTAATTATTAAATTTACTAAATAATAAAGCAAGGTAGTAAAGTTGGCTTTTTGTCAAATAGCAATAGTCTTATTAGCAAAAAGTCATCATTTGCAGGGTCAGAGTGAAAGGAGGCTCCAAAGGATTCATTTTGTCCTAATTACAGTTTCACCTATACATATTATGCAAAGCTAATATTTAAAGCATTTGCCAAAATTAACTTCCTCTGCATGTCCTATTAGAGTGCAATGAATTGCAGCAGCTTTTTATGTCTTGCTGCTTTTGTATGCTGTAATAATCTGTAATTATGGGTTTGCTGCAAATGCTGTAGGGTTTGTTTAATCTGACAGTCTGAAAAGACAACCCTGAATAGACTTATTTAAATGAATGTTAGTTACACAAAGCCTTAGAAGCATCGATATCTTCATGTTACATTTTCTCACAAGGCTAGTTATTTAGAATTTCATTTTGAATATCTAAATTAGAGAATTTCATATGTTTTCTTTATATCTAAATTGATTTTGAGGAGAGATACATATGTTCCATAGTTCATAACTCAAAATTTTAACTAAAATTGTCCAATTAACAAATTGAGAGATTTTTATCCTTCCATATTTATATATATCCTGAATTTAGACAAGCAGTTTAGGAAAGAAAATGCTGTTACCTACATCTAAAATCTAAATATAGTTTGTAAGTATTCTCAGTGTTAGTAATTATGACAGATTCGTAAATGAGTTCATTTGAACTGCATTCCCACTGTCTCATCCTTTGAGAAGAGGATGTATAGGATGGACAGGAACCTAGGACTAGGGTTTTGTTTTGGGGAGAGCTGGCTCATTCTTGCAGTTTATTTATAAGTAAGTTTGAAAAAGGAACTCATAAAACCTGTGATACTTATAATGCTCTCAAAATTGAATGATTTATATTGCTTCTGTTATATTCAACTTTGTATACAAGTTTTCAATTCATCTTTATAAAAAAAAATCTGTATTATTCTTAAAGAAAAGTGGTGTTTGAGGTGTTTCATGTGATTTCTCTAAGATCACAGATCAAGCCAGAGGCGAAGTCAGGAATTTTTCTCTGTGATGTTTCTATTAAATTATATTCTTTCGCTTCTCAAAAATGTTCTACAAAAAAGATTCATTGCTTAGAACAAGTCTTATATTTAAGTTTATCACTCAAAAGGAGGAGGACAAAGAAAGAACAGAAAATTCTTTTCATACATCAAAAAATTTGTAATATCTTTAATTACAATTTTTTGTTACAATTTTTCTGTTTGTTTATTTTTGAGAGGGAGAGAGTACAAGCAGGGGAAGGGCAGAGAGAGAGGAATACACAGAATCAGAGCAGGCTCCAGGCTCCAGACTGTCAGCACAGAGCCCAACACGGGGCTCAAGCTCACGAACCGCAAGACTATGACCTGAGCTGAAGTCGGACATTCAAACAATTTAGCCACCCAGACACCCCTTTTTTTTTTTTTAATTTATTTATATATGAAATTTATTGTCAAATTGGTTTCCATACAACACCCAGTGCTCATCCCAAAAGGTGCCCTCCTCAATACCCATCACCCACCCTCTCCTCCCTCCCACCCCCCATCAACCCTCAGTTTGCTCTCAGTTCTCAACAGTCTCTTATGCTTTGGCTCTCTCCCACTCTAACCTCTTTTTTTTTTTTTTTTTCCTTCCCCTCCCCCATGGGTTCCTGTCAAGTTTCTCAGGATCCACATAAGAGTGAAACCATATGGTATCTGACTTTCTCTGTATGGCTTATTTCACTTAGCATCACACTCTCCAGTTCCATCCACGTTGCTACAAAAGGCCATATTTCATTTTTTCTCATTGCCACGTAGTATTCCATTGTGTATATAAACCACAATTTCTTTATCCATTCATCAGTTGATGGACATTTAGGCTCTTTCCATAATTTGGCTATTGTTGAGAGTGCTGCTATGAACATTGGGGTACAAGTGCCCCTATGCATCAGTACTCCTGTGTCCCTTGGATAAATTCCCAGCAGTGCTATTGCTGGGTCATAGGGTAGGTCTATTTTTAATTTTCTGAGGAACCTCCACACTGCTTTCCAGAGTGGCTGCACCAATTTGCATTCCCACCAACAGTGCAAGAGGGTTCCCGTTTCTCCACATCCTCTCCATCATCTATAGTCTCCTGATTTGTTCATTTTGGCCACTCTGACTGGCATGAGGTGATACCTGAGTGTGGTTTTGATTTGTATTTCCCTGATAAGGAGCGACGCTGAACATCTTTTCATGTGCCTGTTGGCCATCCGGATGTCTTCTTTAGAGAAGTGTCTATTCATGTTTTCTGCCCATTTCTTCACTGGGTTATTTGCTTTTCGGGTGTGGAGTTTGGTGAGCTCTTTATAGATTTTGGATACTAGCCCTTTGTCCGATATGTCATTTGCAAATATCTTTTCCCATTCCGTTGGTTGCCTTTTAGTTTTGTTGGTTGTTTCCTTTGCTGTGCAGAAGCTTTTTATCTTCATAAGGTCCCAGTAATTCACTTTTGCTTTTAATTCCCTTGCCTTTGGGGATGTGTCGAGTAAGAGATTGCTACGGCTGAGGTCAGAGAGGTCTTTTCCTGCTTTCTCCTCTAGGGTTTTGATGGTTTCCTGTCTCACATTCAGGTCCTTTATCCATTTTGAGTTTATTTTTGTGAATGGTGTGAGAAAGTGGTCTAGTTTCAACCTTCTGCATGTTGCTGTCCAGTTCTCCCAGCACCATCTGTTAAAGAGACTGTCTTTTTTCCATTGGATGTTCTTTCCTGCTTTGTCAAAGAGGAGTTGGCCATACGTTTGTGGGTCTAGTTCTGGGGTTTCTATTCTATTCCATTGGTCTATGTGTCTGTTTTTGTGCCAATACCATGCTGTCTTGATGATGACAGCTTTGTAGTAGAGGCTAAAGTCTGGGATTGTGATGCCTCCTGCTTTGGTCTTCTTCTTCAAAATTCCTTTGGCTATTCGGGGCCTTTTGTGGTTCCATATGAATTTTAGGATTGCTTGTTCTAGTTTCGAGAAGATTGCTGGTGCAATTTTGATTGGGATTGCATTGAATGTGTAGATAGCTTTGGGTAGTATTGACATTTTGACAATATTTATTCTTCCAATCCATGAGCAGGGAATGTCTTTCCATTTCTTTAAATCTTCTTCAATTACCTTCATAAGCTTTCTATAGTTTTCAGCGTACAGATCCTTTACATCTTTGGTTAGATTTATTCCTAGGTATTTTATGCTTCTTGGTGCAATTGTGAATGGGATCAGTTTCCTTATTTGTCTTTCTGTTACTTCATTGTTAGTGTATAAGAATGCAACTGATTTCTGTACATTGATTTTGTATCCTGCAACTTTGCTGAATTCATGTATCAGTTCTAGCAGACTTTTGGTGGAGTCTGTCGGATTTTCCATGTATAATATCATGTCATCTGCAAAAAGCGAAAGCTTGACTTCATCTTTGCCAATTTGGATGCCTTTGATTTCCTTTTGTTGTCTGATTGCTGATGCTAGAACTTCCAGCACTATGTTAAACAACAGCAGTGAGAGTGGGCATCCCTGTCGTGTTCCTGATCTCAGGGAAAAAGCTCTCAGTTTTTCCCCGTTGAGGATGATGTTAGCTGTGGGCTTTTCATAAATGGCTTTTATGATCTTTAGGTATGTTCCTTCTATCCCGACTTTCTCAAGGATTTTTATTAAGAAAGGGTGCTGGATTTTGTCAAAGGCCTTTTCTGCATCGATTGACAAAATCATATGGTTTTTCTCTTTTTTTTTGTTAATGTGATGTATCACGTTGATTGATTTGCGAATGTTGAACCAGCCCTGCATCCCAGGAATGAATCCCACTTGATCATGGTGAACAATTCTTTTTATATGCCGTTGAATTCAATTTGCTAGTATCTTATTGAGAATTTTGGCATCCATATTCATCAGGGATATTGGCCTGTAGTTCTCTTTTTTTACTGGGTCTCTGTCTGGTTTAGGAATCAAAGTAATACTGGCTTCATAGAATGAGTCTGGAAGTTTTCCTTCCCTTTCTATTTCTTGGAATAGCTTGAGAAGGATAGGTATTATCTCTGCTTTAAACGTCTGGTAGAACTCCCCTGGGAAGCCATCTGGTCCTGGACTCTTATTTGTTGGGAGATTTTTGATAACCGATTCAATTTCTTCACTGGTGATGGGTCTGTTCAAGCTTTCTATTTCCTCCTGATTGAGTTTTGGAAGAGTGTGGGTGTTCAGGAATTTGTCCATTTCTTCCAGGTTGTCCAATTTGTTGGCATATAATTTTTCATAGTATTCCCTGATAATTGTTTGTATCTCTGAGGGATTGGTTGTAATCATTCCATTTTCATTCATGATTTTATCTATTTGGGTCATCTCCCTTTTCTTTTTGAGAAGCCTGGCTAGAGGTTTGTCAATTTTGTTTATTTTTTCAAAAAACCAACTCTTGGTTTCGTTGATCTGCTCTACAGTTTTTTTAGATTCTATATTGTTTATTTCTGCTCTGATCTTTATTATTTCTCTTCTTCTGCTGGGTTTAGGCTGCCTTTGCTGTTCTGCTTCTATTTCCTTTAGGTGTGCTGTTAGATTTTGTATTTGGGATTTTTCTTGTTTCTTGAGATAGGCCTGGATTGCAATGTATTTTCCTCTCAGGACTGCCTTCGCTGCGTCCCAAAGCGTTTGGATTGTTGTATTTTCATTTTCGTTTGTTTCCATATATTTTTTAATTTCTTCTCGAATTGCCTGGTTGACCCACTCATTCGTTAGTAGGGTGTTCTTTAACCTCCATGCTTTGGGAGGTTTTCCAGACTTTTTTCTGTGGTTGATTTCAAGCTTCATAGCATTGTGGTCTGAAAGTATGCATGGTATGATTTCAATTCTTGTAAACTTATGAAGGGCTGTTTTGTGACCCAGTATATGATCTATCTTGGAGAATGTTCCATGTGCACTCGAGAAGAAAGTATATTCTGTTGCTTTGGGATGCAGAGTTCTAAATATATCTGTCAAGTCCATCTGATCCAATGTCTCATTCAGGGCCCTTGTTTCTTTATTGACCGTGTGTCTAGATGATCTATCCATTTCTGTAAGTGGGGTGTTAAAGTCCCCTGCAATTACCACATTCTTATCAATAAGGTTGCTTGTGTTTATGAGTAATTGTTTTATATATTTGGGCGCTCCAGTATTCGGCGCATAGACATTTATAATTGTTAGCTCTTCCTGATGAAGAGACCCTGTCACTATTTTATAATGTCCTTCTTCATCTCTTGTTACAGCCTTTAATTTAAAGTCTAGTTTGTCTGATATAAGTATGGCTACTCCAGCTTTCTTTTGGCTTCCAGTAGCATGATAAATAGTTCTCCATCCCCTCACTCTCAATCTAAAGGTGTCCTCAGGTCTAAAATGAGTCTCTTGTAGACAGCAAATAGATGGGTCTTGTTTTTTTATCCATTCTGATACCCTATGTCTTTTGGTTGGCACATTTAATCCATTTACATTCAGTGTTATTATAGAAAGATATGGGTTTAGAGTCATTGTGATGTCTGTATGTTTTATGCTTGTAGTGATGTCTCTGGTACTTTGTCTCACAGGGTCCCCCTTAGGATCTCTTGTAGGGCTGGTTTAGTGGTGACAAATTCCTTCAGTTTTTGTTTGTTTGGGAAGACCTTTATCTCTCCTTCTATTCTAAATGACAGGCTTGCTGGATAAAGGATTCTCGGCTGCATATTTTTTCTGTCTAGCACACTGAAAATCTCGTGCCAACTCTTTCTGGCCTGCCAAGTTTCAAAAGAGAGATCAGTCACGAGTCTTATAGGTCTCCCTTTATATGTGAGGGCACGTTTACCCCTTGCTGCTTTCAGAATTTTCTCTTTATCCTTGTATTTTGCCAGTTTCACTATGATATGTCATGCAGAAGATCGATTCAAGTTACGTCTGAAGGGAGTTCTCTGTGCCTCTTGGATTTCAATGCCTTTTTCCTTCCCCACTTCAGGGAAGTTCTCAGCTATTGTTTCTTCAAGTACCCCTTCAGCACCTTTCCCTCTCTCTTCCTCCTCTGGGATACCAATTATGCGTATATTATTTCTTTTTAGTGTATCACTTAGTTCTCTAATTTTCCCCTCATACTCCTGGATTTTTTTATCTCTCTTTTTCTCAGCTTCCTCTTTTTCCATAACTTTATCTTCTAGCTCACCTATTCTCTCCTCTGCCTCTTCAATCCGAGCTGTGGTGGTTTCCATTTTGTTATGCATTTCATTTAAAGCGTTTTTCAGCTCCTCGTGACTGTTCCTTAGTCCCTTGATCTCTGTAGCAAGAGATTCTCTGCTGTCAGCTATACTGTTTTCAAGCCCAGCGATTAATTTTATGACTATTATTCTAAATTCACTTTCTGTTATATTATTTAAATCCTTTTTGATCAGCCAGACACCCCTTTTATTACCATTTAAAATGTGCTTAGGTCTTAGTTAGATGAGCTTTTCAATTGATCTGGCCTTTATAGATACTAAGGTATGCTAAATAATACTATCTTGAAGTTACTATACACAGGGAAAAAAAGTTGAATTGTTTCCATATGTCACAGTGATTTGCTAAAAGAAAAGGGCATTTTTAAAAAATGTTTATTTATTTTGAGAGCAATCGAGAACATTAGTGGGGAGGGGCAGAGAGAGGAAATCCCAAGCAAGCTCGTGGCTGTCAGTCGGAGCCCGACATGAGGCTCAAACTCACAAACCATGAGATCATGACCTGAGCCAAATTCAAGACTCAAGACCCTTAACTGACTCAGGCGCCCCGAAAAGGGCATTTTAACAAAAGATAAAAATACGGAAATTAGAGTTGTGGTAAAGATGGAACTAACACTGAACTGGGAAGCAAAGACCAGCCCTGTTCTTTGGTAGACCAATCCCTTAGCTCTTGTGTACCCACTTGTCCTCACGTTCAAAATGATGAGTACTGGCTAAATTGTCTATAAGGTCCCCAACAGCATGAACTTTCATTGCATTCTAAGTTTTAATGAGGGGAAGGGAAAGCAGACACTACATTCAAGCCACTTCTCTCTTTTTTCATCCAATGACATATCTTTTTACTTGACCTGCATATGGTCTTGAAAAAACGTAGGATTGAATTAAGGTTAATCATTTAGTGTTATCTAGTGTTGAAGAGCTGATTTTCAGAACTAGGCATATTTATAATTGAAGAACAACTCAATATAATTGGAACTTTTTAAGTAAACTGAAAAATATTCATATATATACATGTATGTGGTCATAAAACATGATTGATAATGGAAGAAGATTAAAATTTTGATACTCCAACATTTCAAAGTCAACCAAAGTTCTCTTTTAGAGTTGGAATAATGGAAAAAGATGTTTTTGCTATTAATGGCATAGCAGCTGGTTTCTTGCTGATCTCTGCTTGTAGTCAGTGAGGGCTATGGCCTTGAAAATATAACACTATTCTTTTCTCTTGCTTCTTTTTAAGCATCACATGAGCAGTGCACAAGCTAATGTCCTTACAAACTTTTTTTTTAATCTGAAATTTATTGTCAGATTGGTTTCCATACAACACCCAGTGCTCCTCCCAACAGGTGCCCTCCTCAATACCCATCACCCACCCTCTTCTCCCTCCCACTCCCCATCAACCCTCAGTTTGTTCTCAGTTTTTAAGAGTCTCTTATGGGTTGGCTCTCTCCCTCTCTAACTTTTTTTTTTTTCCTTCCCTTCACCCGTGGTCTTCTGTTAAGTTTCTCAGGATCCACATAAGAGTGAAACATATGGTATCTGTCTTTCTCTGTATGACTTATTTCACTTAGCATAACACTTCAGTTCCATCCACATTGCCACAAAAGGCCATATTTCATTCTTTCTCATTGCCAAGTAGTATTCCATTGTGTATATAAACCACAATTTCTTTATCCATTCATCAGTTGATGGACATTTAGGCCAAGGGATACAGGAGTGCTGATGCATAGGGGGCTTGTACCCAATGTTTATAGCAGCACTTTCAACAATAAACTTTTTTTTAAAGTGGAGTTTATTGAGATATAATTTACATAAAATATAATTTATTTTTTTATGTCGGAATTTTACTACATATTATGTTGGTGGTTACACAACTCTGTACAGTTGCCAAAATGCATCACAAAGTACACTTAAAACTAAGGAATTTATGTAGATAGTACTTTGATCATCAGGACATTCTCAAATCTAGATTTATTCTGGCAGATAGGCCATAGTGTTTCCAAATGATTAACTTTCAGAATATAAACAGCGTTCAGACAAGATCACTCTATGACTATGGTAGAACAATATAGAGACACAATCATTCTGTAATCATGTCTATAACTAAGACAACACTGTATGTACACACATGTACCAACACACAACTAAACATCCTCTTCTAACATAAATGATGAGTGCTTCCTTACCAATGACAACTCTTCCCCTGCCTCGTAGATGAAAAGTATCAAGACTGTCCCCAACTTCCCGACACCACTCATTTTAGAATTGGCTTCCACATCAACCTGCTTGCAGTCACACCGGCAGTGTTTGGCTAGTGGGCTTTGCCAAGTTATTGTCTCTCTCCACTTCTTCCTTCCTCCCTCCCTTTATTCTGTTTTCTGTCTTCCTTCTCCCCCCACTCTTCTTCCTCCTTCAGGTCCTGCCATTTCATGCCCTTGACTGCTGTATTCTTTGTTTTCTTTTTTTACTCCTTGCTATGGATATGCTCTTTATCTATTTGCTTTCCCTAATGTGCGTAAGGAAGGGGAAAAAAATGCTTCTGACCTCCAACTAACTGGGACCACAATGACCCAAAAGAATATCTTACAAAAATACAATACATAAGCGGGCCCATAAAATATGATTTCCCTGAAAGTTTTCATGGTATATACTGGTTACGTTGATTCACTGTTTAAATTGATCCTGACTCCTAAAGTTTAGTAAAAGATTATTTTCTCTGAAACTTTTACATCATTGATAAAAACCATAATTAAATGCCATGTTAAGGCATGCAGTTTCTCTGAATCTACTCATGAGATAAATTTATCAGTTGGATTTCATTGGCTTTTTAATCTGTGTACTGAGTGATTTTAAGTGATTTATAAGACTTGTGATCCTTCTTTGCAAGTATGATTTACAGGGGTGCCTGGATGGCTCAGTAGGTTAACCGTCCAGTTCTTGATTTCGGCTCAGGTCATGATCTCACAGTTCGTGAGTTTGAGCCTGGCATTGGGCTTTGCACTGATAGCGCGGAGCTTGCTTGGGATTCTTCTTGCCCTCTCTCTGCCCCTCCTCTGCTCACGCGCTCTCTCTCTCTAAATAAATAAATAAAACTTTAAAAAAAAGAAAGTGTGATTTCTTTATAAAGGCTTAAGTTTAAATTGTGAATCCATAAGCAAAACTTTGAAAAGGGCTTTTTAAAAAAATTAACAAAACTTCATCAAGAGTTTTCTTCTTTGCCATTATTCTTATAAAACAGAATCTAAATTGAAAATATTTACTCTAATATTTGAATATGATTTTGATAATGTGATGAAATCTCCATTTGTTTTCTAAAAATTTCATTGTTACATGACTTCCTACCTAGGAAGCAGCAGTATCCCCACTCACTTATATTTCTTATTTCTAGTGAAAACTCAGATGCAACAAGGATTAATCTCTATAGCCGCCCGCACTGTTATTACACATCTGGTAAATCACTTGGGCCATTATCCAATGAGTGGTGGTCCTGCTATGTTAACAAGTCAGGTGTGTGAAAATCATGACAATCATTACAGTGAAAGTACTGAACTTTCTCCTGAACTCTTTGAGAGTCCAAATATCCAGTTCTTTGTGTTGAACAATACAACCTTAGTGTCCTGTATCCAGATCAGATCAGAAGAGAGTATACCTGGAGGAGGTTTATCAGCTGGCCTTGCATCAGCCAATTCAAATGTCAGAATCATAGTACGTGATCTCTCTGGAAAATATTCCTGGGATTCTGCCATCCTGTATGGACCACCTCCTGTGAGTGGCTTGTCAGAACCTACATCCCTCATACTTTCATCATCTCGTCAAGAGAAGGCCGAAGAGCCTCCTACATCTAATGAATGCTTAGAAGATATAACAGTAAATGATGGGGTTTCCCTCCAGTTTAAAAGAGGATTTAGAGAAACTGTACCAACTTGGGATACCATAAGAGATGAAGAAGATGTTCTTGATGAGCTTTTGCAATATTTAGGTATAACTAGTCCTGAATGCTTACAGAGAACTGGAATTTCACTTAATATTCCTGCTCCACAACCTGTGTGCATTTCTGAAAAACAGGAAAATGATGTTATTAATGCTATCCTTAAGCAGCATACAGAGGAAAAAGAATTTGTTGAGAAACACTTTAATGACTTAAACATGAAAGCTGTGGAGCAAGATGAACCAACACCTCAAAAGCCTCAGTCAGCATTTTATTATTGCAGATTGCTTCTTAGCATATTGGGAATGAACTCCTGGGACAAAAGGTAAGAATAAAAGAATTTTTTTTAACATTAATTTTATTCATCTTTTGATCAAGCATTTTAGTCTCTGTTCTTTTCCTCACTAAATTTTATCTGCCAATTAGTTGTTTGGCCACTGGACAGATTTCAGATCAGGATTCAAGGGAATAAAAATAAAACTCAATAAATTAACTATTAACATTTTCATAATGAGTAGTAGAACTATGACTTAGAAATTATAAAAAATAAAAATAAAAGAAAAAGAAATTATAGCTCATGTAATTGAAAGAAATCTTATTTTTCCAACCTTCTTGTAAACTGATAGTAAAAACTATTTTTTCTTATAACACTTCTGACACCAAACGTGGGTTTTCCACACCAGGCAGTTCCAGCACTGACTGGAGTCAGCACAAACAGATTAAGGGCTCAGACCCACAAGTTCTGCCTCCCACTTCAGACGAAAGTTGCAAGTCCATACTTAAAACCAACTAGCTACAAATCAGATAACCACCTATAATGATAATTCACTATAATGACTCATTGAACATATACTTCTATTTAGGGGTTTATTATAAAGGTTAGTTAAAGGTACAGATGAACATAGAGATGAAGAGGCATGTAGGGTGAAGTCTGAAAGGATCCCAAGTTGCAGGAGCTTCTGTTCCTGTGGAGTTGGGGTCTGCCACCCTTCCAGCACATTGAATTGAGTTGACTAACCGGGAAGCTCTTTGAACCTCATAGTGTAGGGATTGTTACGGAGACCTCTTCATATAGGTATGATTAATTATTACCATTCTCCCTTCCCCATAGGGAGGCTGAAAGTTCCAAGCTTCTTTTTATTTTTATTTTTTTTAAGCTTATTTATTTATTTTGAGAGAGACAGAGTGCTAGCAGGGGAAGGGCAGAGAGAGGGAGAGAGAGAATCCCAAGCAGGCTTTGTACCAGCAGCACAGAGCCCGATGCGGGGCTCGAACTCACAAATCGTGAGATACGACCTGAGCCGAAACCAGGAGTCGGATGCTTAACCAACTGAGCCGCCTCTGAAGTTCCAAGCTCCTAATCATGGTTTGTGCTTTCTGATGTCCAAGCCCTATCCTGAAGTTTTCTAGGAGCCCACCAAGCATCACCTCATCAGAAAAAAGATGTTTCTGTTACCAAGGAATTGGAAGGGATTTAGGCACTCTATGTAAGATGTTCCTGTCACCTTCGTCACTCAGGAAATTACGAGAGTTTTAGGAGCTCTGTGTCAGGAACTGGGAGCGGAGCCGAAATACATATTTCTTTTTATGTCACATCAGCCTAACAGGTTTTTTAGAGTGACAGCAGTATGATCTTTTCTTGTTTGTATCAGAGAAATTAACTCAAGATTTAGCATCAAATCAAGAAAAGAATCTTTATTTCATTTTTTTAAATTTTGTTTTCTTACATATATTGTAAAAAACCACGTTAAAAACTTGGAATAAACACAAAGTATTCATGTAAGAGTTAAATGAAAAGGCATTAGATTTAAATCAGAAGAACCAGGTTAGGTCATTTAATCTTTAAGCTTCAGACTATAAGTTGAGGAAATAACTCTCATCTCACATGAATATGAGAATTAAATTAGATAATGTACATAAAATGCCAAAATTGTACACTAGTGTAAAGCATTACTGTACATTTGATTTTTAAAATTTCTGATACTAAAAGCTGTAGGGAAGTGGAAGAAGCAGCATTGTTTAATGTATTGTTTTTGTTCAATTTGCAGTAAGAGGGGAGCTCAAGTATCACTGGATGAATAAATCTTAAGAGTAATTTAAATGCAGGTGAAGCACTGAAATGGAGTTCTACTTGATTGACCAGTGTTTATAATCTTACTTAATTTAAATCCTTCCGTTTATTAGAAGGGAGTATCCTATACCTTATGGGAAAGGCATTTTGTCAGGAACACAATTTGTCTGATGGTATGTCCAAACGTAGGTAATTGCCACTCACAGGAGTGCATTCTATTCTCTTTTACTATAGGATGGTCCATATTCTGTCTCATAAAAAAAATTAAAGGTGGGAAGCTATATTTTGCCACAGCAAACATTGATTTGATGAATATAATTTGTACATATTTAGCACCTATAGAACCTATTTGGTGAAATTTCTACATTGCTTCACAGTGTAAAAAATACCCATAAGGTAAAACAAGAAAGCAAAGCAAATTCCATCTGGATTACTTGGTAATCCATATGCTTACTTGGTAATGATTTAGATTTTGTGAGTATTTTATTTCTCATTAGGAACAGCTTTCTTACATATTTTTAGGGAACTCTTAAGGAACCTACAAATATTTTTGTCCATTTTTCTGGATATGAGCTTTATAAGCTTCTGCAAGGAAAAATTGAAGTGACCAATAGATAATGATCCACTAACAGAAATCTGTGAAGGCCTAAGTAGAAATAATGACCTATATTCTTTACATTTCTTTTAGGGTCTGTTCTCCTTTGTGTTAGAAGTATGAAAAGGCAAGAAAAGTGTTTAAGAGTTACATGAGTAGAGTGGAAAGTATTTCCGGGACTGTCATGTTGTTCACTGCAAATGTGATGAAAATGTTTATAAATCTCTCTGTTTAGGAGGAGCTTTCATCTCCTGAAGAAAAATGAGAAACTACTGAGAGAACTTAGGAACTTGGATTCCAGACAGTGGTAAGTTGTTGGAGAACCTTCAAATTTATAACTAGCAACTGTCAGCTATTTCTCTTTATGTGTGAATAATACTGTATTGTTGATTTCTAACTTTCTGAGAAGAACTACATTTCATTTATTTATACCTTTCAGTAATAAGCTTTTTGAAGAAAGTTCAGGGCTATGTTAAAGTATTTGGTATCTCGGAATTGTTTACCCTTTTTTATGCATTTCAGAATTCTTTTGATTGCAGAAATCTAATTGAAACTATAAAATGTCCTTTGGTTTTCCTATATGTAGATATTCCAAGTATACCCTTTTTGATTAGTCTCAGAGGTCTCAAGTGAAATGGCTGGTGAATACAAGCTAGTACATACTAAAAATATTAATGGAACAAAGATGGATGTAGTTTATTATATTGCTGTAAATCTGATTTCTGATTAAGCTCTTGGATTATGTACCCATTTACATGTAGGTTTTGATATGTAAAACTCTTATATCATTATTTTAATGGTATCTAGGTTCTTGATGCATATGGGATGTATATGGACAAGATTTCTGGGAAACCAGTGCTAGAAATTGCAGAATATCACTTAACTGGAATTCCTATAAGGTTGACATGTATATGTGCTACTTTCTTTTCTAGACTCAAAAAATAAAATTTATGGGTAAGTGCTTTGGGGCAGTATAACTAGAAACACGTTAATAAAGCGATGCTTTGAATGTTACCGTTACTCAGAATGCCTGTATTTCTGAGATCTCAAATCCACAACCTACTTAACATCCATTTCTCACTCTCTCACATCTTTGTCAGCTGCTGTTTTGTACTTTCATGTTTCCAGTTTTTTGCTTTTTCTGTTTCCATGGTCAGTCTGCCACCAACCTCTGATTTCACTTGCCCTGTCCAGCTAATTTGCACATTGTCAACTATAAAAATACCATTTCTGGCATTTTCAAAACTACTCTTCCATTTAAGTTTATATATGTAGGTATGTAGATAATCAATATATATATTAATTCCAATCAGTTCTCCAATTGGAATCATTCTTAACATCTACTTTCTCTACTCCTAGGCAGAGGTATATTACTAGAGAAAATGATCAAACCATTGTGATATAGGAGTTAGTGTAGATTCATGCTCCTTAACTTCATCAATACCTTCTCTACTGTTCGGCAAATTTCTTATCCCTTGTTTACTTCTTACCTTGTTTCTCAGAGTAATTATTATAAACCGCTTCTTTGTTTTTTAAGCCCTTCCTTATGGTCAAATGATCATCTCTATTCTAACCTCATTAAGGATTCAATTCAAATGTTTGACCTCTTATATAAAAGTCTGGCAGAACAATAGTTCCTAACCTTTCTTCTTCCTCCACACATTCACATTTTAACACACATTAGTCACATCTCATAAATTAAATTCAGTGATTCTGACGATTAAGGAACTAATTTGAATCAAGACAACCGCATGCCATCATTATTCTATAGGAATGCATAGTAAAGATAATTCATTCCTTTCCCATATCAAACAACTCTGACTTATAACTTCCTCTCTTTAAAATTCCTTTTTTTTTTTAAATCTGTTTATTTTTGACAGAGAGACAGAATCAGAAGCAGGCTCCAGGCTCTTGAGTTGTCAGCAGAGTCTGAGGCCGGGCTCCAACCTGCCAACCCTGAGATCATGACCTGAGCCAAAGTCGGACACTTAACCGACTGAGCCACCCAGGCGCCCCTCGCTTTAAAATTTCTGTATTGAGCCATCTTTTCTTGCTCACCTTCAGTTTCAGAAAAGCCTTTTTCCCCCCATATGTACTTCTACTTACTACCTTTTCTGACTGCTCTAGGATCTTCAAAAAGTTATCCCATCTTTATCTTGTATTTCTACTTACCCTTTACCATCAGCACACCTGTTACTTTCCTTTAAACAAAACTTCTCAGTTACCATCCTTTGAAGCTACAGTCTATCTTTTTTATGCCTTTTACTACCAAATTTTATGAGAAAATAGAATCTTTACTCAATTCTTTGGTTTCTGTTGTTCTTAGCTTTTCTTAGAATAATCTTTTAAAAATAATGTTTCATTTCTCTGGTTATTATAGAAAATATACAATAGAAAAATAAACAATCTACCAGTAAAGCCTTGGATTGCAAGTAACTTGTTCTTTGAGTGTTCCACAAGATGAGCAAACATTTATTTTTTTTTTTTAATTTTTTTTTTCCAACGTTTTATTTTATTATTTTTGGGACAGAGAGAGACAGAGCATGAACGGGCGAGGGGCAGAGAGAGAGGGAGACACAGAATCGGAAACAGGCTCCAGGCTCTGAGCCATCAGCCCAGAGCCCGACACGGGGCTCGAACTCACGGACCGCGAGATCGTGACCTGGCTGAAGTCGGATGCTTAACCGACTGCGCCACCTAGGCGCCCCAAGATGAGCAAACATTTATAATAAATTTTAACTTGATAAATGAGCCAGTGGTTCTTGAAATTGGCTTTAATATACGAGTGCTTTGGATTGCAAGCATGTTTCCAGAACAAATTATCACAAACCAAGGTTTTACTGTATTTATAACACTATTCTTAACATTTGTTTATGTAATTTTTCTCTTTTTTGATAGACATACATTTGATTTGTTTGTTTTAAAAAACTGGAATCACAGTAATATATATGTACATAGTAAGTTATCTTTTAAAAAGGACTTTATCATTGGGGTGCCTGGGTGGCTCAGTCCGTTAAGCATCCAGTTCTTGATTTCGGTGCAGGTCATGATCTCACAGTCATGAGATCAAGCCCTGCGTCAGGCTCCTTGCTGAGCATGGAGCCTGCTTGGGATTCTTGCCCTCTGCCCCTACCCCCAGCCTCTCAAAATAAATAAACATTAAAAAAAATAAACATTTTTAAAACAAAATAAATAAACATTTAATAACATTTATTTTTTAAAATAAAACATTTTTTATTTTTTATTTTTATTTTTTTAAAATAAAACATTTTTTAAAACTTTATCATATTGTGAGCATTTTCCTCAACCATTTTGATATTTTTCAAAAATAATTTTTTATGGTGCCAAGTTCTGTGATTATTGGACATTTAAGTTGTTTTTAGTATCATGCCCTAGGATAGATTTCTAGAAATAGAATTATTACATCAAAGCATAAGAACTTACTTCAGGTCATATATATTGCAAAACCACCTTTCACTAAGTACTAATTTCTACTCCTACCAACACTGTATAAGAATACTTATAGAAATTCTACTTGGCCAACACAAGGTGTTAATCACATTTCTAAATCTTTCCTAGCTTGAGAGGCAGGTCATGGTATCTCTTTAATTTATAGTTCTTTATTAGTAACAAAGTTAATATTTTTCATGTATTTGTAACAAATTTTACTCCTTTCCAATTCCTTCTTAGTGTCCTTTTTCTATTTAAAGTGGAATTTTTCTAACCTGTAAGAGCTCTCTTACATATATGGTTATATAAGGATTAACTTTCGTACTTATTGTGGGAGTTTTCCCAATTAGTTGTTTGGCTATCAGTTTTCAACAATTTCACATTGTTTAACATACAGGTTTTTCATTTGTATGTAATTATGTCTCTCGGTCTTTTTTCTTTGGATTTTTTTCAATTGTTTAATCATACTTCAAGAATTAATTCTGTCTTGAAATCAGTTAAACATTCTATTATATTTCCTTCTAGATCCATAGTTACTTGTTGGAGTGGTAATTATTTTACATTTAATTCTTTATTTCTTCTGGAATACGTTTTAGTTTATGCAGTAAGAAATGAATATTAGAGAATAGTCTTTCTCTGTAATTTGCTGGTAATATATACCTTTCCCATTGATTTAATGTTTCCTTTATCAAATAGTAAGCTGTGTATTTCAAAACTATCTGTTCATTTCTTTTGATTTTTCTATGAATTTTGTTTAGATGTTAGTGTTTCACTTATTGTAGCTTTATATTTTAATATCTGATAGGCCCAGTCTTCTTCCTCACCCTCCTCATACAGATGCTTCTTTTCTTAGATATTTTCACCTGTTTTTTCTTCTAGATACATGTTAGAATTAGGCTGTTGTTTTCCAGAAAAAAATCCCATTGATATTTTGCTTTGATATGCAATAAAACTTTCATATAGAAAGAATAAGCACATTTGTTATCATTCTTCCCATTAGCAATCATGGCATGTTTTTCATTTATTCTGGGGCCCAGACATTACTTTTAGGGTTATTTTATTGCTGTGATGCTATTCTAAAATTTTTTTTAACATTTGTTTATTTTTGAGAGACAGAGAGAGATAGAGCACAAGCAGGGCAGGAGCAGAGAGAGAGAGGGAGACACAGAATCCGAAGCAGTCTCCAGGCTCTGAGCTGTCAGCACAGAACCCAATGCGGGGCTCGAACTCACAGACCGCGAGATCATGACCTGAGCTGAAGTCAGCCACTTAACCAACTGAGCCACCCAGGCGCCCCTGCTGTGATACTATTCTAAATAGAATTTATTTCCCATTATATTTTGCTATCCAGATACTTTAGTGAATTCTCTTATTTATTTTAAACATTTTATAGTTATCTCAGTCTTAGGATCTGTCTAGGTATATAATTATCTACAAATAATCTCTTTTCTAAGAGTTATGCCTGTTTTTGTTTATATCATGTTTTATTACATTGACTAGAACTTGCACTACAGTGTTCAGTAGTTATTGTAAGAGAGAGTGGACATCCTGTTAAAGGAATCTTTTTCAGCATCTATTCAAATTTTCATATAATTTTGCTTTCTTAACTAATTGATGTACTTTAAAACCACTACATTGATACTAAGTAATTCTTGCATTCTTGGGATAAACCCTACTGGGTCATTTGACTTCCTGTTATGTTAAATATACTAGATTTTCATTTTGAATTAGTGTATAGTCCACTTCTAAGCATATTCTATGTTTAAATTTTTATCTGTTCTTATTATGTTTTTAGAATTAAGGCTATAGCCAGGTTCATGAAATGAATATTATCTGTTGTTTGAAAATTTAGAACAATTAGTAAAATTTCTAATTCTTCCCATTTGTCTCGTTATTAGTCTCTGGGTTTTCTTTTAGCTCTTGGGTAATTTTCAATGTATTTTATCTTTTTGGTTTTTTACAAAACTCTTTTTCATTGAGACTTTCAAAACGCATACTAGCAGGTAATAGTATCATAATTCTGTCCTATTCCTTTTCTCCTTTTATTTTTGTTGGACTTTTTTTTTTCTCTTTTTAAAAAATTAATTAATTTATGTATTCCCATATTATCCCTTCAAAGTTTTTCAACCTGGCTTTATTGAGATAGAATTGACATACAACATTTTGGTAGTTTATGGTTTAAAAATAATGATTTGTAAATATACATATTGCAAAACGATTACCACAATAAGGTTAGTTAACACATCTATTTTAGTTACATGTTACAATTATTTTTTGTAATGAAAACTTTAAAAAACCCTCTCTCTTAGCTACCTTTAAATATATAGTACAGTACTGTTAACTATAGTTAGCATGCTGTACATTACTTCCCCCGAATTCATCTTACAACTGGAAGTTTATGCCCTTTGACCACCTTCACCAATTTTGCCCCTTACCCCCTCCCCACCCCTGGAACCAATCTGTTCTCTGTTTCTATGAGTTCAGTATTTCAGATTCCACATATAAGAGAGAACATACAATATTTGTCTTTCTTTGACTTATTTCACTTAGCATAATGCCCTCAAGGTTCATCTAAATTGTCACAAATGGCAGGCTTTCTTTCTTTTTTTAATGGCTGAATTCCATTATTTAGTTGGCTCTTGAACAACACGGGTCAGGGGCACCAACTCTCCCCACTCCTGTCCTCGTGCAGTTGAATGTCTGTATAGAGCTTTGACTCCCCCAAAACTTAACTACTAATAGCCTGATGTTGACCAGAAGCTTTACTGATAGCATAAACAGTCAACTGACATATGTGTTATATGTTGTATGTGTTATATATTGTACTCTTTAAACTATAGGAAAAATGTTAACTGAGAAAATCATAAGGAAGAGAAAATATATCTATAGCACTGCACTGTATTTATTGAAAAATTTTTGTTTATAAGTGGACCCACACAGTTCAAACCCCTGTTGTTCATGGGTCAACTGTACATGTATACCACATTTTCTTAATCCATTCATCTGTTGATGGACAGGTTGTTTTTCACACATTGGCTATTATAAATAATGCTGCAGTGAACATGGGGATGCAGATATCACTTCAAGAGAGTAATTTTGTTTCCTTTGGATATATACCCAGAAGTGGGATTGCTGGATTATGGAATAGTTCTGTTTTAAATTTTTTGAAGAACCTCCATACTGTTTTCCATAATGGCTGCATCAATTTACATTCCCACCAACAGTGTACAAGGGTTGTCTCTTTTGTACATCTTTGCCAGTACTTGTTATCTCTTGTCTTTTTGATGATAGCTATTCTAACAGTTGTGAGGCGGTATCTCCCTGTGGTTTTGATTTGCAGTTCCCCAATAATTAGTGATGCTGGACACCTTTTCATGTACCTGTTGGCTATTTGAATATCCCCTTTGAAAAATATCTCTTTGAGTCCTTGGCCATTTTTCTTAGGTCCTCTTTTCTTTTTTTGCCCACTTTAATTGCATTACTTGTTTTATTACTGTTGAATTGTATGAGTTACTAATATTTTGAATACTAACCCATTATCAGATACATATATATAATTCGCAAATATTTTCTTCCATTTCGTAGGTTCCCTTTCTGTTTTGTTTATCATCTGTTCTGCTATGCAGAAGCTGTTTAGTTTGATGTAGTCCCACTTGTTTGTGTTGGTTTTGGTTTGGAGTTTTGGTTTTGTTGCTTGTGCTTTCATATCTAAAAAAAATCACTGCCAAGACCAATGTCAAAGAGCTTACCTTCTATTTTTCTTCTAGGAGTTTTATGTTAAGTCTTTGATCCATTTCATGTTAGTTTTTGTGAGTGGTATAAGGTAGGAGTCCAGTTTCATTCTTTTGCATGTGAATATCTGTTTTTCTCCATACCATTTATTGAAGAGACTATCTTTTCTCCATTGAGTATTCTTGGATCCCTTGTCAAACATTAGTTGACTATTTATGCATCGGTTTATCTCTGGGTTGTCAGTTCTGTTCCATTGATCTTTTTATTACAATACAATTTGATGACTATAGTGTTGTAATATAATTTGTAATCAGTAAGTGTGATGCCTCTAGCTTTGTTATTCTTTCTCAGAATTGCTTTGACTATGTTGGGTCTTTTGTGATTCCATATGAATTTTAGTATAGTTTTTCTGTTTCTGTGAAAAATGCCATTGGGTTGATAAGGATTACAGTGAATCAGTAGATTACTTTGGATCAAATGAACATTTTAATACTAATCCATGAACCACAGGTTATCTTTCTCTTTATTTGTTTCTTCAATATCTTTCATCAATGTCTTAAAGTTTACATTATGAAAACCTTTTATCTTGGTTAAATTTTTTCCTAAGTAAATTTTTTGGATGCTATTATAAATGAGATTTTCTTTATTTCTTTGGCAGATAATTCAGTGTTAGTATATAGAAAAATGACTGATTTTTGTACCCTACATTTTTATTGAATTTGTTTACTAGTTCTAACAGTTTTTTTATGGAATCTTCTGGATTTTCTTATAAGGTCATGTCATCTACAAAAGGAGATAATTGTATTACTTTCTTTCCAATTCAGATGCTTTCTATTTCTTTTTCTTGCTTGATTGCTCTGGCGAGGACTTCCAGTACTATATTGAGTAAGAGTGATGAGAGTGGGCACCCTGATCTGTTCCTGTTCTTAGGAAAAAATCTTTCAGTTATTCTCTGTATGATGGTACCTGTGAACTTGTCAGATAAGGCCTTAATTATGTTAAGGTGCGTTCCTACTCTGTCCAGTTTGTTGAGAGTGTTTGTCATGAATGGATATTGAATTTTGTCAAATTCTTTAGCTGCATCTATGGAGATGATTGTGTGAATTTTATCTTTTATTCTGTTAATGTGATGTATTACATCTATTGATTTGCATGTGTTGAACCATCCTGGCATCCAGAGGATGAATCTTACTTTATCATGTTGTTTGATCCTTTAATGTACTGTTGAATTCTGTTTGCTAGTATTTTGTTGAGAATTTTTGCATCTGAACTCGTGAGATGTTGGCCTGTAATATTCTTTTCTTATAGTATTCTTAACAAGCTTGGGTATCAAGGTAGTGCTCTCCTGATAAAATGAATTTGGAAGTATTCCCTCCTTTTCACTTTTGTGGAAGAGTTTGAGAAGGATTGGTATTACTTCTTTAATTATTGAGTAGAATTCACAGTGAAACCATCTGGTACAGGGCTTTTCTTTGTTGGAAGGTTTTTGATTACTGCTTCCATCTGCTTACATGTTTAGACTTTCTGTTCTTTGATAATTAAGTCTTGGTAGGTTGTACATTTCTAGGAACTTACCATTTCTTTTAGGTTGTCCAATCGTTTGGCATATAGTTGTTTATCATAATCTCTTACGATCATTTGCATTTCTGCGGTATCAGTTGTAATATCTCCTCTTTGTTTATAACATTCATTCAGGTCCTCTTTTTTGTGGTTTATTTAGCTAAAGGTTTTCCAATCTTGTTCATATTTTCAAAGAACCAGCTCTTGGTTTTGATCATTTTTTCTGTTTTCCTATTCTTTATTTCATTTATTTCTGCTCTAGTTTTTATTGTTTCCTTTCTTCTGTTAACTTTAGGCTTAGTTTATTCTTCTTTTTCTAGTTCCTTTAGGTGTAAAGTTAGGTTATTTATTTGAGATCTCTTTTCTTTTTTTTTTTTTTTTTATTTTAGAGAGAGAGAGCACAAACAGGGGAGAGGGGCAGAGGGGGAGAAAGAATCTTAAGCAGGCTCTGTGCTCAGCGCAGAACCCAGCGTGGAGCTCAGAGCTCAATCCCATGACCCTGGGATCATGACCTGCACCAAAATCAAGAGTCAGACGCTCAACTGACTGAGCCACCCAGGCGCCTCTCTTTTTTCTTGATGTATGTATATATCACTATAAACTCCCCTCTTGAAACTACTTTTGCTGCATTCTATAAATTATGGTTTGTTGTATTTCCTTTTTTGTTTGTCTCAAGATATTTTTAATTTCCCTGTTGATTTCTTTTTTGACCCATTGGTTGTTTAGGAGTGTGTCATTTAGTTTCCATGTATTTGTGAACTTTTCAGCTTTCCTCCTGTTTATTGATTTCTAGTTTAATTCCTTTGTGTTTGGAAAAGATACATGATACAAGATTTCTATCTTCTTGAATTTGTTGAGATTTGTGTTCCAGCACATGATCTGTCCTAGATCGTGTTGGCCTGTAATTTTCCATGTGCACTTGAGAAGAATGAATGTGAACTTGAGAAGAATATATATTCTGCTACTGTTGGACAGAATGTTCTATATATATCTGTTAAGTCTGTTTGGTCTGTAGTACTGTTCAAATGTACTTTCTTGCTTGATTTCCTGTCTGGATGATTTGTTCATTGTTGAGAGTGGGGTGTTAAAGTCCCCAGCTGTTACTGTATTGCTGTTTATTTCCCTTTACTGTTACTATTTGCTTTATATAGTTAGATGCTTCAGTGTTGGATGCATAAATATTTATAATTGTTTTGTCTTGACGGATTGACCCATTTATGGTAGTGACTTTTTTTTTTTTTACCGTTTTTAACACACAGTCTACAAATATAGCAACCTTTGCTTCTTTTTGTTGTTTTACCATTTGCTTAAGATATTGTTTTCCATCCCTTCATTTTCATACTCTGTGTTGTGTTGTCTGTAAAGCTAAAATGAGTCTCTTGTAAGCAGCATATCATTTGGAACTCACTTTTTTTTTTCTGATCTATTCAGCCATTCTGTCTTTTGATTGGCAAATTTAATTCGTTAACATTTAAAGTAGTTATTGAGAGGTAAAAACTTACTAATGCCATTTTTTCATTGTTTCCGTTTTGTAGATAGTTTGTTTTTTGCTTTCTCTACTGGTGTCTTCATTTGTGATCTAAAGACTTTTTAGAGTAGTATGTTTGAGTCCTTTGTCATAATTTTTTGTGTATCTACTACAGGATTTTCCTTTGTGGTTACCATGAGGCTTATATAAAATATGTTATATTTATAATGTCTTATTTGAAGCTAATTAGAACTTGATAGGTAGCATACTGAAACTTTAGATTTTTACTTCTTCCTTGCATTTTAGGTTATGTTACTACAGTTTATATATTTTTTATATTGTGTATCCAATAACAAATTATTATGTTTATGATTTTTAAACATTTTCTAACTTTTAAACTAGAGTTGTAATTAATTATGTACCATGATTACAGTGGGCTTTCTTGTCTTGATACACATAATCTACTTAATCTTTCCAAAGAAACAGTTTCTCATTTTTTATATTCTATTATGTCTTTTTTTTTTTAGAAGGGAGAGCCCTTTTTTTTTTAAATTTATTTATTTATTTTGAGAGAGAGCAAATGGGGGCCAAGAGAGAGGGAGAGAGAGAATCTCAACCAGGCTCGGCACTGTCAGCAGGATGGAGAGCCCCATGTGGGGCTCCAACTCACAAACCATGAGATCATGACCTCAGCTAAAATCAAGAGTTGGACACTTACCTGACTGAGCCCACCAGGCACCCCTATGTTCTATTTTTTAACTCATTAATTTTTGTTTATTATTTCTTAATTTGTAAGTTTTATATTGTTCTTTTTCTTCTAGAATTGAATGTTATTTGTCTTAGTTTTATTATTTTTTTATTATTTTATTTTATTTTTTTGTTCAATATATGAAATTTATTGTCAAATTGGTTTCCATACAACACCCAGTGCTCATCCCAAAAGGTGCCCTCCTCAATACCCATCACCCACCCCCCCATCAACCCTCAGTTTGTTCTCAGTTTTTAAGAAGTTTTATTATTTTTTAACAATGAAATAGTCTTAGGGTATAAAATTTTTCTGAGTATATAGCTCCTATCGATTTTTTTAGCCTCAGTTTAAACAATTTTTTTTAAATCCTTTCCCTAAACTACCCCTAACTCTTTACCTTCTCTGTAGTCATGTTTGGACCTTCGATGTGCTCTCACAGACCCCTGTAACACTTCCTTGTCATAGCATTTATCACACCATATTATTATTATTTCTTAGATATTTTTATTACTTCTTTCCAAGATAGTTATAATAACTCTCTAGGTAATCTGTGAGTTCTTGTATCCTAACTCTTCCCCATGATAATTTATCTTTGGTACTAGATGGTCAAGTCCTTGAGGGCAGGAATCATATCTCTTTTGCTGTCTTGCTCATCATGTGTTCTCAGACCTCACTGCTCTACAGAAACTATCCTTCTGAAGGTTAGTATCCTGACCATCAAGTCTAAAGTTTTCTCAGTCCTCACCAGGCCCTTTGATTTATCTGATTAACTAAATTTAGTTAATTTAATAAGCATTTTAAAAGATTTAAAAGATTACAGCAGTTAGATTTACAAAATAATTGATTACAAAGCACAGAGTTCCCACACACCCTCTTTCCTCCTTCACATAATTTTCTCTGTCTCTTGTATCCTTGTGGTAACATTTGTTAAAATTGCTAAAACAATATTGATATATTATTATTAACGGAAGTCCATAGTTTACATGAAGAGTTCATTCTCTGTGTTGTACATTGTATGCATTTTGACAAATTAGTAACACGTGTCCACCATTACAGTATCCTATATAATAGTTTCACTCCCCTAAAACCCCCCTGAGTATTATATCCCCTAATTTAATACTATTGTCTCTTCTCTAAAATGTTCTTCTCCCCTGGCTTCTGTAACACTATAATTACCTTGTTCAACTCCTAGTTTTCTATTATTCCAAGTTTGTCTTCACTGGTTCATCTTTTACCTCCTAACCCCGTAACATAGCTTTCCCTCTCATTGTGATATCTCTCATACCTTCTCAACCCCATTCTTGCCATGTACTCCTCCTATCTCTCAATTCTCAGTCATAATTTTGCATCTGCCTGTTACAGATTTTTACCTGCTTCCTCATTACCATTTCAAAGTCACCATTTCATTGCCAAATCAAATCCTCTCATAATTTTCTTGGTTATGTTTAGAAATATCGTATCAGTCACGTAAACTTGACCATTTCCTTTCCCTTGCCCTTCCTCTGTCTCTCCTTTGCTTCTCTTGTCCCCAACCCCTTGATTCATGTTCTTATTACTTTTAAGAGAGTGTTGGAAGGTGGGGGAGTGGGGTGGTAAAGTATCCCCCAAATTAACAAGGCCCTTTGGGAATGGAAAACAAAGCAGGCAACTCCACACAGTTTACACAGAATTTTGGGGGGGTAACTTACTGACACGGGGGATCAGGCAGAGGACAGTCCACAGCAGCTGCATAGTTATTCTCTGCAAAGTCCAGACCTTAGTCCACAAATTTTATAGAACGAAGAGACATGCAGTAGGGCATTGTAGTGAGATCAGAGGGTTCACAAGCCCTTAGATTGTTTGCATGCACCTGATTAACAGCTAACCTTTAATTAGACCTCGTGATACCACCTGTGCATCAGGGAAGGGAAAGACAATGTTCTCTCTAACAGATTCATGAGAGGCCAAAACAAGCCATCTCAGCCTTGGCAAGCATTTCTAAGGAATGTATATTAACCTCCAAGGGGCCCTGAACACATAGCCACAAGCAAACATGAGTAAGATAGTGAGCCAAAGATGGAGTAAGTATTGAGAGTTATAACAACTCTCTTAAGTATAGGCTCTCATCTCCTGACTTCCCCATCTAAACAGTCCTCACCACCAGAATAATATTTCTAAAGTAAAATTTTGATTTTTTTTTCCCTTAGTGTCTTTCTAGTGCGTGGACTAGACTCTTTAGTCCAGAGCTCAGTTCATACCAGCCAGTCTTGGCTGTTCATGGTTCTTTATGTTACCTTATGCTCTTCTACTTCTTGGCTCCTGCTAAACTACTACTTGTCTTACATATACCTTGACTATATGGGGGACATCTTACTTGAGAAAGCATAGGCATTTTTTTTAATACTCTATACCAAATGAATGCATGCCATTTATTAGTTTGCTTTTTTAAAAAAGAAACAACAGTTTCCTTTCTTTTTTCAATACAGTGGGTTCAAATAAATTCACTCTATGTGACATTAAAATGAATTTTGAGCTATTTCTCAAGAAACCGGTAGACAAACCTGATTACAGGCACACCTCATTTTGCTGTGCTTTAGTTTATTTCACTTCGCAGTTACAGCCATTTTTACATAGTGAAGGTTTGTGGCAACCCTGTGTCAAGCGTCTGTCAGCACCATTTTTTCCAACAGCATTTGCTCACTTTATGTCTGTCTGTCACATTTTGGTAATTCTCGTAATATTTCAAACTTTTTCATTATATTTGTTATGGTGATCCATTATCAGTGGTTATACAGCTTGCTGAAAAGCTCAGATGATGGTTAGCATTTTTAGTAATAAAGGTTTTTTTTAATTAAAGTATGTACTTTTTTAGACATAATGCTATTGCACACTTAATAAACTATGATATAGTCCAAATGTAACTTAGAAATGCACTGAGAAACAAAAAAAAATTCATTTGACTTTATTGCTACATTCACTTTATTGTAGCCTAGAACTGAACCTGCAGTATCTCTGAGGTACACTAGTACTTGTCTGATGAACTAGGGAGAAAAAATGAAAAGTTACATTATTTTTCATAAAATGTTTATTATGAGAGAAAGTAATGTGCACATGCAGGATAAGGTAAGAAGCAGAGAAGGCCGGGGGGAGGGGGAAGGGCATGGGTAGAATCCCAGGCAGGCCCTGCACTGCAGAAGCCAGTGCGGGGCTCGATCTCACAAACCATGAGATCATGACCTGGGCCAAAATCAAGAGTTGGACACTTACCCAACTGAGCCACCCAGGCACCTCAAAAAAGTTACATTGGTTATACTCATCTCCCTAGACTATTTATAGATCTTTTATTTTCTTTGACTAGATTAACTGATTCCTGTTCCTCATGGTTGAACCACTGGATTTTTTTATTTCAAATCTCAGAATTTATATTATTATTTCTATTGCAGTGTATATGTGGGGATTCAGAAGTGCTTATAACTTAGCAGACTTTGCTTTGAATTTTCCAGTAGTAAGCTCATAATACTTCGTTAGTGCTATGCGTATTCTTATTTGGTCACACAGAAGTTGCAAGTTCATTAATTTTTTTTTCTGGTACCTTATTGTTCATTTTTGTGGTATATATTAAGCTAATGTCAATATACCAAACATTTTAGCAGCAGTAGTTAGTAAGCAGAAAAATAAGAAGAAATGGTGCAAGATTAAAATTTGAGATGAAAGGGCAGCTGAGCTCTGCTTTTACAAATTGTAAGAAGGTCGCGGCACCTGGGTGACTCAGTTGTAAGTGTCCAACTTCAACTCAGGTCATCATCTCACCGTTCATGGGTTGGAGCCCTATGTTGGGCTCTCTGCTGACAGCTCAAAGTCTAGAGCCTGCTTCAGATTATGTCTCCCTGTCTCTCTGCCCCTCCCCTGCTCGTGTTCTGTTTCTCTCTCTCTCAAGAATAAATAAATGTAAAAAAAAAAATGTTTTAATAAAAAAAATTGGAAGAAGGTCATAGATAATATAAAGATGATTTCTCTTTTACTTTTGCATTGTAAAGATTTATATTCTCTTTTTTCCTACATGGCACATATCTTTCTCTCAACTTTTAGATTTTTTTAAATGTTTATTTATTTATTTTCGGGGTGGGTACAGAGAGAGAGGAAGACAGAGTACCCCAAGCAGGCTCCACACTATCAGCACAGAGCCTAACACGGGGCTTGAACTCCTGAATGGCGAGATCATGACCTGAGCCAAATCAAGAGCCAGCCGTTTAACCTACTGAGCCACCCAGACACCCCCCAACTTTTAGATTTATATAGTAGTAAGTGAACAGTTCTGAGCCTTTCCAATTTTATAAATTATGATTTATGAGTTCTAATTAATAGTTCTTTGCCTAAATAAAATGAAAATGTTTGAAATATTGCAAGAATTCCCAAACCATGACACAGACACACAAGGTAAGAACACGGAGAAGTTCCCTTTCTTCCAGGATCAGAATTTATATATAGTGGATCATGCTTCGAAGTTAAGTTCTTAACAGCTTTCTTGAGATGTATTTCTTATACCATACATTTTACTCATTTAAAGTGTACGTGTTTTTAGTGCATTCAAGGGTTGTGCAACTATCATGACAACCTAATTTTAGAATATTTTAGTCCCTTCGAAAGGAGACCCATACCCATTACCAGTAACTCCCCATTACTGCCAACCATCCCCCACCACACTCACCAGCTCTAAAAATTTTCTTTTTTTAATGTTTATTTATTTTTGAGACAGAGACAGAGCATGAGCAGGGGAGGGGCAGAAAGAGAGGGAGACACAGAATTCAAAGCAGGCTCCAGGCTCTGGGCTGTCTGCTCAGAGCCCGATGCAGGGCTTGAACCCACAGACCGTGAGATCATGACCTGAGCCAAAGTCAGATACTTAACCGACTGAGCCACCCAGGTGCTCCATACTCCTCAGGTCTAGGCAATACTAATCTACTTTCTGTTTTTTGCAGATGTGCCTATACTGGGCATATCCTACAAAAGGAGTCAAACAGTATATAGTCTTTTGTGGCAGGCTTCTTAGCACAGTGTTTTCAAAGTTATTCCATATTGCAAGTATATCTCAGCACTTGATTTTTTTTATTGCTGAATAATATTCCATTATATGAATATACTACATTTCTGTTTATTCATCAGTTGATGGACATTTGGATTGGTTTCACTTTTTAGATATTAATAATGATTCCATGAATATTCATATACACATTTTTTACATGGACACTTTATAATTTTATAAACATTTTTATAAGACTTTTACAGTTGTAGACCTTATATTAAGATCTGTGGTTCATTTTGATTGTTGTTTTTGGTGTAAGATGAGAAGTTGTGAGGTAAGAATTCAACTTCATTCTTCTGCTTGTGGATATCCATTTGCCCCAGCACTGTTTGTTGACATGACTCTTCTTTTCCCATTGAATTGTCTTGGTACTGTTGTCAAAAAGCAATTGACAGTGAATATAAAGGTTTATTTCTGGACCAAAGATTCTGTTCCATATAGACCTGTTTGTCACTTCTTATGACACTATCACGGTGCATTGATTGCTGCTGCAATGTAGCAAGTTTTTAAATTGGGATTATGAGTCCTCCAACTTTGTCTTTTTTTTTTTTTTCAAGATAGTTGTGGCCATTCCAGATCTTTTATATCTTCCTATGAATTTTAGACTGAGCTTGTCAATTTTTACAAAAACAGCAGCAGGGATTTTGATAGGGATTACATTAAGTTTGTCGATCAGTTTGAGGGTACTATCTTAACAATATTAAGTCTTTCCGTCCATGAGTGTGAAATTTTTTTTAAAGATCTTTAATTTTGTTTGACAATGTTTTGTGATTTTTCAGAGTATAAGTTTTGAACTTCTGTTTTCAGAGTATAAGTTTTATGCTTAACTTTTTTTTGAGTACTTTTGTACCTATTTACCTAAGTAATTCATTAGTTTTAGTGACATGGCTTTATAAAAGGAATTTTCTTATGTTTGTTTTCTGATTGTTCATTGTTGGTATATAGAAATACTTGATTTTTACATGTGGGTATTGTATCCTGAACCCTCCTGAACTCATTTAATAGCTCTAAAAACTTTTTAGTAGATTCCTTTCTATATACAAAATCATCTCATCTGCAAGTGGATGTAGTTTTATTTATTCCTTTGCAGTCATATTACTAATTGATTCTCTTTGTTATTGGTCTACTCAGGTGTTCTGTTTCCTCTTGAGTTGAATTTAGTAATTTGTGTCTCTAGGTATTTTTCCATTTAATCTAAGTTATCTAATTTGTTGGCATAAATTAATATTGTTGTTCATAGTTGCCCTATAATCTTTTTTATTTCTGTAACATGTATAATGATATCTCTTTAGTTTCTGATTTTAGTAATTTGATTCTTCTTGTTTTCTTGTTCAGTCTAGCTATAAGGTTCAGTTTTTTTTTATTATCTCAAAGAACCAATTTTTGGTTTTGTTGATTTTTTTCTCTGTTGTTTTTCTATTCCATTTCATTTTCTTTCCACTCTAGTTTTTATTAATTCCTTCCTCTACCTGCTTTGATTTTAGTTGCTCTTCTTCTAGTTTTTTAAGGTAGAAAGTTTAGTTATTGATGCAAGATCTTTCCATCTTTTTTTTTTAAGTTATTTATTTTGAGAGGGAGATTGA
This sequence comes from Herpailurus yagouaroundi, assembly GCF_014898765.1. Taxonomy (NCBI): domain Eukaryota; kingdom Metazoa; phylum Chordata; class Mammalia; order Carnivora; family Felidae; genus Herpailurus; species Herpailurus yagouaroundi. The sequence continues at coordinate 13,981,775 of NW_024412396.1, read as the reverse complement.
GAGAGCATGAGCAGGGGAGAGTCAGAAAGAGAGCGAGAGAGAGAATCCCAAACAGGCTCCACACTGTCAGTGCAGAGCCCCATGTGGGGCTCGAATTCACAAACCTTGATATCATGACTTGAGCCGAAATCAATCAAGAGTCAGACGCTTAACCAACTGAGCCCCACCCCGGCACCCCATCTTTTTTTAATATAAGCATTTACATCTATAAATTTACCAATGAACTCTGCTTTACCTGCATGCCATCACTTTTGGTATGTTATGTTTTCATTTTCATCATCTCTAAGTATTTTCTTATTTCCTTTGACATTTATTCTTTCAGTTATTTAGGAGTACATTGTTTCATTTCTACATGTATGTGAAATTCCCAAAGTTTTTTTTCTTTTTATCGATTTCTAATTTCATTCCATTGTGATTAGAAAATATACTTTGCATAATTTCAGTCTTTTCAAATTTATTGAGGCTTTTTAATTACCAAATGATCTGGCCTGAAGGATGTTCTTGTATTCTTGAGAAGAATGTGTTTTCTGCTAGAAGAATGTGTTTCTCCACTTTCTTGGAGTGTTCTATAGATGTCCTTTTAGGTCTAGTTGGTTTATAGTGTTGTTCAAGTCTTCTGTTTTCCTGTTGATACTCTTTTCTTTGTCTAATATTGTAAGTAGGGCATTGAAGTCTTCAACTACAATTGCAGAAGTGTCTCTTTCTGTCTCCAATTCTGTTTTGTTTCATTTATTTTGAAGCTCTGTGTGAGTACCTGTGTGTTAATTTAATATCTTCTTAGTAGGTTGACCTTTTAACATTAGGAAATGTCTCTTTATCACTAACATTTTTTGTTTTAAAGTCTAATACTAACTGTAGCCACCCCAGATTTCTTGGTTACTGTTTGCATGGTATCTTTTTCCATTTATTTTGCTTTCAACATTATTTGTGTCTTTGAATCAAAAGTGTATTGGTAGTGGTGGTTGTTTACTTGATCATTTATTTTCTAATGATGGGGCTAAACTAATCCTACAAAGTCTATTTCCCCACAGTGTGCAGCCTCAGATCTCCCTGCTCAAAAAAATTTTTTAAGTTTTTTATCTTTTAGCAGGGCTACCATGGGTTCTCCCTGGGCTGACATAATCTAGTATTTAAGTTTCTACTTTGAACCCCTTCACCAGTTAGTTTTTTGTTGTTTATTGTGGATGTGTGTGGCTTAGAGGTTGCTGTCATAGTCAGAGTGTTTATATTTTTAATCCCATGTTCACCCAGAGACTAGTACCTTGGAGGTTTGCTCTCTGGTTGCTCCAAAGAGAGTACGGCCTTGGATATGCACAGTCGTTGACTGGATGTTGTTTTTAAGTTGTGGCTTCCTAGGAGTTGACCCTGAGTTTAAGTAGAGTACTATGAGGCTTAACTTTGTGTTGGTAAGTCTGTGTGGGTTGGGGAATGCTTTCCTATCTGTCCTGCATCTTACTCTGATTGCTCTTGTGTGGGTTCCATTTAGTACATGTACACAGGTTTCTTGACCCCTAGACTTGACTGTGTTCTCAAGAGGGTTCTTCTTGGCTGTCTCTTTCTACTTCTCTTTCTCTCTTGGCTACTGTGCTCTTTTACTTGTGTCGGGAGGTGCTACTTCTCTTAATTGCTTTTTTCCACCGTGCTTTTTCTTGTTTTTGACAATACCCATAGGCATGGAGTTTTGTTTCAAAATAAAATCATTCCCCTCAGGCAGAGCTGCTACTAAGCTCTTTGTCCATATGATCTGCCCTTCACCCTGATCAGAACACATGTAGTGGCAGTACTCTGCCACTGTATTATACCTGAGCTGGGGTCAAGGACCAACTTTTCCTAGAGTAATACCCTACCTCTATAAGTGGACACTTGGGGAGGGATTGGCAGTTCTTCATCTTCCTACCTTTCTTTCCCCTATCAGTGTGAAACCTTTATCCCACTGATAAGCTAGGGTGGGGAAAATTGGAACAGACTCAGCCTTTTGCACCTAGAATTTCTGTTGTAAGAGGGGCCATAGCTGCCTGGAATAGTTTATGCAGCATGGAACTGGGCAGAAGAGAAACACAGCCAGCAGACTGCTGCTCCCAGGGTGAGACCATATTTCCAGTCTGGGACCTGGCGGGGATGAGGAACCCTTATCTTGGCCTAAGTACAATGCCCAGGGTAAAGATGTAATATGGAAGTAAAGGGGTAGCATAAGGGAGCAGTCATGGCTCAGATGCCAAAGATTCACTCTGTTTTTACCAGATTTGGTAGATTTTCTTAAATGTATGTTTTGCCATTTGCTATATGCCCTTAAGACAATATTAAGAGACTTTAAGTGATTTTTAAAAAATCATCCTCATCACTGAGATTATTATTTTGACTGGGAAAGGGTCCACTGAGATTCTTACTCTATAATTCTGGAAGTTGTCCCCCTCCCCCCCCAAAATTATATTTTATTCCTTGGGTTAGATTATCCCGCCAGTACACTAAATACACCGAAAATCGCCTAAGTGTTCACCACATAAAGTGAAATATTGCTATCAGTGAAAGCAGCTAAAATATCTTCGTTCCTGATTTTAAGTTGCTGATGTTGAAACCCACATTCATGACCTTATAGCTCCTTCAAAATGTGTAGGAAAATATAGTTGTCTGACTAACCTTTCTTAGGTTTGTTTGCTTCCTTTTTAATTCCTACATACTATAGTAGTGAAAACATTACCTCTGATCATAAAGTTCATTAGTCCATGCGTTGTTAAATCACCCTAGACCAAATGTAGTATGCCCTAGTTAACTTGGAAGGCCAAATGTCACTCAAGAAATTTGTTTTTATGAGCAGTTTTAATTTGAGGGAGACCTTAAAAAAATGTCCAAGACCTTGTCAGTTATTCCATATGGTTCTATAATATTTGTGTATAAATTTCTTATTTTGTACTTTGAAGAAATGGATCATTTCTCACTCATATTTCTACTGCTATACTTAGTTTTATTTCTAAAACACATCCATTTAACTGTGGGATTCATCTACATTGTACAATAGATAATTCTTTAGGTGCTTCATGCATTCACACATGTCTTTCCTGATACTCTTTTCTCCTCTTCATTTGTCACATCTCACTTGCCTTCACCAAACTCTTTCCTTTAAGTGTCTCTCTGTTTCTCCAGTCGGAAGTAATCATACCTTTCTTTTATTCCACTGGCAAGTTTATAACTTTCCTAATTTTTTACTTACAATTACATATCTTCCTCTGTAGGTTATAAGATTTAATTCATTTTCCTCTTTTTATTGCCACATACTTTGTACATTGAACTTAATTATTGCATGAGTGAATAGATAAATTAATGATTAAATGAATGGTATAATCTTTTATTTTACAGTCGAGAGACTCACAAGATCGCAGTGTTTTATGTTGCTGAAGGACAAGAAGACAAACATTCCATTCTCACCAATATAGGTGGAAGTCAAGCATATGAAGATTTTGTAGCCGGTCTTGGTTGGGAGGTATTGTTTTTATTTCTTTTTTTTTTTTTTTATGTTTGTTTATTTTTGAGAAAGATCGCAAGTGGGGGAGGGACAGAGAGAGAGAGAGAGAGAGAGAGAGAGAGAGAGAGAATCCCAAACAGTTTCCGCACTATCAGCGCAAAGCCCAACACAGTGTTCAAACTCAGGAACCATGAGGTCACAACCAGAGCTGAAATCCAGAGTTGGACACTGAACCGACTGAGCCTCCTAAGCACCCCGATTGGGAGGTATTGTTTTTAAATTATACCAAATATCATCGTATTTGTATTTGGAAGCAGTGGTTTTCTTTTGCTTTCTAGCTTATTTTAGAATTATTTTAGGAGACTCAACAACTTAACGATGGTTTGTTATTGTTTCTGCTTTATTTCCCATCTGCAAAGACAGAAGCAGTTCAGACCTTGAAAGGAAGGTTGTTGGTTTTTTTAATGAGTCAGTATATTGTTAGAGAGCACTGAAGTCATAGGTTTAGGAGAGCTGGATTTTCCTCACAGCTGTGACCACTAGACAAGTGATCTTCAAACTAAGATATGAATATCTTTAATGCTGTACCAAGGATTTTAGGTTAGTTCTAGTTCCTAGGAATTTCTAGTTCCTCAACTTAACTGAAATTAATGCCTGAAAACCTTTCTGCAGTCACTTGCCTCACCTTTTCAGTTCTTCAACTTTTTAAAAGAAAGGCATACCACACACTCATTTGAGTCCTACATTGCCCCAAAATGTTTGATGCCAAAAAAAAAGTTCATTCAAGAAGGCATGTTCTGAGAGAGTCTCTGACAGCAAATCAACAAATGTTGAAAGGCACTGCACTTCATGTTATCCTGGCAACCTGCTCATGTCAAGGTTCCTGTACCAAATCTGTCTATCTTAGAATTGTTAACTCAGAAGGGAGGTATTTGTCATAGAAATTTGGATTAATATGTTTACCCAAATTGACACAGGAAGTGTCAGACATTTTCTATCAGAAAGGGAATTTGATGCTGGCTGATCGATTTGTCATTAATAGCAGGCATTTTATATATATTGTATCAGCCAAATCAGTAGCTCTACAATTTTGATGAAAATATATTAAAAGCATATACATGTGACATACAGTACACTAGAAATGATATCTTTTGTAGTAGTTTAAACTAATGATGAAAATTTTCATTATAGTTGTCAGTTTAATACATAGTTTCTTAAAATTCTTATAGTACATGAGCAAAATTGCTGAAGACCACTGCACTAGACTATAAGCTCCTCCTAGAGGAAAAGCACTTTGATCTCATTGAACTTTCCTTTGTTTGTTGTTGTTAAACTAGCCTTCATTTTTTTTTTTAAGTTTATTTATTTATTTTGAGAGTGAACGATCAGGGGAGGGGCAGAGAGAGAGGGAGAGAGAGAATCCTAAGCAGGCTCTGTACTGGTGGTGCACAGTTATGAGGGGCTTGAACTCACAAATCATTAAATCATGACCTAAGCCTAAACCAAGAGTCGGACGCTTAACCAACTGAGCCACCTAGGCGCCTCTGATTTTTCCTTTTAAAAGACATCCCAGTGCCTTGTACAGTGTCCGATACATAATCCTTTAGCATTCAGTATATATTTTTATGGCTTACCTTACGTGTTATTTCAGTTTGAGTTACTTGGGGTCTCTGTTCCTGTTTGCGTATTTGTCAAGGTAATCTATTTTAGGCAATAGATATGGGAAGTTCAGTTGAGATTAGTTACGTGAAAGTGCTTCAGAAAGTATAAACACTCTAAATAAATTTTCTGTTAAAAAAAAAAACAAACATACTAGTAAAAGCAAGAGACATTTGGAAAAGAACAAATTAGCAGTACTCACATTTCCTTATTTCAAAACTTAACACAAGCAATAGTAATCAAACAGTATGGCAGTGCACCAAAAATAGACATATTGATCAATGGAAAAGAATTGAGATTCTAGAACTAAACTCATATATCTATGGTCAACTGATTTTTACCAAGTGACAGCACCATCCAGTGGAGAAAGAATAGTCTTTTCAACAAATGGTGCCAGAACAACTGGAAAGCCACATGCAAAAGAATAAAGTTGGACTATTACCCCACACTATATATAAAAATTAACTCAAAAAGGGTCAAAAACCTAATTGTAAAAGCTAAAAGTATGAAACTCTTAAAAGACAACATGAGGTAAATTTTCATGACCTTGGATTTGGATAAGGCTTTTTTTTCCTTGCTTTATGGAGGTATAATTGACAAATAAAAGGGATTTTTAGATATGACACTAAAAACATGAGCAACAAAGGAAAAATAAATAAATTGGACTTCAGACTTTAAACTTTGATGCTTCAAAGGGCATCATAAATAATGTGAAAAGACAACCCCCAGAATTTGAGAAAATAACTGAAATCATATATGTGATAAGGGACTTCTATCTAAGATATACAAAGAACTCCTACAAATCAATAATTAGAAAACAACCCAATTAAAAAATTAGGACCTGAATAAACATTTCTCTTAATAAGATATGCAGATAGCCAGGAGGCTCATGAAAAGATGCTCAACATCATTATCAGAAAAATGCAAATCAAAGCCACAGAAAAAAACTACTTCACACCCATTAAGATGGCTAGGATCAAAAAGTCGAATACTAACAACTGTAGGGTAGGATTCACCACAATCTGAACCCTCTTACACTGCTATTAGGAATGTGAAATAGTGCAACTGCTGTGGAGAACAATCTGGAAGCTCATCAAATAGTAGAACACTGAATTACCATATGATCAGAAATTCCACTCTTAGATAGGTATCCAAGAGAAATGGAATTGTATATATAGACAAAAACTTCTACATGAATGGTCATAGTAGCATTTTTCACAATAGCCAAAAGGTGGAAAAAACCCAAATGTCCATCAATGGGTGAATGGATAAAATGTGGTATATTACTATAATGGAATATTATTTAGCTATGAAGAGGAGTGAAATCTTGATGTGTGCTCCAGTGTGGGTGTACCTTGAAAATATTATGTTAAATGAAAGAAACCAGTCACAAAGACCAGGTGTTATGATCCATTTATATGAAACATACACACACACACACAAACATACATGTACAGAAAATAGGTTTGTGGTTGCTTCAGACTAGTTGGAAGGATGAGGGAAGATCAGGGTGATAGCTAAAGAGTACAGGGTTTCATTTTGAAGTGATGAAAATGTTCTAAGATTGACTGTGGTGATGATTGCACTTACCTGTGAATATATTAATGTGCATTGAGTTGTACAGTGGAAACTTTCACTTTTAAGAAGATCAAGAGGCATACTCTGCTTACTCTTCACACTAAGTGTAACAAAAACTTTGGACATTACATATAAAACAAATATTAAAACACACTGAAAGGCGATGAGAAGAAGACAGACCAACTCAGGACCAAGGAATGACATCATGATGGGTTCTCAAGGTTTTCTTTCTGTCTCATATATCTCCAACTTGAATCTGAAATAGCCAGCAACCTAGAAACATCAACAAGCGTTGACCAAAAGAATCCCAACAAAAGCCCACTCTTTCTAGCCAACGGATCAGGAAAGGGGCAATCTAGAGAAAGAAAATATTTAGACAGTAACTGCTCTACTCCAAGCAAACACCAACCAAACTCCAACAACCAAAGTAAATACTTTGACTTCCATCTCCATTTCTGACAACAAAGGTCAGTTAGGGAGCCTAGACTTTCACTCTCATGAGAGTCCACACCACAAGGTCAGTGGAGACTACATGAGGAACCTGGAAATTGTTGCCACCTCCAGCATAATGAGTTACCCTGCCTCCTCCACTGGGTAGATCACAGGAGGCCTGGTGGAAAAGTAGGCCTTTCACCATCATCCAGCAGTAATGAGACTAACCCTACTAACTAAGGACTAACCTTGTCTCAGTGGATACGACATAGGAAACCGGAACTCCTGCCTCCACCTAACAGTAATGAAGATCTCCCTTCTGCAGGTGTCAGCAGAAGTTAAGTGGGGAACCTCCATCTAACTATAGTGAGGCAGTAACCACCTCACTTCTTTGACAGAGCTGTGTCACAAAACAGCCAACTAAGACAGGAGGATTAAATAGGATATATAGTCTCATAACATGAAAATGTCTAGGCTTTGATCAAAAATCATACCAGGACCCAGAGAGGCCTCAAACTGAATGAAAAGAGGACAGTAGATACCAACACCAAGTGACAAAGATTTTGGGATAACCATAATATAAATGCCTTCACAAGCAGTGAAGAACACAATTGAAATAAATGAAAAATAGGAAGTCTCAGTAATTAAAAAAAAAAAAAAAAAAGGAAGATACAAGAAAGAACTACATGGAAATTTTAGAACTGAAAATTTCATTACTGAAATAAAAAGCTCAGTAGATGGGCACAGCAACAGAGTCAGATAGATATGGGGGTACAGAAGAATCAATAAACTGAAAGGTAAAACAGTAAAAAATGTGAACAGCAAAAAAAAAAAAAAATGTGAACAGCAGAGAGAGAATAGACTGTTTTTTTTAAAGAGAGAGAGCAAGAGCACATTGTGTGGAGAAAGGGGCAAAGGCAGAAGGAAGGTAGGGGTGGTGAGAGAGAGAAAGAGAGAATCTCAAGCAGGCTCCATGCTTAGCACAGATCCTGGCACAAGGCTCGATCCCATGACCCTGGGATCATTACCTGAGCCAAAATCAAGAATTGGACACTCAACCGACTGAGCTACATAGGTGCCCCAGAGAGAGAATTAGATTTAAGGACAACGAACAAAGCATCAGAGACCTATGGGACTATGACAAAAGATTTAACATTCCTGTTATCTGAGGGAGACGAGAAAGAGGTTGAGTCTGAAAATTACTTGAAGAGATAATGTTGAAAACTTCCTAAATTTGGCAGGAGAAATAAAGCTAATAAAGCTACAGATTGAAGAAGCTGGGTGAAACCCAAACAGGATAAATCTAAAGGAATCCATACTAAGACACATCATAATTAAATTTCTGAAAAATAAGAAGTCTCAAAAAAATGTCAAAAGCATCCGGAGAAAATTTGTTCCTCGTCTATATGGGGAAAACAATTAGAATAATAGTGAATTTCTCATCAGAAAAAAGTGACAGTATTTTTCAAATGCTAAAAGAAAAAAATGCTGTCAACCAGAATCATATAGCTAGTAAAGGAATAAAGCAAAACATTCTCAGATGAAGGAAAACTTAGAGAACTTGTTGCCAGCAGACCTACCCTAAAAGAAGAACTAAAAGACATTCTATTAACAGAAAGGAAGTGATAGAACCTTGGAACACTAGAAAGTAAGAGCGTGGCAAGAAAAAATATGGGTAAATACACTAGGCTTTACTTCCCCTCTGATATTTTCATAGTTATGTTTGATGGTTGATACAAAAATTATTTCACTGTCTGAGGTACCTGGGTGGCTCAGTTGGTTGAGTGTCCGACTTCAGATCAGGTCATGATCTCATGGTTCGTGAGATCAAGCCCCACATTGAGCTTGCTGTTGTCAGTGCAGAGCCTGCTTCATATCCTCTGTCCCCCCCCCCCCCCGCCCCTTTCTTGCTCACACTCTCTCAAAAATAAATAAAAACATTTATAGAAAAAATAAAATAATTAAAAAATTATTTCACTGTCTGATGTTTTTAAAAAAAATTTTTTGTAATGTTTATTTGTTTTTGAGAGAGCGCAAGCAGGGGAAGGGAAGAGAGAGAGGGAGACACAGAATCTAAAGCAGGCTCCAAGCTCTGCACTGTCAGCACAGAGCCCGATGTAGAGCTCAAACTCACAGACTGCAAAATCATGACCTGAGCTGGGGTTGGACGCTTAACTGACTGAGCCATCCAGGCACCCCTATATGGCATTCTTGAAATGAACATTTTAGTGTGAAAAACAGATTACTGATTGCCAGGGTTTCAGGGGGTAGGTTAAGAGGGAAGTGAGGATCCTTGTGATGAAAATGTTGTTTCTTAATCGTATCAATGCCAGTATCCTGGTTATAATACAGTTTTGCATTGGAGGAATCTGGTACAAGTCACATGACACTTCTTGTGAATCTACAGTTATCTCTAGATAAAAATTTTAATTAAAAACATAGAGACCATCAAGTATTACAAAAGTGTTTGAGCAAAGGAACACTAAAATGAGACTTTTTCTCCATGACATGATCAGAGAATTAACCTGAAGATAAATAACCTGTTCACTAAAACAAAACAAAAGGTCTGCACTTATATGCTATTTTTCACCTATCATAATTAACAAAGATCATAAAGTTTGATAATATGTTTGAGAGGCCATGAGGGAAACAGGTATTCGTATTCACTGTTGGTGACATCTGTAGAGAGCTATTTGGTAGTGAGCTTCAAATTAAAAGTGCATATGCCCTTTGACTTACAGTTCCACTTTTAATTATTTGTCCTACACTTCTACTTTCACAAATGCAACATGACATGTATTCTGTGTTATTCACTGCAGCATTGACTATAATAGCAAAGACTGGAAAGAGCCTAAATATCCTTCAGGTAGGGGACTAGTTAAATTATTGTACATCAAGAAAATAAACTTCTGTGAAGCCATGAAAACAAAACAAATGAGGAAGCTCTTTACTTACTAATGAGTACTTTTCAGGGTATTTTAAGTGCAAAAAAAGCAAGGTGCAGAACATTATATGTGTGTGCTGTGTGTGTGTATACACACATACATATAAGAATTTAATTGCATATACAGAGAACGTTTTTGGAAGGATATTTAATAAACTGCTTTCTGGAAGGGGAACTGAGTAGCTATACACAAGAGCTATCAAAGGAAGAATTTTGGTATATTTTTGAATTTTTAATTATATGAATGTATTACTGAGCCAATTTTTTTTTTAATTTTATAAGTGATGAGGCAATCTTGTAGTGGTGTAAAAACTAATTTTTCATATGTTCAGCCATTGTAACTGATGTTGATAGTTGAGACATGATTAGTTCACATGGTACAAAGATTGGTTTTTATAATTCACTTTATCAGTTACTTGGATTTTTTTTAATTTTAATTTTTTATTGAAGTATAATTAACATACTGTTATGTTACTTTCAAGTGTACAGTATAATGATCCAATAATTGTATACATTACTCAGTGCTCATCACAATAAGTATACTCAATTCCCTTTATCTATTTCACCCACGCCGCCCCCCCCCCCGGCAGCCACCAGTTTTCTATATTTAAGAGTCTGCTTTTTTGTTTGTTCCTTTTTTTCTTTGCTCATCTGTTCTGTCTTTTAAATTCCACATATGAGTGAAATCATAAGCTGACTGACTTATTTTACTTCACATTATACCTTCTAGGTCCATCCATATTTCAGATTTTATTTTTTAAAAATATACATATAAAGTGGTTTCTCCGAGTGAAGAGATGCAAGCAGTGTTTAAGTTTCTTTTTCCTTTTGTGTTTCTTTTTCCTTTCTAGTATTTCTTTAATTTTCAGTAAGACAAGACAAGTTGCTGGCTTTGTGTATCACACAAGTCCAAGGAATATCACTCAATGCAGTGACCCTGATATTAGCATGTCTTTTATTTATACTCAGGAAAAAAAATATGTGCAAAAATCTGCACAGATTAATTTGTACTTTTTTAATGCATGAGAAGTGCAGTTCTGCATTTTTGTATTTTTGTTCTGAGCTTTGTGATAGGTACTGATAATTAAGAAACCAGTTTCAATGTGTAAATATGACATATCTAATTAATCATCTTATCAAAGTGACATCATTGTTTTAACTTTCCAGTCTTGGTTTTTGCCACTTGATTTTTCTCTCTGGCCTTGGTGTCCTCCCATAGCCTTCACAATTTAGCATTAACACCTAGTAGCCTAACAAAAGATGCATAGTGCACAGCAGTTGATTTCTTTCCTAATTAACTCCTACTAATTAGGCATCCTCAAATACCTAAGAAAAAGTACCAGTGTGAACAGAGCAGCTCTAACTAATAATTCTGGATCAAGCATTAGTTGAGAACATGCAAAAGGCTTGTTCTCCATATATTTTTGCAAATTGAGAAATTTGAGTCTTTTTCAATAGTAAGTTCTTGAGTTTTGTTTAGTTGACTAATATCATGTGTCTCTTCATTGCTCCCAGGTCAATCTTACAAACCACTGTGGTTTCATGGGAGGACTACAAAAAAACAAAAGCACTGGATTGACCACACCGTATTTTGCTACCTCCACAGTAGAAGTAATATTTCATGTATCAACAAGAATGCCTTCTGATACTGATGACTCTTTGACCAAAAAAGTAAGTGCTGAGAAAAAACATTGAAATCCTAGTAATTAAGAAAATAAATATATAAAATATGTAAGTAATGTAACTGATCAAGCACTGTTTCTGAGTACTCCACACTCTTCACCTAATGCTGTCTTCAGAAACAGGATTGTTGTAAAGCAAATGCTGTTTTCTTTAACAATAACATTGAAAGTTAATTGCCTTAACAAAGGATTTGTCTTCAAGAAAATGGGGATATGACAAATTGAGAAAACTTCTTTATATGTTCAAATTGGTGAAATTGTATTTCAAGTCTTTTCATACATGGATAGATACAACTGTTACACTGAATGAGAGCAAAAAATATAGATAAATTATTACAAAGCACTTAAAATACAACATACTTTATCACAAGTTTTAACTAAAACTAACAGAGCAAATAAAGTAAGCCTTCATTAATTATGAAAAACATTTTACTGCCTTAGAATTTATGAGAGATATGATGGAATGGTTTTGATGGCCCACATCTTTTAAAACCTACACTACCATTTTTCTGTGGCTGGCACTGGCATTCAAAAGTTGTTCTAGCACAGTTGTGTATATTCAGTCCATGTTTGGTTTTCTTAGGGAGAAATATTTTTAAGAGTAAAACCTTACCTTGTCCAACATTCCTCCTCCTCCTTCAATTTATTAAAAACTGCTAACTTAATATCATTGGTCATTTTACTTGATATTCTTCTGCCTGATATCAAAACTCTTTATGCTTTATTAATAAACTATGAAAATGATTATTCTCCTGCTCTTTTGTAAAGGAACTTCAGAACTGCTTGCAAATATTTGGTAAGATTGATTTAATACCCTTGATGCTTTCTGTTTACAGTTTAGAATACTATTGGAAATTGCCTACTAAATGACTAATGGTTGATAATTCTATATGGATGCTAATTAGATTGCAATGAGTAGTAATTTAGTAGTATAGAATTTCTTGTCCTGTAGTTTTTAGAAATAGAAAATGAACCATGAATACCGACAAGAAGATGGTAAAGAGTTGGATTGGAGTATAAAACTTCATTAAAAATTCAATTAAGCACTTTCTTCCATCAACTCATGTTAAATCTCTATGAAAATAAGTCACACCTAGAGACAATTATGAGTATAGTGCAAAAAGATCATTTTAATCATTAAGAACTTGCCCGTGACTCATATTTATCATTATCATTTTCAGGGCTCCATATACAATTTCTAAAGTGTAAAATTAATAGTATCTTAGATTGCAAACACAAGAACAGAACAAAGTACATCATTTTTTGTTAAAAAGCTTTTTTTTATTTTTTAAAGAAAATTATGTCAGGATATTTTTACTTCACTATATTAAGCATGATAATTATGTGGTACTTAAAATCTTTTTCCTGTGATGCAAAAATTCTCAATAAGATACTAGCAAATCGAATTCAACAGCATATAAAAAGAATTATTCACCATGATCAAGTGGGATTCATTCCTGGGATGCAGGGCTGGATCAACATTCGCAAATCAATCAACGTGATACATCACATTAATAAAAGAAAAGATAAGAACCATATGATCCTGTCAATCGATGCAGAAAAAGCCTTTGACAAAATCCAGCACCCTCTCAATAAAAACCGTTGAGAAAGTTGGGATAGAAGGAACATACTTAAACATCATAAAAGCCATTTATGAAAAGCCCACAGCTAACATCATCCTCAATGGGGAAAAACTGACAGCTTTTTCCCTGAGATCAGGAACATGGCAGGGATGCCCACTCTCACCGCTGTTGTTTAACATAGTGTTGGAAGTTCTAGCATCAGCAATCAGACAACAAAAGGAAATCAAAGGCATCCAAATTGGCAAAGATGAAGTCAAGCTTTCGCTTTTTGCAGATGACATGATATTATACATGGAAAATCCGATAGACTCCACCAAAAGTCTGCTAGAACTGATACATGAATTCAGCAAAGTTGCAGGATACAAAATCAATGTACAGAAATCAGTTGCATTCTTATACACTAACAATGAAGCAACAGAAAGACAAATAAAGAAACTGATCCCATTCACAATTGCACCAAGAAGCATAAAATACCTAGGAATAAATCTAACCAAAGATGTAAAGGATCTGTATGCTGAAAACTATAGAAAGCTTATGAAGATAATTGAAGAAGATATAAAGAAATGGAAAGACATTCCCTGCTCATGGATTGGAAGAATAAATATTGTCAAAATGTCAATACTACCCAAAGCTATCTACACATTCAATGCAATCCCAATCAAAATTGCACCAGCATTCTTCTCGAAACTAGAACAAGCAATTCTAAAATTCATATGGAACCACAAAAGGCCCCGAATAGCCAAAGGAATTTTGAAGAAGAAGACCAAAGCAGGAGGCATCACAATCCCAGACTTTAGCCTCTACCACAAAGCTGTCATCATCAAGACAGCATGGTATTGGCACAAAAACAGACACATAGACCAATGGAATAGAATAGAAACCCCAGAACTAGACCCACAAACATATGGCCAACTAATCTTTGACAAAGCAGGAAAGAACATCCAATGGAAAAAAGACAGTCTTTTAACAAATGGTGCTGGGAGAACTGGACAGCAACATACAGAGGGTTGAAACTAGACCACTTTCTCACACCATTCACAAAAATAAACTCAAAATGGATAAAGGACCTGAATGTGAGACAAGAAACCATCAAAACCCTAGAAGAGAAAGCAGGAAAAGACCTCTCTGACCTCAGCCGTAGCAATCTCTTACTCGACACATCCCCAAAGGCAAGGGAATTAAAAGCAAAAGTGAATTACTGGGACCTTATGAAGATAAAAAGCTTCTGCACAGCAAAGGAAACAACCAACAAAACTAAAAGGCAACCAACGGAATGGGAAAAGATATTTGCAAAGGACATATCAGACAAAGGGCTAGTATCCAAAATCTATAAAGAGCTCACCAAACTCCACACCCGAAAAACAAATAACCCAGTGAAGAAATGGGCAGAAAACATGAATAGACACTTCTCTAAAGAAGACATCCGGATGGCCAACAGGCACATGAAAAGATGCTCAACGTCGCTCCTTATCAGGGAAATACAAATCAAAACCACACTCAGATATCACCTCACGCCAGTCAGAGTGGTCAAAATGAACAAATCAGGGGACTATAGATGGTGGAGAGGATGTGGAGAAACGGGAACCCTCTTGCACTGTTGGTGGGAATGCAAATTGGTGCAGCCACTCTGGAAAACAGTGTGGAGGTTCCTCAGAAAATTAAAAATAGACCTACCCTATGACCCAGCAATAGCACTGCTAGGAATTTACCCCAGGGATACAGGAGTACTGAGGCATAGGGGCACATGTACCCCAATGTTTATAGCAGCACTCTCAACAATAGCCAAATTATGGGAAGAGCCTAAATGTCCATCAACTGATGAATGGATAAAGAAATTGTGGTTTATATACACAATGGAGTACTACATGGCAATGAGAAAGAACGAAATATGGCCCTTTGTAGCAACGTGGATGGAACTAGAGAGTGTGATGCTAAGTGAAATAAGCCATACAGAGAAAGACAGATACCATCTGTTTTCACTCTTATGTGGATCCTGAGAAACTTAACAGAAACCCATGGGGGAGGGGAAGGAAAAAAAAAAAAAAAGAGGTTAGAGTGGGAGAGAGCCAAAGCATAAGAGACTCTTAAAAACTGAGAACAAACTGAGGGCTGATGGGGGGTGGGAGGGAGGGGAGGATGAGTGATGGGTATTTAGGAAGGCACCTTTTGGGATGAGCACTGGGTGTTGTATGGAAACCAATTTGACAATAAATTTCATATATTGATTGATAAATAAATAAATAAATAAATAAAATAAAATCTTTTTCCTGTGACCTTTGTTGAAATGTCAAATAAGTAAGATTTCTTATTTTCTTCAAAATAGTCATGAGGGTTTGTCCTTAATTACTTAAGTTTCTGAAACAGATGTTTAACAATTCATTATCATAAAAAAATTAATTTTGGAGAGGACTATATCATTTAAGAATTGTTAAATGGTTGAGTTCTAATTAAAATTATATTATTAAATGGTAAAATTTGTAAGTGCTGGATTTATTAGAGAATTTTGAGGGATTAAACATTGAACGCTAATAGTTTGTTTCATCCACACCTACAGAAAGTTTTTGTTGTTGTGGTGGTGAAAAATATAATCTATCATTGTCACCTTTAAAAATTTTTTTTATTTAATATTTTTAGGGTTTGGAAATTTCTTTTTCACCAAAGTATAATTCACATACAGTGTCACATTAGTTTTAGGTGTACAGTATAATGATTCAACAGTTCTGTACATTACTCAGTGCTCATTATTATTATTGATAAGTGTACTCTTAATCTCTTTTATCTATTTCACCTATCCTTCCACCCTTCTCCCCTCTGGCAACCACCAGGTTTCTTTCTCTGTATTTAAGAATCTGATTTTGTCTTTGTCCATTTTTTCTTTGTTAGTTTGTTCTTTTTCTTATGTTCCACACATGAATGAAATCATTTGGTATTTGTCTTTTTTTGACTGATGTTTCACTTAGCATTATACCTTTTGGTCCATCCAAATTGTCACTGATGATAAGATCTCATTTGTTTTTGGGGTGCCTGGGTGGCGCAGTCGGTTAAGCGTCCGACTTCAGCCAGGTCACGATCTCGCAGTCCGTGAGTTCGAGCCCCGCGTCCGGCTCTGGGCTGATGGCTCAGAGCCTGGAGCCTGTTTCCGATTCTGTGTCTCCCTCTCTCTCTGCCCCTCCCCCGTTCATGCTCTGTCTCTCTCTGTCCCAAAAATAAATAAACGTTGAAAAAAAAAAAAGATCTCATTTGTTTTTATGGATGAGTAATGTTCTAATGTATATATATTACCACATTCTTTATCCATTCATCTGTGGATGGATATTTGGATTCCTTCTGTATCTTGGCTGTTATAAATAATGCTGCAGTAAACACAGAGGTGCATATATCATTCCAAATTAGTGTTTTGTTTTCTTTGAGTAAATACCCAGTAGTGGAATTACTGGGTCATATGATAATTCTGTTTTCCTTACTGTTTTCCACAGTGACTGCACCAGTTTGCATTTCCACCAACAGTGCACAAGTGTTCTTGTTTCTCTACATCCTTGCTGATACTTATTATTTCATGGCAGTTCTTTTGTTTTGTTTTTGATTCTAGCCATTCAGACTGGTGTAAAGTGGTATCTCATTATGGTTTTGATTTGTTCCCTGATGATGTTGAGCATCTTTTCGTGTGTCTGTTGGCCATCTGTGTGTCTTCTTTGGAAAAATGTCATTCAGGTCCTCTGCCATTTTTAATCATGTTATTATTTTGGTGTTAAGTTGGACAAGTTCTCTATATATTTAAGATAGTGTATTAAGTCCTTATCAGATATGTTATTTGCAGATGTGTTCTCTAATTCAGTAGGCTGCCTTGTCCTTTTGTTGATGATTTTCTTCACTATGCAAATGCTTTTTATTTTGTTGTAGTCCCAGTAGTTTAATTTTGCTTTTGTTTTCCTTGTCTGAGAAGGCATAGCTACAAAAATGTTTCTGTGGCTGATGTCAAATTATTGCCGATGTTTTCTTCTAGGAGTTTTATGGTTTCATGTCTCACATTTAGATGTTTCATCCATTTTGAGGTTTTTTTGTGTGTGTATGGTGTAGGAAAGTGGTCCAGTTTCATTCTTAAGCATGTCCAGTGCAGCATTCTTTTGCATGCTGTCCACTTTTCCCAGTACTATTTGTTGAAGGGACTGTCTTCTCCCCCCGTGTATATTTCTCCCTCCTTTGTCTTAGATTAATTGACCATATAAGCACTGGTTTATTTCTAGGCTCTCTGTATTCTTCCGTTAATCTATGTGTCTGTTTTTGTACTAGTACCATACTGTTTCGATTACTAATGTTTTGTAGTGTATCTTGAAATCTGGGATTATGATACCTCCAGCTTTGTTCTTTCTCAAGATTGCTTTGGCTCTTTGGGGTCTTTCATGGTTCCATGCAAATTTTAGGATTATCCTAGTTTTGTAAAAATTGCTGTTGGTATTTTGATAAGGGTTTTATTGAATTCATAGATTGGTTTAGGCAGTATGGACATTTTAAAACGTTGGCTTTTCCATTCCATGAGCAAGGAATATCTTTCCATTTGTGTCATCTTCGGTTTCCTTCATCAGTGTTTTATGGTTTTAGGAGTGCAGTTTATTCCTAGGCATTTTATTCTTTTTGGAGCAATTGTAAATGGGATTGTTTTCTCAATTTCTCTTTCTCCCTCTTTTTTATTAGTGTCAAGAAATACAACGTATTTCTATATATTGACTTTGTACCTTACAACTTTACTGAATTTATTTGTCAGTTCTCGTAGTTTTTTGGTGGAGTCTTTAGAGTTTTCTATTGTATAATGTCATTTGCACATAGTGACAGGTTTACTTCTTCCTTACAAATTTGGATGGCTTTTCTTTCTTTCTCTTTTCTGATTGCTGTGGTTAGTACTCCTAGTACTATGTTGAATAGAAGTAGTGAGAGTGGACATCTTTGTCTTGTTCCTGATCTTGGAGGAAAAGCTCTGAGTTTTTCACCATTGAATATTAAGTTAGCTATGGGTTTTTCATCCATAGTCTTTATTATGTTGAGGTATGTTCCCCCTAAACCTACTTTTTTGAGAGATTTTACCATGAGTGGTAAAATCTTTTTTCTGCATCTCTTGAGATGATCATATGGTTTTTATTGTTTTTCTTGTTAATGTGATTATCATGTTGATTAATTTTTGAACATTGAAACACCCCTTGCATCCCAGGAATAAATCCCACCTGATCATGGTGAATGATTTTTTTAATGCATTGTTGGATTCAGTTTGCTAATATTTTGTTGCAGATTTTGCATCTGTGCTCATCAGATACTGGCCTGTAGTGTTTTTGCTTTTTGTTTTTTGGGTTTTGTTTTTTTTTGTTTTTTTTTTTTTTTTTGTAGTGTCTTTATCTGGTTTTTGTATCAGGATAATGCTAGTCTTGTAGAATGAATTTGGAAGCGTTTCTTCCTCTTCTCTTTTTTAGAGTAGTTTGAGAAGAATAGATCTTAACTCCTCTTTATATATTTGACAGAATTCACCTGTGAAGCTATCTGGTTCTGGACTTTTGTTTGTTGGGAGTTTTGTGATTACTGATTCAGTTTCGTTGCTAGTAACTTACCTGCTCAAAGTTTCTATTTCTTTCTGAATCTGTTTTGGAAGGTTCTATGTTTCTGGAAATTTATCCAGTTCTTTCTAGGTTGTCCAATTTGTGGGCATATAATTTTTCATAATACTCTCTTATAATCTTTTGAATATCTGTGGTGTTGGTTGTTCTTTCTCCTCTTTCATTTCTGATCGTATTTATTTGGGTTCTTTTTTTTTTTTCAGAGTCTGGCTAAAGGTTTATCAATTTTGTTGATCTTTTCAAAGAACCAGCTCCTGGTTTTATTCATCTGTTCTATTGTTTTTAGTTTCTATTTCATTTATTTCTGCTCTAATCTTTATTATTTCTTCTACTGGCTTTGGGCTTTCTTGGTTCTTCTTTTTCTAGTTCCTTTAGGTGTAAGGTTAGGTTGCTTATTTGAGATTTTTGTTTTATGAGGTGGGCCTGTATTACTACAAATTTCTCTCTTAGAACAGCCTGTACTGCATCTCAAAGATGTTGGACCCTTGTGTTTTTATTTTCATTTGGCTCCATGTATTTTGTATTTTCTCTTTGATTTCTTGGTTGAACCATTTAATGTTTAGTAGCATGTGTTTCGTCTCCATGTATTTTGTTTTTTCCACATCTTTTTCTTGTGATTGATTTCTAGTTTCATACTTTTGTGGTCAGATAAGATGCATGATAAGATTTAAATCGTTTTTTAATTTATTGAGTGTTGTTTTTGGTCTAATGTGATTTATTCTGGAGAATGTTCCATGTGCACTTGAAAAGAATATATATTTCACTGTTTCTGGAAGGAATGTCTGAATATATCTGTTAGGTCCATCTGGCCTAATGTGTCATTCAAAAGCTACTTTATGTCTGTTACAAGTTGCTTTATGTATTGAGTACATATATATTTACAAATGTTACAACTCTTGTTGGAGTGTTCCCTTTATGATTATTTATTGTCCTTCTTTGTCTCTTCAGACAGTTTGTTTTAAAGTCTATTTTGTTTGATATAGGTGTTGCATCTCCAGCCTTCTTTTTGCTTCCATTTGCATGGTAAATGTTTTCTCATCCCTTCACTTTCAGTCTGCATGTGTCCTTTGGTCTGAAGTGAGTTTCTCTTAGGCAAGATATAAATGTTGCTTTTTTAATCCATTCAGTCATCCTTTGTCTTTTGATTGGAGCATTTAGTTCATTTATATTTAGACTATTTATTGATAGGTATGTACTTACTGCCACTTTGTTACTTGTTTTGCAGTTCTTTTTGTAGCTGTTCTCTGTTCCTTCTTCTCTTGCTCTCCCCTGTGGCTTGATGGCTATCTTTAGTATTAATGCTTTGATTTTTGTTCTCTATTTTTCGTGTATCTATTACAGGGTTTTGATTTGTGGTTATCATTAGGTTCATGTGTAACATTTTATGCATATAGCAGTCTGTATTAAGTTGATGGTCACTTATGTTTGAATCTATTATTACTTCTCAGCCCACATTATGTATATGATGTCATACTTTATATCCTTTTATTTTGTGAATCCCTTGACTGATTTTTATAAAGATAATTGGCTTTACTAGTTTCGTGTTTTAACTTTAATACTGGTTTTATAAGTGGTCAATCTACTTTCATTATATGTTTGTGATTACTTGTGAAATTTTTTTCCTTTCGTTATTTTCTTACAACTATTTTGGCTTTTTCTTCCCACCCAAAGAATTCCCTTTAACATTTCTTGTAAGGCTGACTTAGTGGTGATGGTTTTGTGTGTCTGGGAAACTCTCTCTCTCCTTCTACTCTGAATGATGATCTTGCTGGGTAGAGTATTCTCAGTTTCAGGGTTTTTTCCTTTCAGTACTTTGAATATATCATTACATTCCCTTCTGGCCTACAAAGTTTCTGCTGAAAAATCATCTGACAGCCTTATGTGGTTTCCCTTGTGTATAACTTTTCTCTTGCTGCTTTTAAAATTCTCTCCTTCTCACTACTTTTTGCCATTTTCATGATTTTGTCTTGGTATGAACCTCTTTGGATTAATTTTGTTGGGGGTCTCTGTGCTTCCTGGATCTGGGTTTCTGTTTCCCTGCCCAGATTAGGGAAGTGTTCATCTCTTATTTCCTTCTCTCTCCTCCTTCTGACATCTCTGTAATGTGAATGTTATTATGCTTGATGATGTTATAGATTTTCCTTAACCTATTCTCATTTTTTATTATTTTTTTCTGTTCACTATTCAGCTTGGTTGCTTTTCATTGCTCTTCCTTCCAGATCACTGATCCATTCTTCTGCCTGCTCTGATCTGCTGTTGATTCCCTCTAGTGTATTTTTTATCTCAGTTATAGAATTGGAGTTCTTCATCTCTGACTGGTTCTTTTTTATATTTTCTATCTCCTTCTTGAAGATCTCATTGAGATCCCCTACTGTTTTCTCAAATCCAGTATCTTTACAACCATTACTTTGAATTCTTTATCAGGCCTATTGTTATCTCTGTTTCATGCAGCTCTTTTGCTGTGGCTTTGTTTTGTTCTTTCATTTGGGACATAATTCCTCTGTCTCCTCATTTTGTCTGACTCTCCGTGTTTGTTTCTGTGTATTAGGAAAGTCAGCTACATCTCCTGATCTGCAAAGTAGTAGCCTTATGAAGAAGACATCCTTTGGTGCCCTCTAGCACAATGTTCTCCTGTTCATCAGAACCAGGCACTTCAGCAGTGTCTCCTATGTGAGCTGCATGCTCCGTACTGTTGTGGCTGAGCTGTGTTTACATTCAGTACAATCAACTACATTGGCCCACTTTGCCTATTGTGAGCATACTGGGCAGGAGTTTGGTCCCTGTGCTGTTAAGGGGCCTGTCTGGGGCCACCACAGGCTTGTAGTTGGGTGGTATCAGCAGTCAGACCAGATACCTGCCCTCAACCTAGGCACTATATGGCTCTTTCCCTGTTCTGCTCTTAGAGGCTTCCATTGATGAGTGGGGCCAACAAACCAGGTGCCTGCCCCTAGTCACATGAGTAGGGGTGCAATCACACTGATCCACTCCCTTTGCATTGCCAGTTGCAAGGTTCAGCTGCCAGGACTGTGGGCACACTGGTGTGTGTGGTTATCTTCTCCTGTCCCCAAGACACAAATCACTTTGGAGTGGTGCAGGTTTCTGCCAGGGTTATGTGCAGCAGGGTTTTTCAGAGCAGGAGCCACTTTGCAGGAATGTCTGTGGAGTAGGGCTGGTTGGATGGGGTGGGAACCATGGTGCTAACAAGATACACAGAGAACGTTCACTCTGCTTCCCACAAATATCTGGCTGTCTAGGGTGGAAGGGAGGCAGGCGAGGAATGGTCTGCCAGTCAGCACTTTTGTTTTTGGAAAATTCTTCCAAAGATCCCTGCCCCTCCAACACGTTTTGAGATTAGTAAATAGATTAAATCTACTTCTCATACTCCAGTTGATTTTTATTTTTAATGTTTATTTATTTTTGAGAGAGAGAAAGAGAGCACACAAGCACAGGAAGAGCAGAGACAGAGAGGGAGACACAGAATCTGAAGTGGGCTTCAGGCTCTGAGCTGTAACCACAGAGCCATTCGTGGGGCTCAAAACCATGGACCATGAAATCATGACCTGAACCGAAGTTGGACGCTTAACCGACTGAGCCACCCAAGTGCTCCTTCATTTATTTTAATGTTTATATATTTTTGAGAGAGATTGGGAGAGAGAGCATAAGCAGGGGAGAGGCAGAGAGAGAAGGAGAGAGAATCCCAACAAGTTCCATGTTGCCATCACAGAGCCTGATGCAGGGCTCAATCCCACAAACCATGAGATCATGACCTGAGCCAAAATCAAGAGTCAGACACTCAATCAACTGAGCCATTCAGGCACCCTACCCCAGTTGCTTTTCAAACTGCTGCTTCTGTGCTGTATATCTCCTGGGTTATTTGTTATGCTGGCTCTTTAAGGGTGGGAACTCAGTTTTGTTTATTTTTTTTTTTTAATGTTTGGTTTTGTTTGGTTTTTTTGAGACCGAGACAGAGCATGAGCAGAGGAGGGGCAAAGAGAGAGGGAGACCCAGAATCAGAAGCAGTCTCCAGGCTCTGAGCTGTCCCAACTTGGGGCTCGAACTCACAAACCTCAAGATCATGACCTGAGCCAAAGTTGGACACTTAACCAACTGAACCACCCAGGCACCCCAGGAACTCAGTTTTAAAGTAGTCAGAGTTAAACCCTACTAATTGAAAAATCCTCACAGTTAAGCCACTGGTTTTCAAAGCCAAAGTCTCATGGGCATCCCCATGCCTGGGGTGCCTGGGGTTGGGTCTGATCCTCTTGCTTCTTCATGTTTAGAGTGTCCCTCTCGTTTATGATTTTTCTCACAGGGACAGGGGAGGATTCTGGGAGGGAGAGTTCCCAACCACGCTTCTGCTCCTTCTACCGTTTTTGATGTGGTCTTCTCTGTACCATTAAATATGGAAGCTCTGTTCTGCCAGTCTTCAAGTTGTGAGTCATTTTCAGAGTTAGTTTCACTGATGTGGCTGTTACCTCAGTGTGTCTGTGGGATGAGGTGAGCTTAGGATACTTTGACTCCACTATCTTCTCCGAAGTCCTATCTTAACCATTTTTAAATGTACAGTTCATTGGCATAAACATTTATAATGTGCAGTCATCACAAGTATCTGTTTCCAGAACATTTTCATTTAGTTCAAAATATTTTTAATTTTCTCTTGAGAATACTTTGACTTATGTGTTATTTAGAAGTTGCTTAATCTCTAAGTATTTGGGGGTTTTCCAGCTATCTTTTTGTTGTCGATTTCTAGTTTAATTCCATTGTGGTCTGAAAATAGACATTGTATGATTTCTATTCTTTTAAATTTATGAAGGTGTGTTTTATGGCCCAAATGTAGTCAATCTAGTGAATATTCCATGTGAATCTGGGAAGAATGTGTAATCTGCTATTGTTGGATGAAGTAGTCTATAAATGTCAATTATATCCAGTTGATTGATAGAGCTGTTGAGTTCAACTATATCCTTACCAATTTTCTGCCTGCTGGATCTCTCCATTTCAGATAGATGGGTATTAAAGTCTCCAGCTATAATAGTGGATTCTTCTACTTTTACTTGCAGTTCTATCAGTTTTTTGCCTAATATATTTTGACCCTCTGTTGTTAGATGCATACACATTAAGGATTGGGTATGTCTTCTTGGAGTACCAGCCTCTTTATCATTAGGTGATGTCCCTCTTTATCCCTGATAACTTTACTTGCTCTGAAGTCTGCTCTGTCTGAAATTAATATAGGTATTCCCACTTTTCTTTCTATTGGTATTATCATGGTATATTTTTCCATTCCTTTACTTTTAATCTAGATGTCTTAGTATTTAAAATGAGTCTTATTTTTTTGATCCACTCTGACAGTGTCCGTCTTTTAATAGTATACTTAGACCATTGACATATAAAGTGATGATATAGTTGGACTAATATTTTCCACATTTGTTACTTTTTTCTATTTGTTACCCTTGTTCTTTGTTTCTGTTTTCGTATTCCACACGTTTTCTGCCTTCTCTAGTTATAACTGAGCACTTTATAAAATGATTCCATTTTCTCTCCTTTCTTAGCATATCAATTATACTTCTTTTCTTTTTTAACTTTTTTTAGCCACAGCCCTGGAGTTTGTACTGTACATTTAGAGCTAATCCAAGTCCACTTTCAAATAATACCATACTGGGGCGCCTGGGTGGCGCAGTCGGTTAAGCGTCCGACTTCAGCCAGGTCACGATCTCGCGGTCCGTGAGTTCGAGCCCCGCGTCAGGCTCTGGGCGGATGGCTCAGAGCCTGGAGCCTGTTTCCGATTCTGTGTCTCCCTCTCTCTCTGCCCCTCCCCCGTTCATGCTCTGTCTCTCTCTGTCCCAAAAATAAAATAAAACGTTGAAAAAAAAATTAATAAAAAAAATAATAATACCACACTGCTTCATGGATATTACAAATACCTTATAATAACATCATATGTTTAATTTTTCCCTTCTAGCCCTGTATCATTGCTGTCATTTATTTTACTTATAGATAAGCATATATATATATATACACACACACACACACACACACACACACACACACAAGCATACATAATCAAATGCATTGTTCCTATTATTACTTTGAACAAACTGTGATCTATTAGATTAAGAAAAATGAAAGTTTATTTTCTCTTCAGTTATTGATTACTTGGTGCTTTTCTTTATATAGATCTGTATTTCTAACCTGTATGATTTTCCTTCTCTCTGAAGAACTTCTTTTCACATTTCTTGTAAGGTAGGTCTACCGGCAACAAATTCCCTCAATTTTTGTTTGAGAAAGTCTTTATTCTCCTTTACTTTTGAAGGATTATTTTACAGAGTACAGAATTGTAGGTGTCAGTAGTTTTGTCTCTCAGCACTTTAAATATTTCACTTCACTCTCTTGCTAGTGTGGTTTCAGGGGAGAAGTCAGATGTTTTATCTTTGTCCCTCTATAAATAAAATAGCTCTTTTCCTCTGCCTTAAGATTTTTTTCTTTATCTGTAATTTTCTGAAGTTTGATGATATGCCTAAATGTAGTTTTGGGGGCATTTATCCTACTTAGTGTTCTCTGAGCTTCTTGGATCTGTGATTTGATATCTGACATTAATTTGGGGCAGTTCTTAGTTTTGCTTCAAATAATGCTTTTGTTCCTTTCTTTCTTCTTCTTATGTGTGTTACAGTGTTTGTGGTCCCACAGTTCTTGGATATTTTGTTAGGGGTTTTTTTTCCAGTCTTTTTTCTCATTGGATTTCAGGTTTAGAAGTTTCTATTGTTATCAGACTGAGGTTCTTTCCTTAGCCATGTCTAGTTTACTAATGAGATCATCAGAGGCATTCTTCATGTCAGTTAGATTGTTTGTTTTTTGTTTTTTGTTTTTTATCTCTAACATTTCTTTTTAATTCTCCCTGAAAATTTCTATCTCTCTGCTTATGTTATCTATCTGTTCTCACATGTTGTCTGCTTTTTCCATTAGAACCCTTAGCATGTTAATCATAGTTGTAATTTTATCATCCCTGCCATATCTAACTCTGGTTTTGATGTATCTTCAGCCTCTTAGGCCTGTCCATACTGAGTCTCCAGGAATTTGCAATTACAATTTACATTTTCCTACCTTGCCACAAGTTCAGACAGAGGTGTCTGCTTTGTTGTCATTCTCCATATTTGCCTGCCTGTCCAATTTTGGGGGCAGTGATTTGCTCTGTGACCTTACTTCTCTAATCTAAGAAGTGTATTTGATTTTCCAGTTTGTTCAGCTTTTTACTTGTTAGGATAAAGTGGCAACTTCTAAGCTTCTTATGTACCACACTATAAACTGGAAATCCCAGAATTTTATCTTCTCAAACACAAACTCTACCCATTTACAGTAACTCTCCATTCTCCCCTCCTCCCAGCCCTTGGTAAACACTAAGTGAATTTGCCAATTCTAAGTACCTCATGTAAGTGGCATCATACAGTATTTGTCTTTTTGTGTCTGTCTTATTTCACTTAATATAATGTGTTCAAGGTTCATCCATGTTGTATCAGGTATCAAAATTTCATTTCTTTCTGTGGTTGAATAATATCCCAATATATGTATATAGCACATTTTGTGTATTCACCTGATAGACGCACTGGGTTGTTTCTACTTTTTGGCTATTGTAAATAATGCTGCAGTGAGCACTGTCATGTAAGTATTTGTTCGAATCCCTGTTTTCATTTTTTTTAATTTTTTTAATGTTTATTTTTTAAAAAGAGAGAGAGTACAAATGGGGGAGGGGACAGAGGATCCAAAAATGGGCTCTGTGCTGACAGCAGAGAGCCTAATGTGGGGTCTGAACTCAGGAACTGTGAGATCTTGACCAGAGCTGAAATCAAATGCTTAACTGACTAGGCACCCCCCAGTTTTCAATTCTTCTAGATATAGCCCTATGAGTGAAATTTCTAGGTGATAGAGAAATTGTATGTTTGGTTTTCTGAGGAACTAGAACTATTTTCCACAGTAATTGTGCCATTTTACATCCCCACCAGCAACGCACAAGAGTTCCAATTTTTGCACATCCTTGCCAACACTTGTTATTTTCCATTAAAAACAAATGTAGATATCCTAATAGATGCATAGTGGTATTTCATTGTGGTTTTGAATTGCATTTCCCTAGTGACTAGTGATGTGCTTTTCATTGCTTTTTGGCATTTGTATATCTTCTTTGGAGAAATGTCTATTCAGTCTTTAACTCATTTTTTAATTAGTTTCGCATTTTTGTTGTTGAATTATAGAAGTTCTTTATATATCCTAGATGTTAACCCTTTATCTGTTATATGACTTGCAAATATTTTCTCCCATTTTGTGGCTTGTCTTCTCTCTCTTGATAGTGTCCTTTGATGTACAAAAATTGTAATTTTGATAGAGTCCAATTTATCACGTTTTTGTTTTGTTGCCTCTGCTTTTGGTGTCAGTTCAATAAATCATTGCCAAATCTAATGTCATGAAGATTTTCCCATATGTTTTCCTCTAAGATTTTTATCATTTTAGCTTTTAAATTTTAATTTTTGAATCCATTTTTGGTTAATTTTTGTATATAGTGGAGATCAGGGTTCAACTTCATTCTTTTTCATATGACTATCTGGTTTTCCAACCACTATTTGTTGAAAAGATTGCACTTTCTCTCATTGAATGATCTCGGCATTCAGGTCAAAAATCAGTTGACTTTATATGCAAGGGTTTATTTCTGGATTCCGTATGCATTTCTTTGGTCTAAATGTGTGGGGGGAGGGGTCTTTTGCTTTAATTAAATGCTTTAATTACTGTAGCTTTGTAGTAAGTTTTTCAATCAAGTAATAAGAGTCCTACAACTTTGTTCTTTTTCTTTTTCCCCAATATTGTCCTTACTATTCAAGGTCTTTTGAGATTTCAGATGAATATTAGGATAGGTTTTTCTATTTCTACAAAGAACTTAGTTGGGATTTTGATAGAGATTGCATTGAATTTTTGGACCACTTTGTGTAATACTGTCATCTTTGTGTGTGTGTGTGTGTGTGCGCGCGCACGTAATACTGTCATCTTAACACTGTTAAGTTTTCTATTCAATGAACATGGGATGTCTTTCCATTTATTCCTGTAGTCTTTAAAGTCAGCACTGTTTTGTAGTTTTTGGTATACAAGTCTTTTTCCTCCTCGGTTAAATGTTTCTGTAAGTGTTTTATTCTTTTTGATGCAATCATAAATGGAATTGTTTTGTAACCTTTAATTGTTCATTGTTAGTATATAGAAATGCAACTAATTTTCATGTGTTGATTTTGTATCATGCAACTTTGCTGAATTCATGTGTTAGCTGTAACAGGTTCTTTTGTGAAATTTCTACATATAAGTTTCATATTTTTCAGTGTTTCTATGGAGAAATAAGAGCTTAGAGCTTCCCTGGTCCACCATTTTGCTAACATCACACTTTAGAAAAACTTAACTTTTTTTCTTTTAAGCTAATTCTAAATTTAAAATTATTGGGGTGTCTGGGTGGCTCAGTCAGGCAAGTGTCCAACTCTTGATTTCTGCTCAGAGCGTGACCTCACAGTTTGTGAGTTCACGCCCCACATTGGGCTCTGCACTAACGGTGTGGAACCTGCTTATGATTCTCTCTCTCCCTCTCTCTCTGGCCCTCTCCCGCTCGCACACATGGTGTCTCTCTCTCTCTCTCAAAATAAATAAACTTGGAAAAAATAAATAAACTTAAAATTATTTGGTAATTTACCAAGTGGAAAAGTGCTAATATTTTTCCCACTTATTTAGTAGGGAGAAAGGACACAGGCAGTTGCATGGCATAATATTCCAATTATTTAATATTGAGATGTCAGAAGTATTATTACTTTTTTTTAAGTTTATTTATTTTTTAATTTTTTAAGTTTTATTTATTTATTTGTGAGAAAGAGTACATGCACGTGAGTGGAAGAGGGGCAGAAAGAGAGGGAGAGAATCCCAAGTAGGCCAGGCAGGCTGCACAATGTCAGCACAGAGCCTGATGCAGGACTTGAACTCACAAACCGTGACATCATGACCTGAGCTCAAGTCAGACACTTAAACGACTGAGCCACATCCTGACTTAAAATGTAAGCATATATTTATAATTTTTTAGAAATCTATTTATTAAAAAAAATTTTTTTAATGTTTATCTTTGAAGGAGAGAGACAGTGTGAGTGGGGGAGGGGCAGAGATTAAGGGAGACACAGAATCTGAAGCAGGTTCCAGGCTCTGAGCTGTCAGCACAGAACCCTGTGTGTGGCTCATCTCACAAGCTGTGACTGAGCTGAAGTCAGACGCCCAACCGACTGAGCCACCCAGGCGCCCCAGTTTTTAGAAATTTTAGAATGCAAGCATGTGAATTATTTCAGTTGTTAAAATAATTATGCCTGTTGGGTTTTTTGTTAATGCCTGTTTTACTGAAGAAAATTACCCTCATTACTTAGGCTTTTTTACTTAAATAAAGCAATTTAAAGGGTTTGTTTGTTTTAGTGAAAATTCTAAATTGTCACTACTTTCACATATATGGTACCTACCATATGAAAGTGAAGCCCATCAAAATTATAAACAATATATAATAAAGCAACATCATTTTGGAAGGGTATAGTTCTCCTAGGTAATTTAAATCAGTTTAAATAAAATCTGTATCAGGATGGGACTAAATTGAGGCAACATTTCATTTAACTCAGTAGAAAGGAAAAATATACCTGGTCTCATAATTCAATATAACTATTCTAAACCTTTTTTTTTTTTTTATAGAAGTCAAAACAATCTTAGCATTTATTTCTCTATATATACTGAGTTTTCCTTTCCCTATTCCCTGTGAATCTTGCCCTTAATCTGCTTTTCAGAGTCCTAGTAAGATTTTTCCAACAGGCTTATATCTTAGCTCTATTATAGTATCAATTTTGTTTTTAATAAAAGGTTAAATATTTAAACTTAATCATAGAAACCAGTTGTCTTATACCAGTTCTCCCTAATAAAAAAATCACTTTCTGTATTGGTATTTTTTTCTCCTGAATTTAATAAATTCCACATTAGTGGTAATAAGTTGAGGCCTAGAACATGTGTCCTATTACAAATGAACAATTGGGTATCATTAGGTTGTCCCCCTTTCCTTTGTACATATATCTTTAGGTGTGTTAATCCATTCAGTAGACACATTAATGAGCACTGGTTGAAGTGTAATATTGGAGGAAGTAAGGCTCGTTGACCTCAGCATGGAGTTTAATACCTCTAATTAAATTAGGTAGTCGACAGTCAGTATAAAGAAATAGCCGTGCCTCTGGCAAGCTAGAATTATTTACGACTCTGGTTCTGTGTTTTAAACTTGATAGGAGAAAATCATTTCTATCTATTTTATAGAAACTAATTTTAGTTCTCACTTTTTATTTACAATATCATGTGGTGATTTTGTAAATTATTTTTAAGCATTTTATTTTCTCAGAATGAGAGGTAAATATCCTTGAGCCTGTTTAAATGTAGTGTTTTATTTCTTGTGAAGGGAAGCTTTTTCAAGTCTTAAGACAGTAGTAAGAGAATTTTTACAACATAGACTATACTTCTTGAGCAAATTAATCAAACATTCAGTCTAACAAAGTACTCTCTTAGAAATATTATACAGCCAAGTCAGTTTCCTCTGAAAAATCGTTAATGTAATGGACAGCACTTCATTTTCTGTTTTGGAATTTGGTCACAATAGTTTCCCAAATAAATGAGCTTTATTGACCTGCTTGGTCAGATTTTAATTTTAGACCTATTTTTCTTTATCTTATCTAGAAATAAAATTGAAATATACCTTACTTTCCAGAGAACTTTTATGCTAAATATAGTCTGGAAAATGAATTCAAAAACAAATTTAAGAAATAATAACAAAACTTTTATTATTTTAGTAAAAGTAGAGTTAGTATAATAGTCAATGGTACAGAATTATACTCATGGTTTTGACCCCAAACTAACAATCGTACATAAAATAATTCTATTTTAATATCATACCCTCTACCCTTAACCCCAATTTCTGTAAATATATTCTTTATGACAAGAGTATAGAGAAATGGCTCAGAGTAAATTTATCTCACTGCTACAAATGGTATAATTTGGATGGTATGGCAGTGACTTCTCGTTGCATGTAGAATAAAGTTCTAGTTCTTCACTACGGCCTTCAGTGCCCTACATGATTTGGCCACCTGCCTGCCTACCTCTCTGATCTCATCTCCTGTCACTTTCCTTTTCATTTAGCACAATCTGGCCTCACTGGCTCTCATTCTGACCTGCCAGCATGTCAAGCTCATACCCGTCTCAGAGGCTATGCACTTATGTTCTTTCCATTTTAAATGTTCTTTCTCCACATCATCAGGCTTTCTCACTCTCACTGTTCTATCCTCAGATTCACATGACAGTTTGTCAGAGAGACTTATTCAAACTTTCCAACTAAAGAAGTCCCCTTCACCCAGTAACACTACCACATTACCCTATTTTATTCTCTTTATAGCACCTACAGCTCCTGTCATCATCAAAGTGGCGTATTTAAATAAATGCCATAATTGCAGATAATTCTATTTTTATGCTGTGCACTACATAATGACAAAAAATTTACCAAGATAAGTACATGATACTATAACTAGACTTAACCTAATCATGTCTTGTTCCTCTTCTCTTTTCTCTGAGCCCTTTCCTAGGTCTCCTCTCTTTTTCCTGTGGTCCTTTTTCTTTCCCGCCTGTGTTTCTCTTTTTCTTCAGCGCAAGCATACAGACTTGAACACCCTCTGGTGTTTTTCCAAGAACTGTGAAGTCCATGTTCGTCCAAATGTAACCAAAAAAGTCACCCCACGTGTCTAAAAACTGTTGCTTCTCCTCCTCTGAAACTTCAGAATCCAACAGTTTCCAAATATAATAGCTTTGTTTTCTTGAGTTTCTGTAATGGAAAATATTTTAAAGGAAAATTTTATACTAGGCTTCTGATTGTACTAGAAGAAAGTCCAGTATGGATTTTCTTTTCTTTTTTTTCGGTTGGTAGTTGGTATGTTTCAAAAACCAGTTTTCAAGCCATTGTCTTTTCAAACACACCTTCTGCACTTAAGTCACACATTTCAATAAAGCATTTTCAAGACTGTCTTTTTAATAGTCAGCAGTATATGTTGAGTGCCCATTCTGCTAAGGTAATTGTATAGTAGATACCATGCCTATTGTTTCAAGAACCTTTTCTTAATTACTAAAAATGAATGATGCACCAGTTTGCATTCCCACCAACAGTGCAAGAGGGTTCCCATTTCTCCACATCCTCTCCAGCATCTATATAGTCTCCTGATTTGTTCATTTTAGCCACTGTGACTGGCATGAGGTGATATCTCAGTGTGGTTTTGATTTGTATTTCCCTGATGAGGAGTGACGTTGAGCATCTTTTCATGTGCCTGTTGGCCATCTGGATGTCTTCTTTAGAGAAGTGTCTATTCATGTTTTTTGCCCATTTCTTCACTGGATTATTTGTTTTTCGGGTGTGGAGTTTGGTGAGTGCTTTATAGATTTTGGATACTAGCCCTTTGTCTGATATGTCATTTGCAAATATCTTTTCCCATTCCATCAGTTGCCTTTTAATGGAGGTTCCTCAAAAAAATAAAAAATAGACCTACCCTATGACCCAGCAATAGCACTGCTAGGAATTTACCCAAGGGATACAGGAGTGCTGATGCATAGGGGCAACTTGTACCCCAATTTATAGCAGCACTTTCAACAATAGCCAAACTATGGGAAGAGCCTAAATGTCCATCAACTGATGAATGGATAAAGAAATTGTGGTTTATATACACAATGGAATACTATTTGGCAATGAGAAAGAATGAAATATGGCCTTTTGTAGCAATGTGGATGGAACTGGAGAGTATTATGCTAAGTGAAATAAGTCATACAGAGAGAGATACCATGTTTTCACTCTTATGTGGATCCTGAAAAACTTAACAGAAGACCATGGGGGAGGGGAAGGGGGAAAAAAGTTACAGAGAGGGAGGGAGGCAAACCGTAAGAGACTCTTAAAAACTGAGAATAAACTGAGGGTTGATGCTGGGTGGGAGGGAGGGGAAAGTGGGTGATGGGCATTGAGGAGGGTACCTGTTGGGATGAGCACTGGGTACTGTATGGAAACCAATTTGACAATAAATTTCATATTTAAAAAAATGAATGATGTAGACAGCAAGTGAACATATGAAAATATATATGATCCTAAAATGTATGAAAGTATGTTTTTTTAACATGATTGAGGAGTATATGATAGTGGGGTTTTTTGCTATATGTGGGTATCTGAAAGATAGGGAAAAGAATGAGGGCTCGAAGCAGTAAGTATTACTCAGTTTCAGTTTCTGCATGTTCATACCACAATCTCCTGAACTGCAAAACCTAATTAACCTCTGTGCATTCTTCAAGTACCGTAATAATCAGTTTTCTTTGTTATTTGCATTCAGAGAAATTTATTTAGAGTATTATCTTTATCATTAATTATTCATTTATTCTTTTACTCTGTCTCCTTCACTGGACTTGAAGCTTTCTGAGAGCAGAGACTATGTCTGGTTTTCTTTCACCATTGTATCTGTCTGTGCCAGCCAGCACAATGCATTTAGTCACCTCTCAGTATTTGCTAATGTATCAAGAAAGGTAAGAAGGAGGGAGGGTAAGAGAGAGGCCTTTTAAGAACTTATGAACTAGTGCAAGTATGTAGGCTGACTTGAATATCTGACCTAGGGCAACGTTTTAAAAAAAATGAAGAGATACAGGTAAGGAAAACAGAAATTGAAGACTTTCAGATTTTGATCCTAACTAATTATAATTAGTAGTTAGGTACTTTCAACAGAAATGGGGAATTCAGAGGATAACCTGATTGTGTGAAAGATGATAAGTTACTTTACATGAAATCTAGTCTCCAGCTCCATGAAATGAATGCTATTTTGTGGCATTGAGGAAATCTAGAATTGAATGTAATCTCTGGTAATTGTAGAAAATGAGAACACTGTCTTGAGATAGGCAAACATCTGATTTTCATAAAAGGACATGGAACAGTCCACTAACTACAAAAATTACTAACATTCATGAGCTCCATGTCAATGCCTGACAAAATAGGATTATTAAACAGATGGTTTGTGAGCACTTAGATAATGAAGTAGTGATCACTAGGAGCCACCATGAGTTCACCATAACAAATCACATCAAAGTAACTTAATTTGTTTTAATAGGATTACTAGACAGGGAAGGCCATAGACAGTATAAAGCATTTAGCTAAGTTGTTGTGGACAAGTTGAAGAAATGTGGTCTTAATAATAGTTCATTAAGTATATTCATGACTGGTTGTATAATCATATCTGGAGACCTAAATTAATTATCTAATGAGAGGCATATAGAGAAGTGGTTAAAGTATGGTTTTTGGAATTAGCCTGCCTGAGTTTCAGCTCTGGCTCTACCACGTAACTACTTATGTGACATGAGGCAAGTTTATTTATCTTCTTCAGCTTCAGTTCCTCACCTGTAAAAAAAATAGGGGTAATAACCATTGTACTTACTTTGTAGCATCGTTGTTAAAATTCAGTTATGCCAAAGCACTTAGAATAGTAAGAATTTAATAAATGTTGGATATTTTTTCTTTTTTACTTATTTTTGGAGAGTACAAGCAGGGGAGGGACAGAGAGAGGTAAACAGGATCTGAAGCGGGCTCTGCACTGACAGGCTGACAGTAGTGAGCCTGAAGTGGGGCTTGAGCTCATGAACTGTGAGATCACAACCTGAGTCGAAGTTGGAAGCTCAACCAGAGCCACCCAGGTTCTTGATGTTGGATATTATTTTAACCAGGAGGAACATTGAAATGACTTGCCATATAAGGCTGTTACCCAGATTTGTCCTATTTGACATTTTTATCTAAAATCTAAATAAATACACAAGAAATTGAATTTAAGAATAGCCCAAATCTGGGAAAGAGAGAGCCAACACATTGAATAGCAGAACCAGACTAACAAGATAGGTTTAAAGATATGGGGCGCCTGGGTGGCGCAGTCGGTTAAGTGTCCGACTTCAGCCAGGTCACGATCTCGCGGTCCGTGAGTTCGAGCCCCGCGTCGGGCTCTGGGCGGATGGCTCAGAGCCTGGAGCCTGTTTCCGATTCTGTGTCTCCCTCTCTCTCTGCCCTCCCCCGTTCATGCTCTGTCTCTCTCTGTCCCAAAAATAAATAAACGTTGAAAAAAAAAAAATTAAAAAAAAAAAAAAAGATAATCTGAACCTGGCAAGGTAAAATTTAATAAGAATAAATTCTCTCTTGGAGAGAGCCAAACCATAAGAGACTCTTAAAAACTGAGAATAAACTGAGGGTTGATGGGGAGGGTGGGTGATGGGCATTGAGGAGGGCACCTGTTGGGAGGAGCACTGGGTGTTCTATGGAAACCAATTTGACAATAAGTTTCATATTAAAAAAAAAAAGTAAAATAAGTAAGTAAATAAATAAATAAATAAAAAGAATAAATTCTCTCTTTAATTCTAGCAGTCAGTTGTACCTGCTTAGGACTTTATACGAACAAGACTGAAGGGTTTGAATTAATCACAACTACTATTTGAGCCAACTTTGAAAAAATGCAGAAAATAATTCAGTTAACAGAACAAAGAAAGTCGTCCCACTATGAGCTTACTGTACTGGTCAGAGCATGTATTAGTAATGTGTTCAATTCCAGACACCACAATTTAATAGAAGCATCAATAAACTGAGGTAAATAATTCAGGATAATGAATAGCTTTGTAAACTCAAGGAGGAAGTAAGGACACATTTAACCTGGAAAAGAAAAGTTGAAATCTACGTTAGAGCAATCTTCAAATATCTGAAACGATAATATATATAGACTGGATTTCTTTGGTAAGGATCATTGTAGAAGAACAGGCTTCAGGAATGCAAATTTTAGCTTAGCATAAAGAATGTTCTAATGATTGTAGCTCTTTAAAAATGAATAGGCTGATTCATGAAGGTATAAAGTTCCCAACCCTAGAAGTCATTCAGATAGAAGCAGGATTACTCGTCAGAGATGATGCAGTGGGAGTTCCTGTATGGGGCTGGAAATCAGAACTTTACTTAGGGTCTCTTTCAGTGTTAATATTCTATAATGTATTGAGGATTTCAATTTTGTACATGTTAATTTCATTTAACTTCTTTATCTTCATGAATTGATAATGATAATCTGCCTATATTATATAGCTGAATTAAAATTATTTCATCAGCATTTGAAGTGGATTTGGAAGAGTTGTTTGGTTGCCAATCATTTTACCAGATTTATCCCATAAACAGAAATCTTGTACTCTCTTTTAGAAGTGATTAGCATCTGGGTACAAAAACATGTAGGTAGGAACTCTTTGAGAATTTTTGGAGTATAGAAAACCTGGTGAGTATACACAGGACACAACCTTGTAAGTCCTTAAGAGATAGAGAATAAATAAACATCAAATATTATATAAAGTATTCATGTCAAAGTGTCAAACACACTTCACTTCTGAAATTTCTATTAACTGTTAATACTCAAAATTCATTCTTTCAGCAATCTCTCAAAAATTCGTAAGATATACATACCAATGATTAGCAATTTCTCAATTTGTGTTTATTATGTAGTAAGTTTTAAAGACTTAAAGATACAGAAACATGCCCAATCATGACAACATAATTATTTTTTTAAAAAAGGTAAGGGGGGGGGCGCCTGGGTGGCTCAGTCGGTTAAGCGGCCGACTTCGGCTCAGGTCACGATCTCGCACTCCGTGAGTTCAAGCCCCGCGTCGGGCTCTGTGCTGACAGCTCAGAGCCTGGAGCCTGTTTCAGATTCTGTGTCTCCCTCTCTCTGACCCTCCCCCATTCATGCTCTGTCTCCCTCTGTCTCAAAAATAAATAAACATTAAAAAAATTAAAAAAAAAAAAAAAAAGGTAAGGGATGGTCTTGAAGCTTTCCCCTCAAAATGCGTGAATATGTTTAGCATGACTTTGTTATATGCATGGTTCTTTGCCAAAAATATCTTCATTACAACATCTCAGTAAAAATGTATTATTTTTTTCCCATTAAACTTCTATGACAGACTTTTAAGACTCTGTGGTAGATATTTGAAGACAGGCTTTGTTTATAAGATAAAACTTTAGTTGCCCTTTTCTCTCATTTCTTTAGATAAGTAGGCACTAGAAATTATAGATAGCTTTGGCAAGAGTTCAAGGGTTAATGTAGCAGATAAATAAAAGGAATTTTCTGTAAATTGAGACCTGCATTATTTCAGTTGTCTTGTCTTTCCTAACCTAACTCATTTAATTTTAAAAAGTAAATACTTAAATTCTTCCTGACAGTGTGCTCAGCTTTTACTATCGTTTATTACTTCAATTATACTTGATATCACTTAGAACAATCTGCCATTTGGAAATCTCAGTATAGCCTGGAGCTTAGTATTAGATCTGGCTGCTATTGTAACATGTACAGCATATGACATTAATGTATCAAAATTAGATTGGATCATCCCTCCTGGTTAAATTTATTTCACATTTCTTTTGTATTCAGTTAACATAAACCTATTAGGAAAGCTGACACATGGGGATGGCTGTATAGGAAGGATATTTTTAAAGTATTTTGATTAAAAAATGAAATTATAGAGCCATAGCTTTTCTAAGTTGTGTAATCTGTTTGGTTTTTTAAAATGTCACAGAGCCCAAGTACCAAATTTATATCATTCAAGGGGTGTGTGTTTCGACACGTGTGTGTGTTGTGGTGTAAATAATGAAGAATTAAAACTTAAACAATATTTTGATGATTAGGCCTACCATCATGAATTTAGAGCAATGAGTATGTTTATTGTTTCCAAAAAGGAAAAAATATCTAATACGCTTAAACCTAAAAAAGTCTCCTTAAAAGAAAATAAATATTTTTATACTATATTTCTAAAATAATAGATTCTGGTCTATAGGTTTAGCTGGATACTGTCTTTAGAGTAATAGCTACCTCTATCTTATAATCCATCGAAGTATCTGAGGGGGCATTTCTTGCTTAAGAATACAAATGTTAAAAATCAGGGATTTACCTTGTATTTTCAGATACTTTAGTGATGTTCA
Source organism: Herpailurus yagouaroundi (assembly GCF_014898765.1). NCBI lineage: Eukaryota > Metazoa > Chordata > Mammalia > Carnivora > Felidae > Herpailurus > Herpailurus yagouaroundi. The sequence goes on along the minus strand of NW_024412396.1, from coordinate 13,943,774 downwards.
TAGTGATTAGGATTTTCTAGATCGACTGGTGTTTGGGACTTTAGAAACCATTAGAACAATGGTTCTTGGCTTTTTTGGTATTACGTACTCCTATTTGATGGACTCTTCTCAGAAAAATACACAAATAAAATTTTGCGAAGTAATTTTCAAATATTCACAGACCCCTTGAACCTGGGTTAAGAACTCCAGGGTTAAGGGGCCCCCGGCTGCCTCAGTCAGTAGAGTGTGTGACTCTTGATCTTGGGGTCATGAGTTTGAGCCCCAGGTTGGGCACAGAGCTTACTTAAAAAAAAACAAAAAACAAAAACAAAACTCCAGGGTTAAGGCTAACAGAAGAGAGCCTTTCATTAATTGGATTTGACTCCTTTTTTTGTTGTTATTTAAATGACACATTTAAACTTCTCTCTTACTCTGTGGTCTTTAAGCCAAGTAAATTACATATTTCAAAAACAAATCATTTGTATGTTAGCTCATACAAAAAATATTGATGACACCCTAGTTCTCTCTTCCAAACCTTCCCATACAATGTGTCCATTTATCTGAAAGCAAAGAGCCCATGTGAGATATGCACCAAAAATGCACTCAGATGTTGACAGTGACAGAATCCATTAATATACTAAGATAACCACATTTTATATTAAAATACATGTTTATACAATAATCTCTATGAAGAAAACTCAAGACTAATGGGCATTAAGTTCATTTTTCTAATAACTTATTAGAAATCCAACTTTTGGATGCTTTGCTTTTTTATCATTTTAACCACCATAATGTTAACTCTCTGATTGCCAGAAGCCTTTGTAAGCACCACAAATATTTAAACAACATCTTGAGACTGTAACAGATTTCAAGAATCTGTTTGGAAGAATTTTGTAGGCAACATTTCATAGGCAAAGAAACCCTGGAAATTTGTTGAACCAAACAGTCGACTTTCTCTTACTTAATAGGTTATTTACCCAATTTATGAATTACCTATTTCTTTTCCTTCTCTTCCTGTTGCCTTCTTTAGGCAGTTTTACTGCTCATTAGCACTTTGAGAGAATGGCCAGAAAAAAAGGAGTAGAATCTTAAAACACTCGCTTGTTTAATTTTTTTTAATGTTTGTTTATTTTTGAGAGAGAGCGCGCGCGCGCAGGTGGGGGAGGGCAGAGAGAGAGGGAGGTTTTAATTTCTTTATCTTTTAATATTTTTTATAGTACAGTATGTTGTCAGTAGCTGTATGAAAAACTGTATGCTTTTTCTAAAGCACTATGAACTATTTTGGTTTTCCAGTTGAGACATTTGGGAAATGATGAAGTACACATTGTTTGGTCAGAGCATACTAGAGACTACAGGAGAGGAATTATTCCTACAGAATTTGGTGATGTCCTTATTGTCATATATCCAATGAAAAATCACATGTTCAGTATCCAGATAATGAAAAAACCAGAGGTAAGAACTTACTATATTTTAATAATATTTTCTGAGCTCTGAATGGGTTTGTGAGTTTCTTCTTTCAGAGGGATTAGACTAGGCATCAGGTTGTGAAAACAGGGGGAAGGGAGACAAAGACTCGTGTAACAATGTAAATTGTGTAAGTCTGGTTCAGAAGGAGCTAAAACAGAAAAAATAGCAAGAAACTATGTTCAAATGGGAGAAGTGCCAGAGCAGAAGTTCCTTTGTACTAAGATCACAACAGGATTACCTTTTATTAAGAGGATGATTATAATTTCCTAAAAGGTACAATAAGAAGCAATCATTCCCTTTAGGTCAAGAATGTATGATTCCTTTATTTTTAGTTGGTATATCTTACTAAGGAGTACATGATTATTTAATCATGTCACTTTTAATAAATGAAAGTTCTACAAAGTATTAAAAAAATTTGTTCTGGTTGGATGTCTTATACCATAGGGTTGAAACACACTTTCAAAATAATAAAAGTGTGATAGTGTTTGGGTATCTTTCTTACTTTTTTTAAATCAAATACTTTTAATTTATAGAAAACCTAGTTTTTGACAGTTGATCATGAATCTTTAGAATTTCTTGAATTAGACTAACTTTCCCACATGTGAATTTTAGCTTACAGCCAGGTTTCTTTAGGGTTTATATAAACCAGAGGTCAGCAAACTATGGTTCACCTTCTATTTTTGTACAGCCTACAAGCTAATAATGGTTTTTACTTTTTTAATGGGTTTTTCTTTTCTTTTTCTGTTTTTGTTTTGTTTCCTTGCCTCTTTACCCCCAGGTTTTTCTTTTTTTTTTTTTTTTTTTTTTTTTTTTTTTTTTAATCAAAGAATATGTAACAGGGACAACATATGGGCACAAAGCCTGAAATATTTACTGTATTATCCACATCCCATGTCCTTGCCTTCAGCTGTCATCTGCACCAACCATATTCAAATAGAATTACTTTGAAGCTGTCCGTCATCTGATAAAAGTGACAGTTATCAATATAGATTTTTTTTCTAATAAACTATGTAATGAAGGTCTTTTAGGTTCTATAGTAAAGGTGGTCACAAAAATAATGAAAAACTAACTTGCTGCCTATGAGAATGTGTTATCTTTATTGTGTTTACTCAGTGGAAGAAAAGAAATTTATTTCCAGTGTTGAATTTTTGTGTACAGTTGAGACAACAAAAATTTGAAAATTGGCAGGGAATATAAATTATTTAGTCAGTTAAATGAAGCACAGTTCTGTTTGAATAGGAAACCATGTAGACCTTTGGCATTTTTTATTTATTGTCTTCGTGTGAATCATGGAAAAGAATTAAATTTGAATAGTATTTCTACTGAAGGAAGAACTAAAGAGGAAGTAGAAACATTTTTGTGTGCAGTGTCTTGATTGTTCTTATTTATAACAACCTTTCTTCATTATGAGTATAAAATTGTGTGCTAATTTCTCAATCAGGTTCCCTTCTTTGGTCCACTTTTTGATGGTGCTATTGTGAATGGAAAAGTTCTACCCATTATGGTTCGAGCAACAGCTATAAATGCAAGCCGTGCTCTAAAATCTCTGATTCCATTGTATCAAAACTTGTATCCTTTTTGACAGTATGGTTTCTACTCTAATACATGTCTGCTTTCCAAGGTAAGTATGTCTTATGGGTCAGTACCTTTGAGTTTCTGTTCATTGATATATAGAGATAGAGTTCCTCCCCAGTGTTTGTGCTGTTGTGATATTTGAATGATGTATTTTCTTTTATACACTACTAATCAGTACTTATCTTTTGGTTAACTAATTAGGGTCCCATGCTAGGTACTCTGATACTATGCATGTATAGAAATAACCCTAACAGTGATCATAAAGTACTCAATCTAGTTAAGGAGATATACAGTTTTTAGTGCGTGTGTTGTAACAGAGTTATGTACAGTGTTTTCGAGGTATAATGAGAAGCAGCCTCAGAAATATGAGGATTGAATATTGAAGGATGATGAATAAGAGGTAATCAGGTGGATGAGATTAAGAAGAGCATTTTCAGGCAGAGGGAACAAGATAAAGACGTGGAAGTATGAGAGGACATGGAGTGTTTAAGAACATGGCTTCTGGAGGGGCACCTGGGTTGGTTAAGTGTCCGACTTCAGCTCAGGTCATGATCTCGTGGCTCGTGGGTTTGAGCCCCACGTCGGGCTCTGTGGGGAGAGCACAGAGCCTGCTTCAGATTATGTGTCTCTCTCTTTCTCTGCCCCTCCCCCATTCGTGTTCGCTTGCTCTCTCTCTCAAAAATAAACATTAAAAAAAAAAAAAAGGGGGCGCCTGGGTGGCGCAGTCGGTTAAGCGTCCGACTTCAGCCAGGTCACGATCTCGCGGTCTGTGAGTTCGAGCCCCGCGTCAGGCTCTGGGCTGATGGCTCAGAGCCTGGAGCCTGTTTCCGATTCTGTGTCTCCCTCTCTCTCTTCCCCTCCCCCGTTCATGCTCTGTCTCTCTCTGTCTCAAAAATAAATAAACGTTGAAAAAAAAAAAAAAAGAACATGGCTCCTGGAGCCAGATTTCTGGACTCAAATGCTTAGCTGTCTAGCCTTGGGAATATTTTTTAAATAATTTGAGCCTCAGTTTCCGTATCTATAAAATGAGGATGATAACACCTAGCTCACTGTGTTATAAGATCTGAATGAGTCAGTATGTATAAAGCTCTTAGAACAATGCCTGGGACACAGTTTTAATTGCTTTCTGAAATGAATTTCTATTTCCATATACTTTTTCTATATGATTAAAAACATTTCAATTATTTTTCTTAATAAATTGTGGATGTTAAGCTTCACAGGGAAGGCTTTTTAAAATATCCTGAGTTCTATTCCACATGAAATGGATTTATCGTAAGTCTGCCACATATATTCTCTTCTTTTGATGAAAATTGACTTAAGCAATCTGATTCCTATGTAATTTCTCATGTATTCTGACACTGTGAAATGGAATTATAGGTGGTGGATCATGGCATGATATATCGATTAAGCTTAATGACATTTATATAGCATTTCTTACTTGTGACAGTTATATCTTCACTTTAAGTTGAAAGATCAGATTTGAAGTGGTCATTGTGAAATGTAGGGATTCAGTTTATTATTTCCTGAATATCTCTAGAAAGGTAGCTAATCCTACAAGGAATGTGCAGATTATTACCCATAAGCTCATTTTATCCACATTGTCAACTCCTCTGAGGTTGTCTTTCTGATCTTGGCCTGATCCTGATGTTCATCCTAAGGTTAGTGTCCTCCGCCCTTTCATTTAAGACACAGTTGAAAGAATGCCTTAAATCTTTTGGGAAAGTGGTGAGAGAGAAATTAGATTGTGGTAGAAAATTCTATTTGCCTCTTGTGTCATAAAACAGGAACTCCATTTATTGAGCAAACACAAACTATTTCTGGCCTGAAGTACAAATATTTAAGATGTACACCTTACCAAGTAGTTAAAAATGCAAAATAAAAGTGTTGGGGGCTATGATTTAATTTCTTTTTCCTGCACCTAAGCTTATACTCTTTTGAGAACTATTTCAGATTTACATGTTACACTAGAGGTATGGTGGCTGGATTTGCAGTTAGAAAATAATTATTTTAATTCAAGCTCTGCCTTGTAATCTTGGTCTAGTCGTAGAATCTCTAGACCTCACTTTCTTTGTCTGTAAAAAAAGATAATACCCATCTCAGAATTATTGTCAAGATTAAATGAGGTAATGAATTTGGATGTGCTTAGGAAATGAAATAAGGTACATTATTTTGTGCAGTGATTCTGTTATGTGTAAAGATTACAGTCAATATAAAACAACTCTACCCAACACCAAGGAATTGCCTAATTGAGTTTTTATGTTTGGTTGGTTGGTAGGTTAATTGACTGTATTGGATTTTCAGGCCTATTTCACGAAGTTCTTAATAGTTAATCTTGCTGAGACATTAATAGATACAACATTGGAGAAAATTTCTAAGATGAGAGATAATTTCAGATGTAAAGAGTAAACATGAACACTATTTACACAGCCAATATGAGCAATTTCCATCAGCAAAACCGCTTCTGGAACACACAGAATAAAAACATAAAGTCAAATCAAAGAAATTTTTCTTGACTTGGAAGCTTGAATTTAGAAGCCATATGGAAATTATTTCCCCATACTACTTAAGGATATAATAAAGATACTCTTAGCCTTTGCTAATCTGAAAAATAGTCATCTTTTACAAAGATTCATAAAGTTCTATATTCTAAGTATCAGGGAAAATGATTTCACACAGGTAGATTGCTTGATTTTTCAATGAAACCTTATATACTAAATTACAACTAGATGTTATTAAGATCTTGAATTACAGATGTCTTTTAATTTTAAAAAAATATATATATTTCAGAAATACATTAAATTTTACAATGTATGTTTTTTGACAAATCCAGGTAAGTTCCCATTAAGGAAAATAAATCATGTGTCCTAAAACAGATCAATAGAATTTAACAGAAATTACAAAAGAAACTGAAATAGAAGTAGGCTTTGAAAACCACCAGTTACTACTTTAATAAGAGAAATAAGAGGATAAAAGAATATGTAATAAACTCACTTATATTTGGATAATTGTACTGCTGCGTTAGTTATTTTATGCCCAGTGAAAGTACCCACTAAGATTCCACAGCATAAATTGTGCTATTTATGATCATTAAATACAGTTTAAATTTTATCCTGGGAACATCTTCGGTAACTATGAATCTAATGTTGTTCACTAAATGAGGACAATATTGATTGTCATATGCTGTCCAAATCGATCATGCTGGCAGCCAGAATTACAGTAATCTGTCAGTATTGATGACTGTCTTTCAAGCTTTGAAACCTCTCCTTCACTTCACTTGTCATTTCTTGCATTACTTGTACTTGAAAAACGTTTTCTTGCAACCTTGGTCTTTGTCAGCTAGGGGCTTTTTTTTTTTTTTTTTTTTTTTTTTTTTTGGTCTCGAGCTCAATTTGTTGGTTTGATCATGCAATTAGAATTGAAATGCAATGCTGGGGAGGAAGAATAGGCAGATTCTGGGTAACCATTGGCCCTGAGGGGAATTTCAGGTTGATCTTAGCCATCATTTGTTAGTTAACCTGTGTGTGTGTGTGTGTGTGTGTGTGTGTGTGTGCGCGCGCGCGCGCGGGTTGGGATTGGGTTGTTTCTTTCTTTTGGCTTTTTTGTAGTGGGAATAATAATTACAAAGTACTAATTTCATGATCTTAGCTATCATGACTCTATACATTAAGTAAAAATTTAAAAGCAATTATTTGTTATGATCCTAGAGACATTTCAAGTATGTACAAATGTTAAATATGATGCTATCATGTATGTACTGTCTTTTTTTTAACATGAGATTTATCATACAAAGAAATTTTTAGAAGTTACAGTATATAATCATGTTGTATTAGGGTTCTCAGAGAAACAATCAATTAGATGGAAGTGTATACCTAGATAAAGATTAATTTTAAGGAATTAGCTCACATGATTGTGGGGACTGGCAAGTCTGAAACCTGCAGGAGTTCCTAGCTAGAGTTGATATTGTAATCTGTGTCAGAAGTCATCTGGAGGTAGAATACCTTACTTCTGTGGGGACCTCAGTCTTTTCTCTCAATGCCTTTGATTAATTGGTTGAGGTGCACCCACATACGTGATAGAGGTAATCTGCTTTACTCAAAGCCTCTGATTTTAATTTTTTTTAATATTTATGTATTTATTTTGAGGGACAGAGAGAGTGAGCATGGGAGGGACAAAGAGGAGAGAGAAACAATTCCAAGCAGACTCTGTGCTGTCAGAGCAGAGCCTGATGTGGGGCTTGATCTCACGAACCATGAGATCATGACCTGAGCTGAAATCAAGAGTCGGTCACTCAACTGAGCCACCAAAGTCTCTTGATTTTAAATGGTAATTGCCTCTAAAAAAATAACTTCACAGCAACATCGAGACTGGTGTTTAACCAAAAACTGGATACCACGATCTAGCCAAGTTGATGTAAAATTAACCATCTCACATGTCCCATTTTTCTTAAATATTTCTTTTTAACCTTTTTTACTGTAAAATATAATTTGAGAAAAGTACATAAATTCTAAATGTATTATATGGTGAATAATTACAGTTTAACCACCACCAATTCAAGAGATAGAACTCTTTCTCTTCTATCAAAAATATTTACTGGGGCGTCTGGGTGGCTCAGTTGGTTAAGCATATGACTTTTGATTTCAGCTCAGGTCATAATCTCACGGTTTGTGAGACCAAGTCCCACATTAGGCTCTGCAGTGACAGCAAGGAGCCTGCTTGGGATTCTCTCTTTCCCTCTCTCTCTCTGCCCCTCCCCCACTTGCATGTGCACACATACACTCAAAATAAATACTCTCTCTCTCAAAATAAATAAACTTAAAAAAAAATTACTGATCACTTTTATGATTGTAGTAAAGATTTGAGAGACATGTAGAGACAAATCACAGTTGAGCCTTGAACAACATAGGTTTGAACTGTGCAGGTCCACTTATATGTGGATTTTTTTTTTCAATAAATACTGTATACTATTGTAAATGTATTTTTTCTTATGGTTTTCTTAACTTTTTTTCCTAGCTTACTTCAAGAATACAATATGAGGGGCACCTGGGTGGCTCAGTCCGTTAAGCATCCGACTTGATTGTGGCTCAGGTCATGATCTCATAGACATGAGATTGAGCCCTGTGTCAGGCTCTGTGCTGAGCACAGCAAGGAGCCTGCTTGGGATTCTTTCTCTCCCTCTCTCTCTACCTGCCTCCCACTCTCTCTCAAAATAAAAAACATATAAAATATAGGGGCACCTGGGTGGCTCATTGGGTTAAATGTCAGACTTAGCAGGTCATGATCTTGCAGTCCATGGGTTCAAGCCCCACGTTGGGCTCTGTGCTGACAGCTCAGAGCCTGGAGCCTGCTTCGGATTCTGTGTCTCCCTGTCTCTCTGCACCTCCCCAACTCATGCTCTGTCTCTCTCAAAAATAAACATTAAAAAAAATTTAATGTATACCTCTGTTTTAAAAAATAAAGTATGAAATGCATATAATATACAAAATACGTGTTTATCAACTGTTACCAGTAAGGCTCTTATCAGCAGTAAGCTATTAGTAGTTAAGTTTTGGAGAAGTCAAAAGTTATACACAGATTTTAGGGCTACATGGGATGTTGGTAACCTACACGCTGTTGAAGGGTTCAACTGTAGATGATAATTGTTTCTCCAATAAGCTTATAATTTAATAGAGAGAATAATGTAAATTAATAATTATAACACAAGATAAAATATAACACATAATAGTAGGGTTATAAGATAAAATGCTCTAGGAGTTCCAAAGAAGAAGTCATTGCTTTCAAGGTAAGAAAATAAGGGAAGAATGCATAGAAAATCTGGGCCTCAGAGGATGAGATTTTAGTAGATGGAATGCAATATGTATGTTATAATTCTTGTAATTTGTATTTTGGGGCTTTATGTGTATGTATGTATGCATGCATGCATATATGTACATATGTGATATTCTGAAATACTCAGTATGGGGGATATTATAAAGTTAAATGGCATCCTTAAAAAACACATTCTTCCTAGGTTTAATATTCTTTCCTGCTGAACCAATATTATTTGATTTCTTCTAATCTGTTTAGATTTGACCTTTTTGTAAATGCCAGAATTGGGTTTCTGTTTAACTTTATCAGACAAATTACCAGAAGTCAATGATCATTCTTCAATTAGTCACAGTTTGTTATCCCTGCAGTTCAACTACTCAAATGTAAAGAACTTGTTGCAAAAGTATGAGAGCCAAAATGAAATGAAATGTAATTGATTGGCTCCACTAATGTAGTTTGCCATTCATTATGATAGAACATTATAAAACCTCTTAGGGAGGCCCATCAATATTGCTGCCATTTCGTGTTAAGAAGAAAGTGAGTTTATTGAGAAACTACATAATTTTATGTATACTGTGTTTTGAAGATTATTTCTTCAGAAAGATAATATTCATAAATATGGACTGTCCTTAATTTATAAATTATATCTTAAAGTATGGAAGCTGATTGTTGGGAAATCAGCCTGGGCTTCTGAGTCCAGAACCACTTAATAAGTGTGTCACTGTCTTTGTCTAATTTTATTTTAATCTGTAAAAAAAAAAAGAGTACCAAACTCAACACTGTTATAAGGATTAGGTGAAATTATCTAGATGAAGCACTAAGCAGCCTGTCATGTGGCAAGAGCTCAGAAAATGGTAGCTACCTCGTACTTGATGGTGATATTATTATCCTCTATACTGGAGATACTCCTCTAAAACACAAATATAAGTATACTAAAAGACTTGTGATGGCTCGACCGTGTACTGCAATTCTTATCTGAATTCTTTGGCTACGTGCAAGCAGTTGTTACTAGCTTATTAACCCTCCCAACCTCATATTTCTCACTGTAGTTTTGTCAAACATACCTGTACTCCTTCCAGGTCTGCCCCCCCCCATCCTTGTGCTCATCTCCCACCACACTGACACCCAGGACACCCTACATGGGTCTAGCTAGACCATATTTATCATCCCTAAATGCCCTTCTCTTTTTCTCTGCTTTTGCCCCAAGAATGCTCTTCTCTACTGTCTTCCACCTAATATACTCATTCTGTATGACCCAAACAAACTTTGTAAAAAAAAAAAAAAAAAAAAGATTTCCTTCTAGTCTTAAAACATTTGTTATAGGACTTACCATGTGTGTGCACATATTAATGAGTCTTACTTAAACTGGTTTTACTGACTTTCAGCACAGCAGTAAAGTGGCTAGCAATTTGGGTAATAGTACAGGGTAGGGTATATGGATTCATGGGTAGATTATTCATGGGTAGATTATTCATTTTTTCCTTTTAACAAAATTTCTACTCATTTCCCAATGTACTTTTAAAAACAAGTTCTTTGTTTTTGTTGTTATAATTTGTGGTTTATATTAGCCTAGGCTACAACTCTAAGAGCATGCTGGAAACCTAAGAGCAATAGAAACTATCTGATAACATGACCAAGCCAGAATAGGGTAGACACAACAGTGCTGTATTTTGACTGATTCATCATTATGTTTTTAGTAGAGAACATTTGGTTTAATGAAAATAATCAGAGATCAATAATCAGTGAGGTTTTTCCATCCACTTCTTACAGTCAGAGGAAGGGGAGGGAAGGCAAGATCTGTCAAGGAGAAAACGGAGCTAAGACACTTGTGTCTTGATGAAGTGACAGATGTTGTCTTAGGAAGAGTACGATTTGGTGTCCCTCACACACAGCCCCCGAGGAGGAAGGCAGCCATGGCTGTAGTCCTGAAGGCTTATACTTGCTGCTGAATGGCAAGGAAGGCAGCAGCCACAGGAGAGCTGTGGGGGGTGGCGGTAGGAGCGTACATATTACTGAGGTCTTTAGTTTTACTTAAACCTTTGCACCACCTACGTCACTGATTCATTCCATTAGGAGCCCTCAATATCTTGTAAGTGCCATTCATTCTACCTACTTTCTAAACGAAAGTCTTAAACTTCATGGACAAACTGGTTATTTGTTACAAACTCTAAGATTTATGATTATGGTCATTCATACTTCAAAAAAGAGAAAATGGTTCTTTAAATAAAATGCCTTATCAACTAAGTGATCCAGGTTTTGTGGCTTTTGAAGTGCTTGCAGCCCTTGTGCCTTTGATATTAATCATTGTAGTAGGACCTCTCCAAGAGCTGACAAAGGTACTTGTTTACTTAACAATGTGCTCTGTCATGGGAGCCGGCTTCAGTCTCCTGTGTTAAAGACATGGGCACTGCTATTGAAGATTGTTTTCTTTTTAAGCTTGTAATTAAGCATCCCTCTCCCCTGACCTGGATTTTACTGCCAAACCTTATAGTCTGTGTATGCACACAGAGTAATTATTTACACAGGAACCCTGGATATGTGCAACATTTCTATTATGACTCTAATGTATTCTTGTATCACTTTTAATTTGTTCAGCTGTTCTTTTTAAGGAATAGCAATAAGGGCCTATTGATGATGTTAGTGGTATTTTGAGAGGCTTCTTTACAGTCAGTGTGGGAATATTTTATTGTATACCTTTAAAGGTGTTAGTTTAGGTCTAGCAAATCTGCCTTTGTCCTTTCAAAAAGATATAAAAGCAGTAAATATAAATCTCTCTGATACATAATGAATTTTTGATAATAATGAAACTTCTATAGAATTGAACCAATGTCTGAAAATAGCATCTTAATGTTCTCTAGAGATTATCATTTTACTAATGTAGACCAATAATAATTACTTTTCCTATATTTAAACAATGGGAGCTCACAAAAATGACTTCAGTATATGACCAACTTCTATTTCTATTATCATTGTATTAATTATACAGATATTTTCAATTGTTATTCTCTACCAAAAACATTCAATACACCAATGACAAATTTAAGTATTAAAAAAAAAAAGCTATATTGAACAACAGCAAAATGACTAAGTATGTTTAAGATCCTTTCAGAAATAAATAAAAATCTATGAAATAAGTCATTATAAAAGGGGGGGGAAGTGATTATCTCAATAGAAGTTGAATGGCATCTGATAATGGCATCCAACCTTGTTCATGTAAGGGAAAAAAGAAAAAGTCTATATTTCTTCATCCCAAAAAAGCAATTTTGGATCTTTAATTTTTTTTCACCAAGTATTTATTGACTACCTTCTATATGGGAAGTGGTGTGAGAGAAAAGCTAGGGGTAGCAAGATAGTTACTGCTTTCATGGAGCTTACAGTCTGGTACAGGAGAAAGAGAGAGCCCTGTGGATGGGTAGGTAGGTATGGGGATAGGTAGATGGATGAAAGAATGAGTGAATGAATGAAATGCCCTCTGATGAGGAGTCCAGCAATAGTGATACCTACAAAATAAGATGGTAAAGATGATTAATTTTATTACAGTGGGAGAGGATAGTAGGGAGGAAGAATTAGGAATGGTTTTACTGAGGCATGAAGGGATAAAAGTGTAATGTGGCTAAGAAACACAAGGAGTTCCTCACTACCAGGTGATATAAAACAAAGGGAAGAGTAATAGCAGCTGAGGTCAAAACCAGAAATTGTAGTCAAGCAGAAGAATCAAAACCAAACCATAAACTTGATTTTTTAATGTTACTACCAATAATATAACAGCCGGTGTCTAAGGTGACAGTTCCTTCTGCTTTTATATAATTTTTACCTCTTGAATAGCAGAGCAGCACAGCTTGAATGTATTTTCCTTTTATAGTAAAGCCTTTCTAAAATAAGTTAGATTATTATTTAAAGTATTTTTTATACTTAAGTATACAGTAATTGCCAGGCTAATAACTAGTATTATTTTTCTTAATGAGACTAAGAAGTTCTCTAAGTGTTTTGATAATATTTACACATATCTGCCATTTCAAAAAGGCACTTGAGATTTTCATAATCTTATTATATGATAGACTTATATTTTTGCATAACAGGCCTTCTTTACACTTTTCCTGTAAAGTACTTTTATACATTGTTGTGCTTTTACACATTATTATACTTTGTTACTGATGAATGAAGTGTTTTTTGATTTTTTGGTTTTTTTTTTTATCCTAGTCTGATAGTACATTGGCTTCACAACAAAAATAGCAAAGGAAAGGAAAGCACCTCACCATCTCTTACCTGCTTTGTCGAATCCAGAGTGGCAGTGTGGTGTACATATGCCAACCTTTTTTTTTGTTTGTTTGTTTTGAGAGAGAGCATGAGTGGGAGAGGGGCAGAAAGAAAGGGAGACAGAGAATCCCAAGCAGGCTCCGTGCTGTCTGCACAGAGCCCAGTGTGGGGCTCAATCCCATGAACCGCAAGTCAACAGGAGCCAAAATTAAGAGTCTGACGCTCAACCGACTGAGCCACCCAGGCACCCCTACATATGCCAGTCTTAACAGTTGGTTCATATCATAGTGTAACAGAAAGAAGGTAGAGAACTCTATTGGGTATTGAGCAAAAAGTCTTTAAAAATAACAAAACTTGGGGCGCCTGGGTGGTTCAGTCAGTTAAGCAGACTCTTGATTTCGACTCAGATCATGATCTCACAGATCATGATCTCTCAAGCTTCACACTGGGCTCTGCACTAATAGTGTGGAGCCTGCTTGGGATTCCCTCCCTCCTGTCTCTCTCTCTCTCTCTCTCCAAAATAAATAAAGAAAAAATAAAAAATCATAGAACTTGAAGTTTCTTTACTTCCATCTTTATTAAATTCTTACCTGTGATAGAACAGGGATTTTTTTTTTCTCTGTTAAACCCTTACGTTTTTTTTTTTTTTTTTTTTTTGATTGGTGATTAAGGTGCACTGGTATGTTCATATTATCATTCACTACACCTACTACATATTTTACAAGTTTTATTTTAGTCTTTGTTTAATATAAAAACAGATTTAGATGCTATTTGGGGATTTCAGATAGCAAACAATGAAGGATGTAAAGCTGAAATTAGTCTTTAACCTTGTTTAACATAGGAATTGCAGTGCTTTTAATCCATTCTTTTCCTTTTACTAAACATAAGGGCTTTTGCCATTGAATTTTTAATAACTCAATAATGGAATTAAAATTAAACTATGGGTCACAAATCTCCCCATTTTCTTCTAACTGCTTTTTCCTCTCAAACACTAGAATACAGCCTATTTAAATCTTAACTTTTGCTTGCCAAACCACTGTTACCGTCCATCTGTTCATGCCAATTGTAAAGAAGGTTCGGTTTTCAGTGAAGCTTTGCATTTCACATAAGGTATGTGAAGTGAAATTTCACAAGGGACATGATGGATCCTGATTCTTAGTGATAAACCTTTGGGGCCATCAGGGTTGGCATATGGTCCAGTATGATATGAAGGCTTGGGTTCCCTGGCTTCACTTCTTTGGCGTGAAGCTGATAAAACCTGGCTCTTGAGTATTATTTCACTGGACACCAATCATGGGCAGCAGGAACTGCCCATTTAACTCTCTGTGGGAAGGAAGCCCAGAGAGCATTCACAATGGTACCATTGTCGAGTTGCAAACTGCTCTGAACAGCTTGACAGCACTAGGGAGGAGGGGAAGGGGTTGCTTTACTAATTGCTGTTCAGAAAAGAGAAGGAGCAAAAATAGCTGTTGTAGAACTGATGTTTCTACATTTACTGTCTTGATAGGAGTGTTGACTTTTATTTAGCACATACCTACTATCAAAAAGAAAGCAAATAAATATATTTAAGCAACCACCTGGAGTAATGCCTTGTTAACATGCCATTATCTATTTTAAACCCACCAGATTATAGCAGAGCAAAAGTCAGTTTAGCTTTATGATATTTTTATGTTTAGATAAAAACTACATTTTTTTAATCTTCACAAAAATTTTTTTTGAATTTAAAAGAAGGGAAAATGGATTAAAAACCACCACAATTAATGTATCAGATAAAGTTAAAGACAAACTTGGCTTAATTTCCTTTATACTATGCTTTTTAGAATTCCCAAATATCATCTGAATACCTATAAGCTGTATAATGTAGAAATGCAAATTAATCTTATGCATAACAATTGCAAGTGCTAAAATAATCATTATAGATAAACTAGTCAGCAAATCTTAAGGTTAAGTACCAGATTTATTATTTAAATGGGTAGCTGGTAACTATTTCAGTCACTCCTGGTTCTCTCTCCTTGAAGTCTGTTTCGAGTATCTTTAAAAATACGAGGGTTTCCCTTTTTATGAAGCATTGTGGGCCATGATATTTGTATAAACACTACTCTTGGTGTTTGCATTTTCTGGTCAGTCAAATCAAGCAGTTGGTGGTTCTGATGCAAAGAAACAATGATCTACAACCAATCCTAAAAAAAAATTAGAGCTTTTTTAAGCCTACAGTATATTTCCATAGATGATTATTTCATCTGAACTTAAGTTGACCAAATTATATTGCAATATTATACCTTATGCAACAACATGTCCTTTAAAAGGATCAGAGAGAGATTTTCAGAAAACTTTTTTAGTTTATAATTTTTCTTAATGGGATGCTCTTGCTAAGTTGGTGGAAAATCAAATGCATGTTTTGTGAAATGGTAACAGTCTGTAAAAGGTACTAGTGGTCCATCTCCTCATGTCCCCTTAAATGCTTTTAGTAAATGGACACCAGTGCAGTATTTCAAAACCAGTAATTCATTGAATGCCCATTCTTCCTTTTACTGCAGAGTAGATTATATTTAAGTCAAGATTAATGGGTAGATTTTGATGTTAAAGTCCAGTCTCTAAGCCCATCATTCCCTAGGGGCATATAGTGCATTAGTTTAAGCCAATATACTGTTTATCATAGATTCTATGACACAGTCTTAAATGACAGTTTGTTGTACTTTGTAACTACTTACCATGATAATAAATCACTTTTTCTGTACTCCTGATAATTACAGCATTTAAACAAAATCTTAATTAAGTTAGTACACATTTAGGGAGAGATAACACGTAAGTAATTGTACACTGTAAAATTTCACTTATTTAGTAATTTTTGTCCCTTTTGCAGTCTTCTAACAAGAGTCCAAGTTTAGTATTTAGTGTAATACAGATTGTTTCTAGTCATCCCCCAATGTTTTTTACACTCTTAATCTAATACTTGTGATTCTGAAGCAGTTCTGTTGACTGTGAAAGTCTTGTTATTATGTACGATAACATTTTTAAGTACATCTTACCAAGAATGAAAGTCTAAAAGTTTAACTTCATATTAAATTTGAAATCTAGGTAACTTAGTTTTTCTTTTAGATGTTTTACTTCATACAACTTTCATGAAAGTGGAATAGATACACATACTCCATAATCATATTAGTGCTTTTTAGAAACCATCAGTGATTATTGGATTATTAAATCAGGAAGGATTTTTAGAACCTTTAGGGAGGTTTAAATTTTTAATCCTATTTATTTAAGGTTAATCTTTTTAAACGTATTTACATGAACTTTGGTAGAATTGGGCTTATCAACTTTTTACTTAATGTTTTCATTTAGTAATTGGCTGATTTATGAGCAATTATATATGGTCCAAATTTTATTCAACTCCAGCTTTCAATAATAGGACTATCCTCACAGTGCCTTAGCACCTGTTATGGATTTTGAGTCATCTGGCAGCCCATGGGACTTAGATAAAGAAGTACCAGGTGTCCTGCCTGTCTCCTAATTGAGACGCAGTGAAAACAATATAGACTTGGCAGTATGGTTAAAAGGATGGATTAAAGCCCAGCTTTGTCTACTCTGACAAATCACAGCTTTTCCCTCATTGCGTAGTGGCAGCTACTAAAGAATTTGATTAATATAATGCATCATAAAAATCATACACAATAATTTGTTATGACCTGTTGCAGACTTTCAGAAGAATTTCTATTAACATAGTACAAATAAACAATATTAATACCAAGATTTGTTCTATTGGAATTTTATTTTTACTGAATATGAGCTACACTGCATGTTTCTTGATGAAATTAGCTACTGTAAGAAAGAAATGGACTATTAATTTACCAGATGCTTTATAATGTAAGCAAGTATATTACTTTCATCTTATAGGTGAGCCATGCCTAGTAAATAGTTCATGGGATACTTAATTGCCCTGTATATTTCAAGAAAACATGCCCCTTTATTACTGCAAATAAATTAGCCACACGATCCTTGAGATGTACTTGCAAAATATATCTACATATATCCTATATCAATAAAATTATTTTTCATTATTTCTCTAAGACCCTGTGTAAGGACATCGCTTCAGAATATTTGAAGATATTTCAGGGCCTTTTCGAACTAAAAAGCCAAATGTGGTTTACTTTCTCATTTTTATTAGAGTGTGCCAAGAATTTTTATGTATTATATATAATGTTCTTGTATATAAACATCTTTCAAAAATTGCCAGTCCTCAAATTTAAGCCAACATTTTGTTGGCCATACTTGAACTAACTAAAATGCTTCCTATACCTTTCTTTTCTCCATACAAAACTGAAATCATTGAGATTGGATATAGAAAAGAGCACTGGACTATTAAATGACCAAAGTTCTCATGCTGACTCTACATATCAGCAGCTTTGTTTTTCTGAGCAAATCTATGTTTGTATTCTCCATCCAGGCAAGGCTTATTGTGAATAAACGTTTTATAACGATTTTGCTAAGCTTACTGAAAGAAATGTTGGTAGATGATTGTTGTATACTTCCTCTAGTTCGGACTGTCCCAAAATACTCTCAATAAATGATGCCCTGGCATGCCTCTCAAGATAGTCTTTTGAAAAACCTAAATATTTAAAATTCTGAGTATTATTTTCAAGGGTGTTATTACCTGTGTTCTTATAGTGTGCCAGAGCAGTTTTGGAAATCTGCCTAAAATGGTTTTGAAATTACCCTTCGCTGATTTTTATCTACAGAGATTTTCTTGACATTTCTTCCCTTTCTCCTTTCTTTACAGATGGCCATTGAAATGAATAGAAATAGTTTATTAACTAAATTTGTTGTCTCATACCATTGTAGAATTTATGCAAAATTTGAAGATTTTTTTTTAAGTTTATTTATTTACTTTGGGAGAGAGAGCACAAGCAGGGGAGGGGCAGAGAGAGGGAGAGAGAGACAATCCCAAGCAAGCTCTGCACTGTCAGCATTGAGGCCAGCTAGGGCTTAAACTCACGAACCATGAGATCATGACCTGAGCCAAAACCAAGAGTTGGATGCTTAACCAATGGAGCCACCCAGGCACCCCAAAGATTTCTTTAAATTTAAAAAGTTGTCACAACCAATGGGGTAAAACATTTCAGTGCTAAATTGTAATGAGTTGTAATTACTTTCAAGATTTATAGGATTTCTTCTTTAACAATTATGATGTTTTTTAAGTTATTAGTTTTCTTTTTTCTTAATGTTATACCTTATGTATATATATGTTGTATTTTATTCACTTTTTCTTCTTCCAGAGAAGGTCAGCAAGATCAAGGGTGGGATGGAACCAAACTTTCTCACAAGGATTCAAACTCTGTCTCTAAATCCAATCTTAGGAAAGTCCCAACTATATTGGCCCCAAAAGGTTTTGCTTCTGGAGATCTAAATTGGGGTTCAAGGAAGGGGTTGTTTGCATAACAGTCTTCTAATCGACTGTGAAAACTTTATTCATTCCTTCTATAATTTATAAACATCAAGTACTTCTGGTCTTGTGTTAGGTGCTGGATATAGAAAGATAATAAAAGACATGGCCTCTGGCCCCATGACATTAGTCTCCCTGCTAGTTTGTTAGGAGAACAAGCACAAAGACAAAGGCATACTGGGGAGGGGGCGGGTGCCTGGGTGGCTCAGTCTGTCAGGCGTCTGACTCTTGATCTTGATTGATCTCAGCTCAGGAACTTGATCTCAAGGTTGTGAGTTCAAGCCCTGCATTGGGCATGAAGCCTACACGGGGAGGGGGACGGGGGGAGGAAGTGGCAGGAGCACACTTGTTTAGTAACTGGTGCTGAAAGAAGGGAGGAAGCCCTGATTTGTGGCATTTGTTGAGTCCTATGATGTGAAAACTTTCACCATAGCCAACTTCAATCTACCAGCCATCTTAGAAATGTGGTGAATATCATAAGTAGTACTCTCCAATTTTTTTTTAATAGGCAGAATTCTCCTCCCTCTGTTCTTGGGAAAATCTATACAAAAAAAGGAAATAAAATTCCTATGTGCTAAAACAGCAAAGAAATCACAGAAATATATGAGTGCAGGCAAGTGCTTAACTAAATTAGGAATTTCACAATGGGCCTTAAATCCCTGAGGCAATGATATTGAGTACAGATATAAACGTTCCATACTTTGCCTTCACTTGAAAAGGAGCAAATATTTTTTATCTTGTTTAGGAAAGAAAACCTTAAATCTGAACTTAAGAGGAAATTAAGTGGTGATAGGTCTCATATATATGTTTACAATTATAATTTTCATTACTCCTTTTTGTGAAAAATGCTTCATATTCTTCCTATGTGCATTATAATGTATACATACACACTTCCATTTTTTTTTTTTTGAGACTAGTCACAAATTACAGTTGAGCTAAATGTTTGTAAAATCTATTGGCCATGCCATGAAAGTAGTGATCACAAAACTGAAGGTTTTGCCCTTATCTAGCTAGCTAGCTAGCTATCTAGAGCAAGCAAGCCAGTGGGGGAGAGGGACAGAGAGAGAGAGGAAGAGATCTCAGACAGGCTCCACACTCAGTGCGGAGTCCGATGCGGGGCTTCATCCCACAACCCTGGGATCATGATCTGAGCCAGAGTCAAGAATCCCAGATGCTTAGCCAACTTAGCCACCCAGGCACCCTGAAAGTTTTGCCTTTTCTAACAGTAAAAGCAGTTCAGAATCATATTAAGAAAATTGTAGAGAATGAAGGGTTGTTGCTTCTTCAAAACCAAATCTACCTTTTGGGGCGCCTGGGTAGCTCAGTCAGTTAAGCATCTGACTCTTTTTTTTTTTTTTTTTTAATTTATTTTTTTTTTTTTATTTATTTTTTTAGATAGAGAGGGATGAAGAGAGAATCCCAAGCAGGCTCTGTGGCATCAGCACAGAACCTGACATGGGGCTCGAACTCATGAACCGTGAGATCATGACCTGATCTGAAATCAAGAGTCAGATGCTTGGGGCGCCTGGGTGGCTCAGTCAGTTAAGCATCTGACTTCAGCCAGGTTTTTATCTTTCTTAATTTTTTTTTTTTCAACGTTTATTTATTTTTTGGGACAGAGAGAGACAGAGCATGAACAGGGGAGGGGCAGAGAGAGAGAGAGGGAGACACAGAATCGGAAACAGGCTCCAGGCTCTGAGCCACCAGCCCAGAGCCCGATGCGGGGCTCGGACTCCCGGACCGCGAGATCGTGACCTGGCTGAAGTCGGATGCTTAACCGACTGCGCCACCCAGGCGCCCCAAGCATCTGACTCTTGATTTCAGCTCAGGTCATGATCTCACGGTTCATGAGTTCGAGCCCCATGTCAGGTTCTGTGCTGATGGTACAGAGCCTGCTTGGGATTCTCTCTTCATCCCTCTCTTTCTACCCTGCGCACACTCTCTCTCAAACTTAAAAAAAAAAAAAAAAAAAAAATCTACCTTTCATATATTGTACATTAGTAAAATTGAAAAATGTATTATCCTCCTGCAGTAGCTTTTCTTCATATTTTTTTCTCATGAGAAATCCGTTTCCTCTCATCAAAATAGGTCAAAAGGCCCTCAGTACATACCACAAACGAGAAATATTATCAGAGTTCTTGTGCATAAATACAGGTATATTTCGTAAACAGACATTGAAAATTGCCCTCAGGGAGACAGCACCTGCCAAAGACTTGAGCCAAAAGCCAGAAAAACCATTTTCAGCACAGATGTAGGGGGACTTTTGGGTTACCCTATATTTATATCCTTTATCTTCAATATCCTTATTACATAAATAGGAGCAGGTGGTGGTATCCCCATTTAACATATAGAAAAACTGCAGCACGGAGAATTCATGCATCTCTTCCCAGGACCGGGCAGAAATTGAACCCTAGTTTTTGACAGCTGGTCTTGATACAGTGACACAGAGCCATAAATAATTTCATATGTAAGTTTAGAATCAAAAGTAGTTACTTAAAATGAATAATAATGTTAAGCACAGATTAGGTTTAAAGTATTTATACTACAGAAAATGTTTAGTTCCCTTTATTAATTTTAGAATAGTAATATTCCCCCCTTTTCTGCTTTTGCAGAAAGTAGAAGGAAGGAGGATTAGTGGATAATTATATTGCTGATTGCAGCACCTGTGTGTTATTTCTTTTGATTGGCTGGTTCTGTATTAAAGATTCCTACCAGCTAAAAGTCTCCCTCATCAAATGGCTTTTTGTTAGCTAGTTTTGGCTTAGGTTGTTTTAAATTTACAACAAAAACCTTAATTCAACTTAAACTTGTACTTTAAATTGTGTTTTGAATTTGTTTACCATTCCCTTTTTATCTCACCCATTTCAGTTTTTTAATTTCAATGTCAATGGCAACATGCACTCACAATAGGAATATAGCTTGAGCTATCCTGTTTTTACTAGCCGTCAAGTTTTTGTATGTCACCCAATTTATAGGTACTAATAACTCTTCCCTAGAGAGTTGCCTTTTAAGGAATAAGTGTTCTAATCTATTATGAGGAGATATAAAAATTAATGGCTTTGGATTATGGTTGCCATTGCAGATGCTAACAGCACTGTGTTTAACTTTATCATCATCTCAATCACAAAACATCCTGTTTATAGATTCGAACTGTGGTTTAAGTGTTAAAGTTCCTTGTGTCTCCTTAATATATATTTTCTGAAAGGGGGGAAAATGTAAGTACTATAGATTAAGTTAGTTTGTTTTGATGTTGTTGTTAATCTGGCTACATCAAACATGGAAAATTATAAAGAATATTTAGCTTTTAGAAAGTGAGTTACCAAAAAAAAAAAAAAGGAAACTTTCAGACATTAGCCTGCCTAACATGTGATACATGCTGCAGTTTTTCATTTAAATTCAACCATTAATGATTGTTTTCACTCTGCCACCTAGACTTGAATTATTAAAAATCGTTTTTAGAAAGCATCATTTTACTTAATGAAGATTAAATACATTAAATAAATACATCATGTGTTTTTATACAAAATGAATACATTATAGCTGGATAATTTTAGTTTGTATAGCTTTATATTTGGGTTTCTTCAGAGTTTTGTATAGTGAAATAGAATTACACTGCAAATGTATTTTACGTAGATATTCATTTCTTGCTTTAATAAATTTTACTACATTGGAAATATTCTCCTGGCTTTAGAAATATTAACATTTGCTTTCTTTCTGCCTAATTCTTGTGTAAATATAATAAGATAAAGTAAAATATTTCATTTATAGGCCCTCTGAAAGTAGAGCATTTTAAAAGCAGGTAGGTGTCTCCACCCTACTTTTCATGAAGCATTTTACCCATTCAAGCAGACTTTTAAAAACAGCTTGTTTTGATAGCAGACTGTTCTCCTGTGGGCCTTCAGCCTTTGCTTCCTGGCAGCACCTTTGGTGCGAAAAGAGAGTGATCAATTGGGAGACTATCAGTGCCAGCATGCATAGAGTGATAAGTTAACACACCACTGGGAATTTCTAGGGCCCACCAAGATACTTCACTTCTAATGTGCTAACAAGCTCATTTTTCTACCTCTTGCCTCTTCAGTTATTTTTTTTCTCAGAAGAGCTTAGAAGTTGAGTGCATCAGGCATAATGAAAAGCTCTGTAGGAGGGAGAAGCAATAACCCCATTTTTCCCTTTTCAGCCAAATAGAAAATTAGTTTCTGGTAATACACAAAGGCCAGTATTTTTTGTACAAGGGGCACTGCTGTGAATCAAAGGACTCTATTAACTGCAGAAAATTCGGCAGCTGTGAATCTCCCCCAATGAAAAAAGTACTTTCCAACAAGTTGTGAGATATGTGGTATTATTTAGATTGAACCATCAGTTACATCCTCTTCCACTTATAACCATATACCTCCTTTTAAAAGTGTGCCTATATTACTTTTCTAAGTTAACATTCAAAAATACCTACATGATTCTTCCATAAAATCCTTTCCACTGATCATTTAATATAGCATCTTCTGTTGCTACCCATTTGAGAAGAATTCTTTTCAAAGTTCAGTCCCACTGTACAGAACTGAAAATAATGGATTGCAAAAAATTGGAATTCAGATTACTTCAATATTTAATGCACAAAATAAATTGTAACGCAAGAAAAAGTACTTAAGCCATTTGGAGGGCAAAAGACATCACAGTCTAAGTACCTACTGAATATAATCTTACCTTTAACTCTTAGCTTTTTTCTTCTTCTTAATCAATAACCTTTTATAGATGTAACTGGCTGTGTTATCTCCAATTGAATTACCACTTCAAATTATCTTCCTTACAAATTTTTTTCTTGGTCTTGGTTGTAGACTTGTTCTACAATTTCTAGAAATGTAGAACTACAGTAATTGAGTAGCAATTTTTAAAAAGAATAAAGAATTTTGAGGAAAAATATTAAAATGGGTTTTAGAAAACAATGAAGAAAAACTAAAAGGCAAATTTTTATTAGCTTTATACGTCTATAATGTCTTATATAAAGCCTATCAACATAGCACAAACAGTACAGTGGGAAAACTTCTGAAAGTTGTAGAAGAAAGGTTAACTGATTTCTCAGTTCAGGAACTATACGACACGAAGTCAGCATGTGAGTTTTTCCTGATAATTGTATGTTGCTGCCTGCTGCTCTACATTTTGACAGCCATTTCCATAGTTGCTTTCGTGAACAACAGAAATATTCTCTCTCTTTCTCGCCCTCTCTGTGCTAACAGCACAATCAGGCCTGCTGAAACAGGAAGCCTGGAGTGGGTTGTTCAAAAGCAACAACACTTCAAGGTACTGGTTGCTTGTCAATAATATCAGAGAAGAAAATGTGGTGAAAGGGAAGTACAGTATTTTTCTGTCAGTGTCAGTGCCCTGTAGATGCTTTGTTAGACAGTATTTAGGAGTCCCGTGGACTCTTTGCAAATATTCCTGCTTGTTTCAGTGTTATAATTGACTAGATATTTTTTCCTGACATACAGATTCAACTATGTATTTATCTTAACCCCATGGAGTTATTCGAGGATTACAGCAACAGTAGTCCTCCACTCAAAATGAGAACAATTGTTGGGAAAATATAGGGATTTTAGAAAAAGAAGAAGATATGCAGGAATTTCTCACAATAAGTCTTTACAAATGAAAAATAGAGAATTTCAGACAGTATTTTAAACAGCATTCTAATATTTATTGTGTGGCTTTTCAGAGCAAATCTGTAGATTGAAGCTGATTTAACAAGATAAAATGAGCCGAGGCTGACCTGATAGCCGTTGAATCCTTTCTCAAGTACATGGTTCCCTTCATTCTTCCAACAGTTTAGTGGTAGTATAATTCTTTCCTAATAAATGTCTCCAGGTTAAGCTGCCATTTATATGGTATCCTGAAGAGTAAACTTATGTTAAAAACTGTATTTTTTACTCTTTAAAAAGCCATACTTTTAAGTGGTATGCAAGAATAGTGAGTAATTAAGAAGTAATGGCTTAGCAATCATAGCAGTCCTTTTTGATAAGATCTGTTCTTTTCCAATGTAAGCTGCATTGAAGTACATCCTTAACTGAAGGAAATCAGCTATGAGGAGAGAGCACGATACCTGCAAACAATTGTCCAGCATCATTTAGAACCAACGACATTTGAAGATTTTGCAGCACAGGTTTTTTCTCCAGCTCCCTACCATCATTTACCATCTGATGCCGGTAAGATTAAAAGCAAGTTTTAGTTACTTGTCATTAATGGAACTTGAAATGCAATACCCTTTTGTTCTAAACTCTTAAAATAGAAAACTTAAATAAATTTCATCATTGAAACATTTTCATTATTTAATATTTGAATTTGGCCTATAAATTTAATGTATACTTTTTTTGACCTAAGTGCAGTTCCATTAAAAGTCAACAATCTTCATAAAAGTACATGCACCACATTTTATCTGAGCTACTGGACAGTGACTGTTGTGTTTCATGGGATCATTACTGAAGTATCTGCAAAAGAAATACAAGTTGAGTACACATTCTCTCTCAACTTTAGAGAATCAAATTTTATGGCCAGGAATATTGCCTTGTCTCTAATTTTACAAATAAAGTTAAATGTCTAGGTTTAGAAGTACTTGGTACAGTAAATTATTTTATAATATTTAAAGATTATAAGAGGGTACTGCATTTTTACAGTTAACTAATTTTGAAAAAAATCATTAAGAAAATAAATGACTCATGGCCTTCCTATTCTGTAATACTTTGCACTCCTTATGATTGTTTCATTTATTTTATTTTCCCTCTTTAGATCATTAAATATCAGTTCTGTTTATCTGAAGGTAAGACAAAGTGTCAACCAAAACACCCTTTGTTCTTCCCCCATTTCCTTTTTAAAAAATTAGCAAGTGCTAAGCTTGTAACTCAAACAATAAGCAAACTTAACACTGCCCTCATTCATACTAAACATTTCAGAAATTGTCACTAAATTTCTTCCAGAATTATACTTACTAACCCAGGTCTGCATGAAACACTAACACTGGTTCTGGGATAAAAATAACTAATAATAGAGCCACCCCCTTGGTTGAAATTAGTTACACCTTGTTGTATTGACCTTTTTTGTTTCTCAGCATGAAAAAAATAGTACTACTGAGCTGATGAAATGGTGTGTCTTTGTATTTTGTAATGTTTTGCATTGTTATTGAATATCTTAATTCATCAGATAGTTATTCTGTGGTGTGCTTTGCACTGTACTGGGCACCTGAAATACAAAGATGACTGTTTGAATGGTGTTCAAGGGAACAGGAAAAAAGAATACAATATACTTGAAGTTCATCCCAAGAAGTCTTCAAATTCTTATTATGATATATAAGTGTTCTTTATATTAAATAAGTTTAAAAGGCATAGTAGTCCTTTTCTGGCCTAATTTATTTGGGGGAAAAAAAAAAGACTAAATCTCAATTGAGATTTAGTTGATAAAATTAAACTTTCCATTCCTGTCATCATGTAATTTGCCATTATAAAAAAAATATTACCAAAAAACTTAGAGCCTTTTCAAAATTAATATAAAACACCTATCAAAGAAGAAAATTATATAGACTAGGTTGAATCTTTTGAAAGAGAAAGAGATCTTAAGATTCAGTTCAGTGGATCGACACTAAAATTACTTAGTTTGGAATGAAGAATGATGGTAAAAGAAAGGTATTAGAAGTAAATTAATGAACAAAATAAAAACTAGTTAAATATAATTGGAAATTTCATTGTTTAGTAATAGAGAATATCTGAAAAATACTGAGCTACATTATTAAAATAGATATGAATAACACTTTCATGTATCATAGTTGAATCATAAGTTTCACAACTGAAAAATATTAATAGGACTATATTCAGACTAACTTTCCCCCTTAAATTTACAAAAGCCATCAGTTTTCATATTGTAGTTTTTTTACCAACTGGAGTCCTTCATATTCTTCTTAATGTTCTCATATTGTGCATTTGGCCAGTTACATAATGTGGGAAGCAGTAGTCTCACTTTCTGAGGCATAGTAACCAAGTCAAGGTTCTGTTGGCTTCATTTTTTAATGTATTTTACTACTTTATTAAAACTTAGTGGCACGCCTGGGTGGCTCAGTCAGTTAAGTGTCTGACTCCGGCTCAGGTCATTATCTCACGGTTCATGAGTTCAAACCCCACATTGGGCTCTGTGCTGACAGCTCAGAGCCTGGAGCCTGCTTCAGATTCTGTTTCCATCTCTCTCTGCCCCTACCCCATTCATGCTCTGTCTCTCTCTCTCTCTCTGTGTCAAAAATAAACATTAAAAAAAATATTTTTAAACTTAGTTATATCAATAGTAATGAAGATGTGTATTTTAACATAAACTTAATACTATGCTACAAAGTATTTACTATGCTACAGAGTATTTTCAGTTAATTTTTTAAAGTTGTTTTTGCCCTCAGGAACCATTATAAAAGCATGCAGTCTAATTTTTAAAAGGGTGTTGTTATCTGTAAATGACTTGTTCCAGTATTACTGAATACATTTTTTTTTTTGCAGACTTTTTAATACTTGGGAAAGATAAAAATTTTTAGCTAGTGGTTCTCAATTCAACACAATAGTATAAAATTGGAATATTTGCTCTTTTCTATAGTAGCAAAACCATTATGATATCTGAAGAATGATTATCTTTTTCTTCCAGTCATCCCAAATTTTTATCATAAACCACCCCATACACGTAGAACTCCCTTTAAAGTTATGTCAAAGTGAGAGAAAAAAGAAATGAAATAACCACATAATAGCAATAGGGACCTGACTTTTACATAATAGTGTGAAGTTTTTTAGATTTTTACTTTTAAGCATAATGATAAAATTCAATTGTCACACTGAAGAAATGCATTCGAAATTGTAATTGAGAATCAACTTTAGATATCCTATGCGTAACCCATGTATATAAAATAATGCTAATTGATAACAAATACAATCATTTGAAATCAAGTTTTAAAGAAGTGCCAGTATGACAATCATATAAAGAATATAATCTGTTCTTTCTAACCAATCCTATAATTCTATTCAGTGGAATAGTGTAGAAAACCACTATTTTTTAAATTTACTTGGTTCAAGATTCTCTAAAACCTGCTTTCTGGTTAACACTAATGCATCAACTGTTTGACATTGAAATCCAAAAAAGATAAAATTTTTAGTGTTATTTAAATTAGTATGAAAAACATTTTTGGTGTGTCATAGTTGATCCATAAATTTCATAACTGTATTTTCTCAACAGGGACTCTGTGACAGTAGACTGATACTTAAGGGAAATTATTTTTATCCCTAAGGTCATTGAAGGAGATATTGTGATGTCACACTTTTGTTGATCTCCCATAACTACATTACCCATTATTAGATTTTTCTTGTCCTTTATTTTTAAAAAAAAATTATAGGAAAAAAATCCCTTTATCTTTGTCAGGCATGTGTGTGGAAAATATCAAAAGTTTTACAGTGGCCTCCTTTTTTAACTTTATGTTCATGAATCTCTCTCCTCTGACTCTCAACTTTAAAGTTTAAAATGAATTTTAAAATGAAATTACTTCTTTTCTTGGCCAGGTTACATTGGTGGTCCAAAAATCTAAGTATTTTTCCCTAACATCACACTGTCTTTTCAAATCAAGTCTTGTTTTTTTTTTTTTTTTTCTTTAATAAAAGATATTCTAGGATGGCAGCAACAAGAAACAGGATCCTGTTTTGCTGAAAGTTCACAGTAAATATTGTCTTTCTTAATGTCAGCATTAAAAATACACCCATAATTGTTCCACTATTTTTTACTGTCATCAGCCATAAATATTTTTGAATGCTTATTGTGTAGTCTATCTAGAGTTACATCTAATACTCTGTTACTTAAATTGAGTAGATGCCTCTCTTTGGATTTATTGTTTTTCTACAAATTAGAAGTTTTAGTACTCTAAATATTAGAAGGTTGATTGGTGTTTGTCTCTATTATGCATATATAGACATACATAAATATATATCTAATATACATACCACTTTGTTGAATTACTTTTAGGTTCCTTTAGGTTACATATAGGTTCCTACTTAAATAAATGTGAAAATTGTAATAAAATTCAAATATTTCTGTGCCATCAAAATAAGAGATAAAGTGATAATGAATACCTAGAGTAACATCTAATCTTCATTCTAACTGCAGTTTTGCTCTTAATTCACAAATATGTATTGCCACATGTAGATAGGACAGTATTATGGTCAGATCTATCTCTTTAAAAGTTATTTTAAACTTTCCTCCCCTTTTCAGGCTTTGAAATGATCTGAAAGAACACACTGGAGCTCCTCAGAAGATAGTTATTTTATACATATCCTAGATGTTATTATTATTTATAAGTGCCAGTAGGAAAATCAGTTTCCTTCAACACAGAACATAAGCTATATATTTGTTATGTTTTTAAACCTGAAGTTATAAGCAGTCAAATGTATTTTGAACTTGAAAATTTGGCTTATGTCTTGTTGACCAAGGGGCAAATAATATTAGTCTTAAAGTCCATTAACCTTTTGTGACAATAATTACTAAATTCAGTTTCCACATAGAACATTCATTCAGATGTATAATTTTTGTAGTGAAAATAATAAAAGAATAATTCAACAATTACTGAGTGCCAGGCACTGTGCTAAGCACTATACGTGCATTCTCTCATTTAATCTTCGCAGCAGTTCTGGGGGCCTGAGGGGTGGGGGGAGTTTATCCAGAGTCACCTGATACTTGGTAAAGCCAGAATCTGACTTCATAGTCCATGATCTTAACTATTATAATTACCTGTGTAATCTAAGTATTTTCAGTCCCTTCTTGCTGTTGAAATTGCCCTACAACCTGTCATATTTACAAATTAGATATTGTTAAAGATTCTACTTTTCCACCCATTGAAAAATCTTTTTTTTTTTTTTTAATAGATTAAAGTTGCCATGGGAGAAGTATGGAGTATGGGCTTTGGAATTAGACTGATCTGGATTTAAATCCTAGTTCTGTTATTTATTATCCATATAGACTCAAGTAAATTAATCTCTTAAACCCAGTTTCTCCATCTGTAAGGAGATAAAATATGACACACTTTAGACTGACATGTTCTAAATCTTCAGTAATGGCAGTTTTTTATATCTTCATTCAAAATTAAGCCACTTTATTTGCCTGTATTTCTGTACTGTTTAATTTTAGGGGTGCCTGGCTGGCTCATTTGGTCAGGCATGTGACTCCTGATATCAGGGTTGTGAGTTCAAGCCCCGTGTTGGGCATAGAGATTACTTTAAAAAAATAAATAATGTGCTGTTTCCTTTATGACATCCAGTGGTAGTGCATACGTGCTCATCTTAATCACTAATCAACTCCTTTAACAATATTAAAGCACTAAGATTATTAGGGTAATCTGAAAACTTTAATAAGTAAGGTTATATTTTGTGGGACTACCAACATAAGAGTGGGTAAATTCTTTAATTTTCTCAAAACTAAACAGTATGTTGTGTCCTCCACATTTCAATGGTTATATTTTGTAAGTGGTAATTTTCATCAAAAATATTTCTAATCTCTGTCTCTTCCAGTCCTCATCTGTTCTGATTCAAAGTCTGTTAAATTTTACTCTTATCTGTTTAGTAGCTTTATTATATAGCTACACTTACTGTATACCTGCTGTGTGCCAGATCTTTGCATATGCAATCATTCATCCCTCACAACTTTGCAAAATAACTAGTATTTAGTATTGTCTCCATTTCACAAAAAAAGAAAACTTAGATCAGTTTACCCAAGACCCAAAAGCTAGTAACTTGCCAGACTTGGCATTTAACCTGGGCCTGTCTAACCCGTCCCCATATTCTTCCTAAAACATCACAGTGCCTCTTAGTTCAGTATTCATTGGATCTACTTTCAAAGTCAAAGTATTTTTTTTAATAACTTCAGTGGTTTTAAATGGTTATACCTGTCAGCAAGCAGTACAAAGCCATGATAAATAACAATCCACTGAGTTCCCTTTTGTAATCCGTATAGACCCCAAAGTCGTGTTCATTATAATCAGTGTACAAAGTATAAATCAATTATACCATCAAGATGAAGACAGAGTATGTACTATAAGAATATTAGAGATACAGTACATAGGACCCCATAAATACTTTTTACTTGAGGATATATTAATAGAAATGATTAAAGCAACATTCTTTATGACTCAGGTGATAGAAATCAATACTTAGGCAGAATAGGGTGTGAAATGAAGGGTACGTATTACTGTATTCTTTACATCTAAAATTGAGATCTACTGTAAATTATTTAGAGTTTGAGTATGCCTAGTATATACCACAAATATCATTTGCCAAACTGAAGAGGTACTGATAAGCTATATACCACACATGCTAAAAAGCCTGATTTGACTCTCAGTTTATTGAAGGGGGATTTCACACTGCAGGCAGTAAGGGAGACATGGAGAAATTGCTGTTTTTGAGGAAAATACCCTTTGGTTTTGGCATACTCTAAAGCAGTATTCTCCAGTAAAACTTTCTATAATGATAGAAATGTCCTATATCTGCACTGTTGATTATGGTTGCCACTAACCAGATATGGTTGCTCAACACTTGAAATGTGGCCAGTACACCAAGGACCCACATGTTTATTTTCACTTAATGTTAATTTTTAATTTTAGTGTGGCTATGCCTACCTCTTTGGACAGTACAGCTCTAGAGATTTTATGACTTAGTGATTATGATAACCTGCCATCAGTACAATGAGCACTTTAAAAGGTAGATGTTTACAGAATCTCTCATAGACTTTTTTTCTTTTCTTTTTTTCCTATTTGAACTTGTTAGTTGGTAAGTATAACATTTGAATTTACAAAGCATTGTCCATTGTTAAACATCATCACTCTAATGCATTGCATGCCCAATTTCATAATAAAAACTTGATTACTCTCTTCTCTGCTCCTCAGTTAACACCTGTAAAATTCTGCAGTGTCTCTCATATCTGTTATCTGTCTTCTCTTTTGTTTTCTCACTTCTGCTCGCTACTCCATTTCTTCATTCACAACAAAGAAAGAAATGCAGTGATAGTTCTCTTCCTCCCAAAACCTCCGCTAGAAAACATTGGCCATCTCAAGGTAAACAGCCATGGGAAGGCCTCTCATGATTGGCCGGGAATAATATGCATTACCAGAAAAGCATGAGCTACCGCTCTTCACCTTCCTTCTGCCATCCATCTGCAGTGCTTCCCTAAAAAGGGCCATGGATTCATATTCTCCTCTAGGTTTTCCAGTATGGGTCCAGTATGAACCAATTCAGATCTTCAGGAAGAGTAAAGGTGAACAGAAATATATTTCCTTCTCCTTGTGTTTTGAAGGCCAACCTCATTTCAGTTAGAAAACAAAGAATTGTTGGAGAAATTACTTTGAAAAGAAGGGCAATTGGACCTAGATTCCAAGTAGTGAGAAAATATTTCTTCCCTGATAATATGTTTGTTCTGAAGTATAATTGTAACGTTTCACCTTAAAAACACTCTGAAGTATTCTACCAAGATAGATTCTTAATAATATATCTCTGTAAGATCAGTACCCCTTATTGAACAGTTTTGTTCAATATTCATAACTTCAATTTAGGCACAAATGTTTCATTATATGGAAGTGTTAGTATGATTATTTCCACGCTTGAAATTTCTCTGAGGTGCTCCTTTGGCTAACAAATATGCCAAAAGTTTTCCTGCAGAGTGAAGAAATGTATAATAAGCCTGCAGCCTGTGTGAGGTGTTTGTGACATAAAGAAAATGTTCACATACATAAGGCCCAGAAAATCTGGATTAAAGTGTCTTAAAATATACAGAATTTTTTAATTTTTGTTCTATTTTCAGATTGTTTTATTATTTTTTTTTTGGAGGGCTTTTATTTTTAATGTAATTTCTTATTCAGAAAATATCTGAGGGCCTATAGTGTGCAAAGTTCTATAGCATTGCTGTATATTAGAGAATCATAATTCATAGAAATACGGTGCAGAGGTAAAGATACTACTTCGTAAATAACACAAAAAAATTTTCCAATTTGAATTTGTTTTTGCTTCTTTTAATGTTTGTTCATCCTACTGGCTATTTACTTGCTGTGACTGGATGGAGTAACTGCAAAAATTTAAGTTAAGGAAAACAAAAGCATTGCTTATCTCTTCTAAATGGAAGATATTTTGAGGCGTCAACTTGTCTTTTATTAAATTTCAGATAAGAGTTCTTGTCTTCCTCCTTCCCCTAGGAATTTATTTTGCCCCTTTCTAAAAGCATATTTAAATACCCAGCGTGTATAATGGTCTCATTGTGTTGAATTTCTTTTTAGAACCATTCGGTGCTGTTGTTTTCAAGTTTGAGCAGTGGATACCCTTTTCTTGGTTATACCCTGTACTTTAGAGATAGGAATTGGTCCTTCTCTCACCTGCTTCTTAAGCCCTTCCCTGCATGCTAATGATGCTTTGGATCCCTGTCCTGTCTGGCCCAAAGATTTTGCTTCCCATTGCTTTTTCTGAGGAGCTCTCTGGTTAGTCCTGGCTCTGGAAACAGTGATTGGTGCTTTCTTGCTAATATAATTACGTGAGCCACCAGATGACTGGGTTTTAAATAAAATCTTAGTAGGCTGTTCTAAAAGGCAAGTTTTGGCCTTGCTTTTTCCCCTCAAAAGAACTCATTAAGGGTTGGGATCCATGCTACAGATGAGTAGCAGATTATATCTTATGGGGTGAGAGGCCAGACGACATGTGCTAATGCTCTTAATATTTCCCACAGGCTCCTACCCAGAGATTCTATCCAGTGAAACTCCCACAGCAACGCAGGTAGACGGGGCTGACCTGGCCTCTCCAATGTCTCCTCGAACTAGCAAAAGCCGCATGTCCATGAAGCTGCGTCGATCCTCTGGCTCAGCCAATAAATCCTAAGGAGACAAGCAGCCCAGCAGTGTGATCAGCAGTAGCCACCTTAGCATGAACATAGTGTTAACCCTTTCAGGCCTTCGTGTTTGCCATAACTTGCATGTATCTTCCTGAACATTTATTTTTAAAAAACACTGGATTTAAGTAATTTGTAACTTAATAGGTTTGGACTGTTTATTCAGTTGGTTTTTCCCCCCCAATACTCTAAGCTGCCATATTTTTGGGGGGTGGAGTTTTATTCTACACCCTTTACCTTCCTAGATAATTATGTCTAAGCAGTTTCACTTTTAATTTCATGATTAACTCTGAGCCAAAATATAATTGGATAGTCTCATTATTTTATTTATCGTGCCCCATTGCAACTTTATGGCTCAGTAAATATATGATTGTTTTTTACAAATGTAAATTTTTAAATTTAAGCATTTGTAAAGTTATAGCAAAAGTTGCAAATCTTAATACACAGGATGTGTATGGATTATTTATGTTATGAAAATAAAACACTTAAAATAAATGGTTGTTTAGTATTCCAAATTCCAACTAACATAATTTTAGCATTAACTTTTTCTTCCCAAAGCGATGCCTCATTTCTTGGCTGTGCAGGTGATGCCATGATATATCTAATAACAAGAAAAATCACTGTGCTGAACTTTGATTTATGTTTAGCTTCCAAATATTTTTCTAATGTTTTGCTTTTTAAATGGTATCACTGTTAAATGCCATTTTTGAGATTGTGGCCCTGTATTATTGGCTGCTGGATCCTGGTGTATCGTTGTTCTTTACTAAGTACCAGAAAGAGGGTAACGGGGGGATGGGGAGAAAGAAAGAAAAGAAAAAACTTTTCTGATATAAATGTGTTGCTTAAATTATGTGTATTTAAAAAGGGAACATGACCCAGGAGTCTAAGTTAAATATTATATTAATACTGAACTTGCTGGTGCAAGCTGGTATACATTCCTCCCCCCCCCAGAAATACTTTCCTACAATAAATAAGCTGCTCACATTTTGTTCATATTTTGTTTTGAACGGGCATCTCCTAAGGAAATGTAGCATGACATCAGTACTAACTGCATGTGTAAATACATCATACCGGCAAACTATAAAATATAAATTATGTATCATCATTCATGTAGTATCTACAAATTTGTAACAGTGAAAGAAAAAGATATGGTATTTAATAATACAATAAAAATATTCTTATCACAATGTCTATGAGCATTGATTTGTCTTTTATATTTCTCATCTATTTGTCTTTAATATATTTTCAGACTTAATAAGTAGAACTATGTGATTGATGGAGAGATGTAAAGCATAAACCTAGGTTATCTTAGCAAATCATGAAAAATGAATTCAAGTTCTTTAGTTAGGATACACCCCAAGTTATTTCTCAGAGATTCTACCATAGTCGTTAAAAATGCAGGCAATTTTATACCTTTGTAAGGGCTGGCCAGAAATTTAACCCAATACACTTGGTTAAAGCATCAATTAAGCTTAGCCTTCTGCTTCTTTGATTTTTAAGTTTCATTTTGTTTGGTAATACACATTCAGGGAAGAAAAAAACTTGCAGACAGTTTCTAAATAACCTTTCAGAGTTCCTATGCACTTAAGTTTTTGTTTTCTTGTAAATAAAAATAGATTCCTAGGAAACTGTGGAAGACAAAATTCCTATGAAAGCTTATGTAGAAGATAAACGAGTCCCTGGGAACAAGGTTAAACAGTATAGATAGTTTCCCACAACCAAGGCAAAGAATTACAGAAAGGAAAGTCAAGGTAACTGCTTACACATTTCTATGGTGCTTTCATTTTTTAATAATGAACAGCTAATGGATTGATGAAATATAACAAAATGGAATGAAAATGCCAACTTGGAAACAGTGGAGTTAATTAGCATGGTTAACATTTTTTTCATCTTTGGATAAAACTACCAGCTTTTTTAAAGAAAAAATACTTAAAATATATTTTCTGTTGACATTTTTAGGTGGTAAAGTATCTTTAGATTTAAAGCCTTTTGGAGCTTAGTCTGTGCAAGCCATACTTCAAAGGAAATTTTTCCATTGCATTTCTGCACCATTATATGCATTTATAAAATATAATTTCTCCTGTCTGTATTCTATCTAAATGGGTCACTAAGAATCTAAAGTAGGATACTAGCTTTGGGGAGATAAGAAATGTGGCTTTGAAAAATAGGCTGTGTTCAATGAGATTCTCAGGACAAACACGGAACACAAGAAAGCACCAGCTATGTACATTTATTTGGTGGTAAGCATCTTACAAATATGGGCTATCTGTCGAGCAATACTCAGCCAGTGTCCCAAACTCTGGCTATTAGAGCATGGGTACAGAGTGTGCACTGAATATGGTTTACAAAAAGAAATTTCAGAAACAGATTGCTGCTGAAAAATGAATATTGAATGAAAAGTCATTCAGTTCCATAGTGGATTATAGATAGATAGGTATTAACATCTTCCTTAAGCTGAACATAGTTTCATATATAACACTGTATAAGATTTACAACAGAAGGATTAAACAATTTGGATGAAACCCTACTAAAACAGTCAAACTTCCAGAAATGAGTTTTATATTCCCCCCCCAAAAAAAAATCTGTTAAAGTATCTCTTCCTGAAAACACACAAAAAAGCTAAAGGTGAGAATTTGGGGGTATCTCAACCCCCTCCAAGTAAAGTAGCACCCTCTCCACCTCCAAACACTAACTTAAGAATGGACTACTAATACTTGAGAAAGAGAACGTTTACAGGGAGATCCCCATATCCCCCCAAAGCGCAAACATCCCCTTACATTTCCTGCCCACAGGCAGAGGTCTTGAGTCTTTCCCCAACCCCCTGTACGTTTGGCACCAATCACATAACTTTTAATTCACAGAATATACAATGCAAGAAATCTGACCCTATTGAGACAGAAACTACATAGGCGCCTGCAATGGCAAGAAAAAAAAAAAACAAAAAGACTACCACTTTTGGTAGTTAGAATCATTTGCAGATATTGAGACATGCACGTATTCACTACGACTTTCCATAGGAATTACAAGTCATATAGGATTCGTTAGGGTCTCCAGAATGAGGGGGGAAATCCTATTTTCGTGGGGTAAGAGAGAAGGCTTTTAAAGTGACAGTCCTTGACCGCGAATGTTTATATCATATACATACCTGCTCTAGAGAGGGATTTTACATTTCGCTGTCCGCTTCTCTGGCGGAACATTGACTACTGGGAGTTTTAGGAGAGAAAATATAGGCAGCAAAGAGGGTAAACTTGCAAATTCAAGAAATCCCCACAGAAATTCCCTTGCTCTGTTTCCTCCAAAGCCAACCGCATAATCTTCCTCATCTCTGTCCTCAACAGCCAGGCCGCAACGGCATCTGCAGCAGCAGTACCTGCCGACTTTCTGAGGGGTGGCACTTATTTATGTGCCGGGTCAGCCCCGGGGAGCTAAAAAAAGTGGACGGGCAGTGTTTGCACGAGAAAATTTGCTGAGCACTCCCGTCGGATGCCCCGCCTGGGCTTGGAGCTTCAGGGGGGGCCCCAGCCAGAGCAGGCAGGAGCAGCTCCTCGCGGACCGCGTGCCACAACCGATGCTTGTCCCTGATGTCTGCGGAAGGGAAGTGGGCCCCGCACAGCGGGCAAGCGAAGGCAAGCGGGGCACCGTGTTCAGAGCCAAAGCCCGGGGCAAGTGCACGAGCAGAGCCTGCCTCGTGAGTGCCTAGGTGCTTGCGCAGATAGGCTTGGCGACGGAACTTTTTGTGGCAATATGGGCACATGAAGATCTCGGGTCCCCCGACACCACTGGCACTGCCTGGCCCAGGCACCCGGCGCCCCAACATCCCCTCCGTATACGGGACCTGAGGCAGCGGTGGCTCGGGGTGGGACACCTGGAGGCCCGGGTGTGGGGCGCTGTCCTGGTGCTGCTCCGCCCTGGAGCTGTCCCTCGCCTGCAGGTGCTGATCCGCCGTTTGCTCTGCCCGGCTGTTCTCCTTCCCCTCCGCCAAGAAAGATGCAACAGCCCCAGAGTCTGGGGAGGCTGAGGAAGGAGGTGGCTTCCCGTCGGCTGAAGAGACTGTGGAAGCATTTGCCGCTGCGGGACGGGGCTTGTGCCAACGGCGATGGGAGGCGAGGTTCGCAGGGCAGCTGAAGACCTTGTCGCACTCAGGGCAGCGGTATTCGACGCGTACGATGCGGGAGCAGCGGTGCTGAGCCAGAGCGAAGGGGTCCGCGTACTGCTCCTTGCATAGCTGGCAGATAAACTCCCCCAGTGGCGTGCGGCTGCCCCCCAGGCCCCTGGACGGTGCTCCGGGCTCCTCCTCCTTGATCTTCAGGCCCAGAACAGGGGACGTGGTCACTTCATCTGCGAAGCTCAACTTCCTCATGGCCTTTGGCTTCTTGACTCCGGCGGCCGCGGGTCCAGACGCGCAGCCCGGAGGTGCCTTGGCACGGCGCTCGTTGCCAGCGGCCCGCTTTAGGCCTTGCAGGGTGACCGAGAGGGGCGCAGGGTCTGGATGGAACTCTGGCTCTGGGAATGGTGCCCGGAGCGGCAGCAGGAACTGCTCCCCGGAGGTCGGTGCAGCTGCTGGCGCCGCCGAGCTCGAGAAAGCAGCCACCGTGGCGGCACCCCCGGGGAAGGACTCTGCAGACACGGGTGAGCTGAGGCAGCGCTCCAGGAATGCCCGGCGCAGCTCCACGCCCGCCGGCTTGGTGGGGCTGGGGCTGGGCCCGGGGCCCTCCCTGCCATCCGCCCTCCACTCCGCAGCACCTTCCTGCCCGCCCTCCCCTGGGCTCACCCTAGCCGCCTGACAGGACGACCCCGACAGCTCGCGGGCTGACGCCTCCTCCTCCAGGGTGGGGGGTGCCACCTGCTCCGCACCTGGCTGGGGAGCACTGGAAGCCTCCTCGGGGAAGGGCGGCGCCCCCTGGGGCCCCAGCAGTGGGAAGATCCGCTCAGCTAGGCGCACTCGGTAGGAGCCCCCTGTCCGTTTAGTTCGCTTTACCAGGAAGCCCCTCGGCATGGTGGAGTCGGGAGCGCTCTGGGGGCAAGGAGTAAAGGGGGCGCCGCGGGGGCTGAAAGCGGACGAGCACCGCAGCTACCCGAGCTTCGCCACAGCCGTCATGCGTGGGCTGCCTTTATAGCTGAGATTCGGGCCGGGGGACCACCGGTAGCCTTCAGGCTGGACCGGCCAATCAGGAGTGGGAGCGGGCGCCAGGGGCGGGGTTTTCGCCTGGCTGGGCTCTCAGGGGTCCAAGAGGTTGGCTGCGGCGCGTGCCCCCACCCCACCACGCAGTGGCCTCCGCGCGGCCCCAGCAGCTGGCTTCGGGGCTGCCGCCTCCCCCTGCCGCCCACCAGCGGAAGAAGATATAAAAAGGTAAGGTCCGGAGTGTGAAGAAGCTCGGTACTCCCTGCCTCAGCTGCCTCCAAGGACCGTCCAGGGAGCCGGGCGGAGAGGCAACCGATGGGCGCCCTCCTTTCGGGCCGGGCCCCTGCTGCATCGCACCCCCGACACGCGTGGGAGTCTGAGGGAGGCCGAGTGGGGGGAAGTCGAGGGGAAGGGGCTGCGGACAGCGGGTGTCGGGAGGCGACCGAGTGGGTGTCCGCCGGGGAACGGGTTAACGTCCTCTGCCCTTATTGAGCTGATGAGAAGCTGCGACCGAGCGGCAGGCCGGCTAAATCCACCGCCCTGTGCCTACACTTGACGGCGGGAGCACGTCTGCCATCCAGTATCGATCGACACTGCGCGCGTCTGTGATACTATGAGAATTCATCTGGGAAGAAGGGCTCTCAGTGCGGGAGATCGTGCGTGCTGGCAAGCCTCTGGAGCTCAGGACGCCAGCCGGTTTCTGGACCCTGGTCCTCAGGGCTTATAAATGTCCCCTCCCCGATGGGAAAAGGAGTGGGGAGGGGAAAGTAGGATCTAATTTTCGACTGTCCTCAGATAAAGTGGTTTCTCTGTTCACACCTTCCACTTGTACTACCCAGAGACATGACTTAGTGCCTAACTGACCTGTTTAGCATGGAGTAGATTGGGTGAGAAATACTGGCAGAATCAGGATTTCATCTGCTTCCCCTTATACAAGTGATACTTTGCAAAAGGTGTGCTATGGGCCACATTTAATAGATTCTCATCCTTCACTCTGTAATGTGCCCAGCACTGTTTTAAGCACTAGAAGAGATGTAAAAGTTTGTAACACAGCTGAACTATGAAATGATTAGAAAATATGACAAATGTATAATTAAGTGCCAAAAGTCCATAATATAGATAAGTACAACGTGAGACTAGGAAGGGGAAAGAACTCAAATCTCCTTACTAAATCAAATTGGAGAAAAAGACTGAGCAATGTAGTTTTAGACTACAGATATAACAAACAGATGTAGTCATCAATAACACACATCCTCAGATCCTCTTCCTCCTAAGTGAATGAAGTGTTTTTATGTAGAGTGCATTATTTTGGGGACGCTTGGAAGCAATTATATATTTGTATCATTAACAATATTTTAGGCATTCTACTTAAGGAATCTCTAATCTTTTCACACATACACACCAAACGGAAGGAGATATTATTTACTCTCCCTTTTTTGATGAGGGGATTGATCCACAGAAGTTAGGTAAATAACTTGCAAAAGTCACCCAGAGCTCAGATTCAAACTGAGGCCTGGCTAATTCTGAAGACTTTTCCACCATACTAGTGACTTCAAACTATTTTTTTTTTTCTGGTCACATCCCACAATAAGAAATATATATTATGGTACACACATGTAACTGAAACAAAAATTTCACAAAATAATATTTAGTTTACCTAGGCATAATGCATTCTTGTATTTTCTATGCAATTATATTTTCTTTTTTGTTGATCATAGCAAACAAATTGATTTCATGACTAATGGACCCACAATACAAAAAACACCTTTATTATGGTGTTTCCCATTAAAAATCATGAAACCATACAAAATGAAATAAACTTGATACTTTATAATCAAAATTAATATTTGGAATCACTATGTAAAATATTTGGGCCCTTTTTTTTAAAATATAACTTATTGTCAAGTTAGCTTACATATAGTGAATACAGTGTGCTCTTGATTTGGGAATAGATTCCCATGATTCATCACTTACATACAACACCCAGTGCTCATCCCAACAAAATAATTGAGCCCTTTAATAGTGGTGATAAATTCAGTTTCCCAAATTGATCATTTCTGACACATCAGTTTATGACTTGTATCTTCTCTTTTCCTTTCTCCTCACGGCCCAAACATATTGTGTGGTGTTGACAATTTTATGTAAGATTTTAATACTTTAAGACAGCCCCTTTCCAAGAGGGGCTTTTCCTCAGATGTATGTAGTACTTTGTAAGAACTGCTGTAAGAATTGCAACCATATGGGGCGCCTGGGTGGCTCAGTCTGTTGGGAGTCCAACTTCGGCTCAGGTCATGATCTCCCAGTTCGTGAGTTCTAGCCCCACATCAGGCTTTGTGCTGACAGCTCAGAGCCTGGAGCCTGCTTCGGATTCTGTGTCTCCCTCTCTCTCTGACCCTCCCTGGCTCACATTCTGTCTCTGTCTCTCTCTCAAAAGTAAATAAACCCCCCCCAAAAAAAAAGAAAGAAAAAAAAAAGAAAAAACAATTGCAACCATATGACCCAGCATTTGTGCACCTAGGCAATACACAAAAAAATTGAAACCAGGCACTGAAACACATCCTTGTACACTGGTGTCCACTGTAGCATTGTTCAGAAAAGCCCAGAGATGGAAACAACCCAGTGTCCCACAATAGACAGATATATCAACAACATGGGATATACACAAATGACAGTATATTATTCAGCCATAAAAAAGAATGAGTGCTGATCCATACTACAACATGGATAAATCTTGAAAACATTATGCTAAGTGAAATGAGCCAGACACAGAAGACAAATGTAAGATTTCACTTAAACTGAAATATCTAGAATAAGCAAATTCATAGAGCTAGACTGTAGATTATTGGCTATCAGGGGTTGGGAAAATGAGAACTTACAGTATAATGGTTACAGAATTTCATTTGCAGTGATGAAAAAATTTTATTAATCAATAGTGGTAAAAATATATAGTGGTGGTAACATTGTGAATGCTGTCAATGCCACTGAATTGCATGCTTAAAATTTTTTCGTTATAGATTTTAAAAATGGGCATTTTTGTTATATATATTTTGCAATAAAAACTGTTTAGACACACACAGAACAAGTGGAAGGCAAAATCATGGCATATCAGACTGTGAAAACAATGTAAAGGACCAGGTCATGTAATCTGGACTTTATGTCATAGGACAGGCACAGAGAGGCATTTAAAGTTTTAAAGTGAGGAAGTGACATTTGCTTTTGAAAACGCAGGAGGAAAAATATCTTTGGGTAAACTTTCTGCCGGAGAGAGAAAGGGAAACAGATATAAGAGTCTCCTTCTCTCAGTCCTTCCCCTTCCGACTAACTGAGAATGTGGGTCTTTTTTCTAGAAAAACTAAAATGAAGGAAACTTAAAAAGTCTAAAGAGCAGTTATAATAGAAGAATACTTCATAGAGTGATTGGCATAGAGCTGATATTCAATACATGACCATTTGAATAAATATTGTGAGTTATTAGATGGACAGCAAATGTGTCATCCAACCATCCCTCCAGCCATCCTGTCTTCCATCTGTACATCTATTCAATCACTCATCAATTAATTGTGGTATATTCTTTCTGTGATCGTTCAGAAACACAGCGTCCAAGGAGTATCTACTCTGTTATTTTCAGGAAAACGGACTTGTCTAGGAGACGGCCAGGGCCACCTGGAGCTGTTATTATTCCTAACCACCATGTTACAGAAATTTACCCTGAAATCTCTAGTTGACCCGAAGGTCATCAACATCACCCCAGTTGCCAAAGTGTTCCCTTCTATGCTGCCTCCTACCAGCTTTGCTTCATTCCTGTGTAAGGAAGGGCAGACTGCATGCTGCTATGCTGTCCTCCTACAGCTCCTCCTGCTCCAGAGGCATTCTGACTTCCTTCCTACTCTACCCCCTTCCTGGAAATGCCTTCTCTGACCCCTCCTCTCTATCACCCCATTGTCTCAGTATCCAGAGATCATCCAACCTCCATTAGACTTTCCTGATTTTCACTGCACAAACATATCTGCTACTCTTCAAACTCGGAACACTTATCTCATATTAAGTTAGTACTATGTTATCACTATGAAACAGAGCAAGTAATAGTTAGTATACAATAATACACAGCCATTTCTCTTCTGTGTATTCAAAATAAAAGGCATTATTATTTGTTTTCACAAAAGAATTACTGTCAAGTATTTTCTAACAAATCCGATAGTTTCAGTAGTTCTCCCTCTCCACACACACCCCCTTCACCCAAAAATAATTTGATTACAACCCTTCTGCAAATCAGTGTAGCGATGTATATCAGAAGCTTTTAAAAATGTATATACCCTTTAATTCACCAATTGCTTTTTTAGTAAATCATTCAAATTCAAATTCTTTGTCCTTCTGGACAAAGCTTTACGCACAAGACTGTTTATTACCCATTATTTGTAATTATAATCAGAAACTGCCTTGAGTAAATCCTGATACAGCTATACTATAGATGAGTATGTAGCCCTAAAAATGCAATGACGTAGACAAATACATATGCCATAATGTTAAGTAAATACACCATGATGCAAAGTTGCAGGCACAATAACGAGCTCAATTATGGGAAAACAAAATGAATAAAAGAAGGCAATATGCCAAGATGTTGTTGGAGTTGCCTCTAGCTAATAGGGATTTTAAACTTCCGTTATTTTTTTTTTAAACTTTCTTGTTAAAAATTTTGTCAGTAACCATGTGTCACTCTGATAATCAGAAAAAAAAAAATAATGTGAAAGCTGCCTTGACTCCTTTCTGGTGTTAGATGTGGTATCCCGCCCCTAGGACACTGCTGGGAGAAATGACTGTGCAACATGGAAGAGTAATTGCACAATAAATTAGCCTCTCCAGAGCCACCTGTTTGAGCTCTGGCCCTAGAAAAGAGGTGACAAGTGTTTATCATGCCACAAGCCTTTCAGTTGAAAAACATTTTGGGGAAGAGATAAAGGGTTAAAAGGTAGAAAAATGGCTAAAAGTTAGGGAAGAGAAAGAATTTAAATGAATACTCTCCACTTAAGTATAAACTTAAGTAAAAGGGGCGCCTGGGTGGCTCAATAGGTTGAGCGTCCGACTTCGGCTCAGGTCACAATCTCGCATTCATGGGCTTGAGCCCCACATCAGGCTCTGAGCTCATTACTCAGAGCCTGGAGCCTGCTTCAGATTCTGTGTCTCCGTCTCTCCTTGCCCCTCCCCTGCTCATGCTCTGTCTGTCTCTCTCAACAAATGAACAAACATTTTTTAAAAATTAAATTTAAGTGAATCCTTCAAGATCTGAACACTTTCTCCATTTTTCACTTAGAAATTATGATGAAGAGGGCAGTCCCTAGCAAGATTGTGAAATCTTTGATTTATATCTTTTTTTTAATGTTTGTTTATTTTTGAGAGAGAGTGATAGCTCAAGTGGGGGAGGGGCAGAGAAAGAGG
Organism: Herpailurus yagouaroundi; assembly: GCF_014898765.1. Taxonomy (NCBI): domain Eukaryota; kingdom Metazoa; phylum Chordata; class Mammalia; order Carnivora; family Felidae; genus Herpailurus; species Herpailurus yagouaroundi. The sequence goes on along the minus strand of NW_024412396.1, from coordinate 13,899,798 downwards.
GAGACACAGAACCTGAAGCTGGCTCCAGGCTCTGAGCTGTCAGCACAAGAGCCCCATGCGGGGCTCGAACCCACGAACCGTGAGATCATGACCTGAGCTGAAGTCAAATGCTTAACCGACTGAGCCACCCAGGAGCCCCTACATCTTTCTCTCTTGACAATGATATCTTTTCTCCCTTTTTAACACTTAGGACCTTTATCTGCTCTGTTATAATTTGATAAAAACCCATAAACAATGAATTGTCTCTCAAGCTATTTGCATTTTAAGCTATTTCTAATTGTGGAATAAATTACTTGGATTTAAATTCAGAAATTTTGAGACAATATTAATAGGGATTTTTTTTTTTTTTTGGAAGAGAGAGACTGCTTTCCCTGAAATCGTAGTGTGTATAAGACAAACTCAAATGACTACTTTTTCGTCACTTGAATATCAGAAGGATTACTCAGAAGGAACTTTATTCCTTCTATTTCTCTGCTTCCTTACCTTCATGCAGACATGCTCCTATAAAAGGTTAACATTCTGGCATCTACTAGAGGCCTATTCTCCCCCAAGAACTTGGAAGTCAAACAGTCTCTCACAAGGTTCAAACAAGAGTCTTGATTTCCTCTCCTAAACATTATCCTCATCTTGGTAAATGGCACCTCCATTCAATTAGCTGCCTAAACGAAAACCCAGAAACTTTTGGTTCAAACTAAACACCCCATATTCAATCCACTGGCAATCCTTATCTGCTCTACCTTCAAAACATTTCCTGAATCTGCACATTCTTAGATTCTCTACCACTGCCCTCTCTTTGGTCTCTCTGCATCCACCCTTATTCCACCGTAATGTTTTCTTCATTCAGCAGGAAGATGGATTCTATTAGAATGTAAATCTGATCATCTCACTTTTTGCTTAAAATCTTCACTCTTTTGCTCAAAACCCCGCCATATTTAGAATAAAATCCAGAGCTCTGATTGGGCCCTGGCTGTTCTTAAACCACATCTCCCACCACCCTCTTCCTCATCCATTCTGTTCCATACACATTGGTCTCCTTATTAACCTCAAATATGACAAGCACACTATCACTTCAAGGCTGTTTATTCTGCCAGAATGTTCTTTCTTTAGATATGCTCATGATTTGTTACTCACTTCATTCAGGTTTTTACTTAAAAAATACCAGAAAGATCTTCGCTGACTACCCTAAAAGATAGCAGCCTATATCCGCCATTACCCTTCATCATTTTCCCCCCCTTTACTTAGCTTTCTTTCTCTTCATAGCACTTCTCACACTGTCACCATATTACATATTTATTTGTTTATTTGTTAATAATCTGCTATCCCCCAGAAAGCTACAAGGCCCAGGAGGACAGGTTCTTTGTTTTGTTAACAGCTGTATATCTAGTATCTAGAACAATGCCTGGCATATATGTAAATAAATTGATGACTAAAGTAATGAGCCACTGGATTCAAAAAGGCATCACTGTTTTTTATTACTACAACCTACAGACCAAGAACCTACTTTTCCTGAACACGGAGGAGGGAAGATAAAGTCATAAGCAGCTTGATTCTAGGCATTTGGGAATCTTGATGCAGAAAAAATGAGAGAAATTAAAAGGTCTTCTTTGCATCTTAACCCCGTGGAAGGTCTTTTCTTCCCCACCTCAGTCACCTGACCTAGGGTTTAGATGACTCCTGTTCCCTTCCTCTGAAGCCCTGCTCCTACAGGGAAAATAATCCCTTGTTCATAACCAGAGTTTCTACTATCTTAAGCCATTCCGTGCCCAGGAAACTAGAAGAATGAAAACAGAAAGAAGCTTGTCAGCTAGATGGGAAGACAAGACTTGCAAGATAAGGGTACATGTGTCTGGCATGGTGCATGGAGGGTGGGATCCAGGTTATTAAGGGGTTCAATCTAGGAGCTTTAAAGGGAGAGGACATAGTGTAATAGTCAAGGGCGCAGGCTGTCAAGTGAGAGGGTCTTGAGTTCAATTCCAGTTCTACTACTAGTTGTTCAATCTTAAACAAGTATCTATAGGCCTTACTATAGCCTCAGTCTCCTCATCACAAAATGGGAAGAGTAGTAGTTATCTTAGAGTGCTTTATTACATATTGTTAGGTATATAAAATGCTTAGCACCATGCATGGCACGGAGTGAGCTCTAAATGAACAGAAGGCATTATTACTATTATCTAAGTGTCTGAGGTGAAGGAAAACTAGTGATACTAATGGCAACTCTCAATTCTATGGAAATGATAGAATAATCTCTATGACTGGCTTACATTTTATACTCAATTATGATACAAGACAGCATGGATTATGCATAGCATTTAGTACACTCAAAATTAATTTTGTTTCATATGGTTAAAAAAAATTCACAAAAACATATAAAACACAGAAGACCATGCAGTTTAAAGGATTACGCCCATGATTTGGAGTCAGGCCTGAGTTTGAATCCTGACTCTGCCACTTACTTGCTATCTGCCTAGGATAGGTTACTTACCCTCTGTGGCCCCAGTTTCTTGCCACAGAGACATCACAACATAATATTCTCCATAAGTGAGGTATCTGTCTGTTGTTTCTTGTGGTAAGGGGCTATGGTAGGAAGGGGAAGAGCTGAGGCTAGAAAGATAAATTGGGGCCAGATTCCAAACATTATATACCACACTACATTGAGTGTGGGTATGATTCAGAGAAAGCCAGTGGTTTTTCCTAAAGCATTTAAATTATATAATCAAGTAATTGTTTTGGAAAAATCACACTAATGGCTGTGTTGCAGGAAAGCTCTGGGGTTGCAGTAAAGATGTGAGAAAGAAGGTTAAGGACAGCTGGGCTGAGATGGATGTAAGGGGTTCAGCCGGATTTTTTTTTTTTTAGTATAATTGACACACAATCAGCCAGAGTATTAAAATAGTTGAGGAAAAAAAAATGATGTGACCCTAATAATTCAAATACTGAATAGATTTAAATAATCGATTGAAGATCCATATTACACTATCTCTGTGAGTGTTTTTCTCCCTATGGTAAGCAGTGAAACAGATACACATTCTGAAAACTCGAAAGTGGGAGGAACACACAACTTGACTTTCACCTGGTTGTAAAAGCCTTCCTTTTGAAATTGGGATTCGGGGCGCCTGGGTGGTGCAGTCGGTTGAGCGTCCAACTTCAGCCAGGTCACGATCTCGTGATCCGTGAGTTCGAGCCCCGCGTCGGGCTCTGGGCTGATGGCTCAGAGCCTGGAGCCTGTTTCCGATTCTGTGTCTCCCTCTCTCTCTGCCCCTCCCCTGTTCATGCTCTGTCTCTCTCTGTCCCAAAAATAAATAAACGTTGAAAAAAATTAAAAAAAAAAAAAAAGAAATTGGGATTCACTTCAGACACTGCAAGCAATTGGCAGAGTGAACTTGAGCTACAGGAAAAGGATTTTCAATGGCATAAGAAGCCATAATGGAGAGGCATTTTAATTTCTGTTATGCTGCGTATATGATAGTTCTTCTCCCTTGGACATCCCCACATTCCTAACCACCAGCACTAGCCATCTTCTAAGATAACTCTCTCTCATCAAACTATATTAGCCAATGCTTTGGCTCAATATATAACTCTCTTCTACTGTAGACACTTAAGTTTTGTCAATGCCACACAAAGACACCTTCTTCCTAATTTTTAGAGATTCTGTAAGAATATTTTCCTCCTTACTTCCAGTCTCAAGCTTGACTCTTTTCTGGAGCTAGTTCATTGCTCATAAATTTGAGCACTGTCATTTACTGAGGAGGAGACCTTAGGAAATTTACTTAATCCCTAGGAGTCTCAGTTCTTCATCTCTTTTTTTTTTTTTAAGCATTTTTTTTACCTTTTTTAAAGTTTATTTATTACAGAGAGAGTGTGTGAAAGAGAGAAAGAAAGAAAGAGAGAGAGTGCGCAAGCATAAGCAGGGGAGGGACAGAGAGAGAAGGAGACAGAGAGAAGCCCAAGCAGGCTTTGCACTGTCAGTGCAGAGCCCAATTGCAGGGCTCAAACTCAAGAGCCATGAGATCATGACCTGAGCTGAAACCAAGAGCCAGACACTTAACCAACTGAGCCACCCAGGCACCCCAGTTCTTCATCTCTTAAGTAGACTTACCAATACCTACATCATAGAATGAGAATTAAATTGAATGAGATAAACTAATATCCTCTCCACAACTGCCTCACGCTAGTGTTCAATATCAGTATAGTATATCTACTTGGTGCTGCTTATAAACTCATAAGGGTAGAGACTATCTACTCAGCTTTTCACTATACAGAATAATGTGAATGCCTGTTCTAAATGAATGTTCTGGAATAATTATGAAGATCATCCACCTAGCTGGGGGGTAAGTCTTATTAATCTTTATATATTTAGATTTAATAAATTCCATTCAAATGCTTAAAAAGAATGTGTATCTTGAAGTTGTACATAACAAGTGTTAAATATGTATATATTTACGTAAATATATAAACATGCCCCCCCAATATATATATGGTAATTATATTATTTCTTTTTGTAGTCTCTGAATTTTTGCTCTATATATTTTGAGACTTGGTCATAGGTACATATGAATTAAAAGCAATATCTGTTAGGAGTGCCTGGGTGGCTCAGTTGGTTATGGATCCGACTTCAGCTCAGGTCATGATCTCGCAGTTTGTGAGTTCAAGGCCCATGTCAGGCTCTGTGCTGACAGCTCAGAGCCTGAAGCCTGCCTCAGGTGCTCTGTGCCCCTCACCTGCTCACTCTCTCTCTTTTTCTCCCTCTGTCTTTCTGACACACACAAGTAAATAAACATTTTTGAAAAATTTTTAAAGCAGTATCTGTTTAATTGAATGTTTCATCAGTATAAAGTATCTCTCTTATAAACATTAAAAAAATTTTTTTAATGGGGGTGGTGGCACCTGGGTAGCTCAGTCAGTTAAGCATCTGACATCAGCTCAGGTCATGATCCTGCGGTTCGTGAGTTCAAGCCCCAAGTTGGGCTCTGTGCCGACAGCTCAGAGCCTGGAGCCTGCTTTGGATTCTGTGTCTCCCTCTCTCTCTGTCCCTCCCCCACTCACACTCTGTCTCTCTGTCTCTCAAAAATGAATAAACGTTAAAAAAATTGTTTTAAATAAAGTATCTCTCTTATCCATAGTAATGTTTTCTGACTGAAATCTTTTGTCTGATGATTTCCTCTACACATGTCAGCTATTTTTTCGTTGGTGCTTGTAAGTTATGCATTTTCCTTTTAATTTCAGCATTCATCATTATGTTTTAAATGTGTCTCTTGTTTAACAACACTTTTGTTTTTTAACCAATCTTTAACTTTTAACTGGAGCATTTAGTACTCTCACATTTGTGTAATTGCTACTATATTTGGAATTAAATCTAACCACCTTCAAAAATAATTTCTGGGATGCCTGGCTGACTCAGTCAGCAGAGTATGAGACTCTTGATCTCAGGGTCCCGAGTTTGAGCCTGACATGAGGCACAGAGATTACTTTAAAAAAAAAAGTGTGGGGCGCCTGGGTGGCACAGTCGGTTAAGCGTCCGACTTCAGCCAGGTCACGATCTCGCGGTCCGTGAGTTCGAGCCCCGCATCGGGCTCTGGGCTGATGGCTCAGAGCCTGGAGCCTGTTTCCGATTCTGTGTCTCCCTCTCTCTCTGCCCCTCCCCCGTTCATGCTCTGTCTCTGTCTGTCCTATAAATAAATAAACGTTGAAAAAAAAAGTGTTTTCCATTTATCCAATCTGACATTTTTTTCTCTTTTAGATTTCTGATTTTTATGTATCATTCTCCCTCTTTACCAGTTTAAAATTATACCCTTTTTTTGTGTTCTTTTATTAATTTAAAATTACATCAGAAATACTTTTAATTTATCAGTTTTTTTAATTAAAAAAATTTTTATTTGAGAGAGAATGTGTGAGTGGGGGAGAGGGGGGCAGACAGAGAGAGACAATCTTTTTTTTTTTTTATTTATTTATTTTTGAGACACAGAGAGAGACATGAGTGGGGAGGGGCAGAGAGAGAGAGGGAGACACAGAATCCAAAGCAGCTCCAGGCTCTGAGCTGTCAGCACAGAGCCCGACGCGGGGCTCGAACTCATGAGCTGTGAGATCATGACCTGAGCTGACGTCGGATGCTCAGCTGACTGAGCCACCCAGGCGCCCCCAGACAGAGAGAATCCTAAGCAGGCTCCACACTTGGTGCAGAACCTAACAAGGGGCTTGATCCCTCAACCCTGAGCTGAAATCAAGAGTCAGACGCCCAGTGGACTGAGCCACGCACCCCATCAAAGTGTATTTTTGATAATATAAGGAAGCTAGAGCACTTTAAATGCATTTATACTTTTTTGATATATGCTGTTATTGTGTATTTTAACTTTCTTTTTTTTTTTTTTTTTTTTTTTTTTAATATTTGGGACAGAGAGAGACAGAGCATGAACTGGGGAGGGGCAGAGAGAGAGGGAGACACAGAATCAGAAACAGGCTCCAGGTTCTGAGCCATCAGCCCAGAGCCTGACGCGGGGCTTGAACTCACGGACCGCGAGAACGTGACCTGGCTGAAGTCGGACGCTTAACCAACTGCGCCACCCAGGCGCCCCTAACTTTCTATTTTTAAAAATCCACAGGAAATTATCATTGTTTTATACAGCTGATATTCATTAGATTTACACATTTTCCACTTTCTGTGCTCTTAATTCTTTTTGTATTTCAGACTTTCCATGTGAGCTCATATTCCTCCTGCCTAGAATACATGTTTTGAAATTTCCTCCACTGTAGATTTTCTAGGAGCAGATAAACTAGCTCCAGTGTGTCTGGAATGTCCTTATTTTACCTACTAGAGAACTCTAGGTTATTTTCTTACAGCACATTCAAAACAATATTCCACTGTCTTCTGCTTCCCATTTTTACAAGTGAAAAGTTAGGTGGTGGTATATTGTTTTATTTTAATGTGTTTAGGTATTGTTTTCTATTCATTTATCATGCTTTCAGTTCATAAGACTTCTTAAAATTAGTGCCCTGTAGTCTTTTGTCAGTTTGGAAATTCCTCAGCATTTAACTCTTTAAATAATTGCTTCATCTCATTCTTTCTTTTCCTTCTAGAATTCTAATACTATGCTAGACATCTTTACTATATCTCCTGTGTCTTTTACCCTCTCATATAAATCCCCCCTCTTTTTTTTCTTTTGCTTCTCCATGCTGCATTCTGGAACATTCTCCCGATATATGTTGAGGTTCACTAAGTCTTCAGGTATAGTTTAGTCTACACTTAAAATCTTATTGGGTTTTAAATTTTTACACATTTCACTTATAAATTTACAAAAATAAATCTATAAAATTTTATTTATAAATTTTATTTAAAATGAAGCCACAATATTTAAAATATTTTGAATCACAATAAAATTATATTTGGTTCTTTTTTGAAATTCAAACTTGTGATGTTACTTTTTGTGGCTTCCTGTTCTCCATAAATATTGTCAAGCTGGTCTTTTATATCTTTCAACATCACCATCATAATTATTTTTTAGTTTTGTTTTTTAGCCTATGCCTCATAATTCCAATATTTAAAGTCTTTGTCAGTCTGTTTTTTGTTGTCTGTTGTCTCTGCTAATTCTTGCTTAGTTTCCTTGTGTACCTGATTGTCTTTGAAAATATGAACATTGCATTTAAAAAAAAATTTTTATAGAAATGATTTAGCCTATGATGAAGGTATCTTATTTAAGAGAGGACTTGGGGGCATCTGGGTGGCTCAGTCGGTTAAGCATCCGACTTCAGCTCAGGTCATGACCGTACAGTTTGTGAGTTCAAGCCCTGCGTCAGGTTCTGTGCTGACAGCTCGGAGCCTGGAGCCTCCTTCGGATTCTGTGTCTCCTCCTCTCTCTGCCTCTCCCCCACTTGTGCTCTGTCTCTGTCTCTCAAAAATAAATAAATGTAAAAAGAAAAATTAGAAAAAAAAGAGAGGACTTGTATTCTTTGCTTCTGCCGAGCACCTGGAGGCACCACTAATCCAGAATTATTGCAACCTAAGTTCAAGGTTTGAGATTCACTGAGCCAGGCTGAATACAATCAGTAAATATTCAAGGGCTTTGGGGTCCCAGTATCTGTGGGGCAGGATTTCCCATTAGACTTCTAATTGTGTACACAGTTTTGCTAGCTAGCCCCCTTACATTGCATGTCTATCAAGATGAAGATTCTGATTTTTACCAATTGACAATTCCTTCAGGGCAGAACAGCTTCCACATTTGGATTCCCATTTTCCTTTACCTCTCGTCTGGTAATTCCATACTATCTTTTCATAGCCTTGTATGTTTTAAGAATATTTTTAAGACCCAGATATTTTACTTCAATCTAATTGAAGATTAGATTTGGAGAATCAATCTAATTTAGCCTAACACTACCAGAACTATGAAGTCAGACTAACATTTTAAACATTTTTGACAAATAATGAGAAACTGTCCTTCAGAAAGTTTGTGCCAATTTATACTTCTGTCAATAGGTTTAAGAATGGCACTTTCCATTCTCCTTTGACTATGTTCTTCACTTGTAAGAAGGTGTATTTGTCAGTAAGGTAAATGAAAAATATTGTTTTATTAAAATAAATATGTACTTAATTACTAATGAAGTTTAACATCTTGTAATCTGTTTGTTTAAATTGTATTTCACCTTTATAATTTAACCTATTCAAATTTTGTTATTTTTCTTGGATCCTTTGGCTATCATAAATCTGGTACCCATCTAGGAAAGCTGTATCGGTTGTTAAAATATTGAAATATTTCCATATCAATTAGCAAATAGCCATTCCTTTTCAAATGATCTCCACTTGACTCCCCTAGTCCCTCCTGCCTCTCCCAATCACTACCTATCTCCCCATTATCTATCAAGTAAAGAGTCAATATCTAACATACCAGAGGTCTTCAGGGTCCTGCTCTAGTCCTATGGCCAAAGTCAGTTCTGACTGGTTAGTAGTCATTTCACAAATACTGTTAAGTATTTTCATGTAACCCATGTGCATATATATTGAAAGTATTTTTCCCATTTGACAATAAGAGTTTAAAACACAGCATACTGTGTTATTTTTCCTTCCATATCTTTTCCATAACTTTTCTTTAAAATTAGTTGCTGTTTCTCTTGAAATTATTACCACTAGTATAGCTATTTTCCTTTAAATTATCTTTCAGTGCTTAAAAATCTATAGAGAAATTTAGGGGCGCCTGGGTGGCGCGGTCGGTTGAGCGTCCGACTTCGGCCAGGTCACGATCTTGTGGTCCTGGAGTTCGAGCCCCGCGTCGGGCTCTGGGCTGATGGCTCAGAGCCTGGAGCCTGTTTCCGATTCTGTGTCTCCCTCTCTCTCTGCCCCTCCCCCGTTCATGCTCTGTCTCTCTCTATCCCAAAAATAAATAAATAAACGTTGAAAAAAAAATTAAAAAAAAATCTATAGAGAAATTTAGAAGATGTTCATTGAATTTTACTGTGTTCTGGAAACCCATCAAACATATGGTTATCCATTTTAATGCCTTTGGCAGATATCACAAATTCCAATTTTTTAAATGACAGTAGAAGCCCAAATAAATTAATAATTCATTTTGGACAAGTAGTAAAGTATCCTGGGCTAATTTTTATTTATGATATATTACCTACTGAAGAAGGAGTAAACTAATTTTTGTGGACTAAATTGTTTCATACTTGCCTACAATATTGATCTATAAAGATACCAGCTCTTTTATGGTCTTCTGCCAAATATATCAACTAGATATTATGATCTATTTTTTATGATTACTGTGTTTTAAATCTGATAACCACACCATTGCATTGTTATCCAGGCAACATCTTCCCAGCATTTCAATTATCTTAATCTCATGCAGACCCACATCAAAAGCTTTTACAAACATTTAGATATATTGTTTGTCCATGGAGTTTTCTTTATCCACAAACTTGTTGAGTAATTTTATAAGACCAAATAAATCAGATTTGCCTGGTATAATCTGTCTTCATAAACAAATGCTGTCCGCTGCCCATCACATTGTTATCTAAATGATTTCAGATCAATTTGGTTCACTCTAACTTGGGCAATTGCATTCTGCCAGCCCCAAACTCCCTCTGTTTTTCAATTGGAGACATTATTCTTCCTTTCACTTAACAAAGTGTTCTGTAAAGCAAGCAGGCAAGTATCTGAACCAATAAAGCCTAGTTTCCTGAAGATTTGTGTCTGATAGGCTAACTGAAACTATGTATTATATCCATGTCATAGCTTTAACTGGTGACATTATTACCTAAATCATTGTACTAGATGTCATAAGTAATATTTTGTGTTACATCAATAGGAAATGTGGCAAAACAAAGAAGGTCTTCCTTTCGTGTGTACTTATGGTACATACACTAGATTCCCTGCTACCTAATTAGATTTAGTTGAAATTGAGTTTTCTATCAGAGGTTAATAATGAGATACAATGGATAGGAGATGATTTCACTGGAAAATTTGTTATATGTTATACTAAGGCAAAATGATCACTGTGCTTTCTTCAAGAAAAATTCTATACTTCAAGGTAAAGGAATAAAATATTCATTATTTACTATGCCAGTACATAAAACATAGAAATTGGTTCATGTTATTCCTCTCGCTTACATTTATATGATGTTCTTTGAAATCTGTGGCTCATCTCCGTTAAGTGACATTTGCCTAAAACTGTATGTTAACTTGTGGGCAATCAAAAGAAGCACTAGGCTAGCTAACACCCTTAATGGGCTTGCAAAGTAGTTTTCCAGAAGGAGAGACAAACAACCTTCCACTTCCTTTTGGTGTTCTTATATCTTATATCTTAATTTCAACCAACCTCAGCTTGAACGGACATGTACAGTCCTTTGTTGTTCTTGTTAAATTTATTTATTTACTGAGGGGGGGGAGGAAGAGGGAGAGAGAGAGAGAGAGAGAGGAAGAAGGAGAGAGAGCAAGTGGGGGGGGGGAGGAGCAGAGAGAGAGAGAGAGGGGGGAGAGAGAATCCCAAGCTGACTCCACACTGTCAGCACAGAGCCTGATGACGGGGCTCAAACTCAAGAACTGTGACGTCATGACATGAGTCAAGATCAACAAGAGTCAGATGCTTAACTAACTGAGCCACCCACGTGCCCCCAGTGCTTTAAAACAAACAAACAAACCCAGATTCCACCCACTAGAAGAGTGTAGGTATAATTTTTTCCTTGGAAGCCATTTGCTCAGCATTTATAGCACCAAATCCACATAGCTCAAGAAAGAGGAATTTGGAAGAAGACACTACAAGGCAGCATAAAAAGAATAAACAGAAAATTGTCATTATTTACTCACTGAAAGTATCGCCTTTACAGATAGAGTTAAAGTTCCTTTATCCAATAATGAATTGATCAAAACCCAGGAGAAATACAAGTAAAGACCAGAGTCAATATTTATAACATAAAATCATTATATTCTCAAATCTTCATTGTTCTTATTGGTAAGTTTTTTTTAACTTAACAACATGATAGCTCATGAAATCAATTATAACATCTTTCTTGGTTTCTTACTTTCTATTGCCTAAATATCAACCATGCTTGTTTAGTGGAAGAAATGAAATACTGTGTGTGTGTGTGTGTGTGTGTGTGTGTGTGTGTGTGTGTGTGTGTGTTGGAATTGGTTGTTTAAAAAAAGACAGTATTATTGTGAAAGAGTAGGATAGAATGTCTCAGGGGTCGCTACATTTCCTTTACTTCCTTCACATTCCTCTAGGGAACTTACACAGAAATAATTAGAATATTGGCTTGACTGCTATTGTCTAGCAGAGTTGCCTGTTGTTAATAAAAACTTTACCTGCCTCGGTACATTGTAACTACAGTGCTTATATGTGAGAAGTGCTATGGTTTAGGGGTGCCTGGGTGGCTCAGTTGGTTGAGCATCCGACTTCAGCTCAGGCCATGATCTCACAGCTTGTGAGTTCAAGCCCTGCATCGGGCTCTGTGCTGACAACTCAGAACCTGGAGCCTGCTTTGGATTCTGTGTCTCCCTCTTTCTCTGCCCCTAACTCACTTGCATTCTGTCTCTGTCTCTCTCAAAAATAAATAAACATTAAAAAAAATTTTTAAAGAAGTGTTATGGTTTCCAATAAAGCAGATTTCCCCAAACGCTTACTTGTTGTTAATGTTTTGCCGGGGGTGGGGGTGGGAGGAGGTTGTTTAAAGATGGTAGAAATGTAAAGACTAACCCAAGAGAATTTTAACATTTTCAACTAAGGTTTCTCATCTGAACTATAGTACACGGTAAATTATTTGACTATTCTCCCAATTCTCCAAAATATAGTACACAACTAACGCCACTCTAGATGCACAGGAGAAAAGTTAATTTGTTACATACAATGGATGCCTTAGGGCATTAGGGTTTAATTCTCCCCTAAACCAGTTAAGAAAGACTTACAGCTATATTTAAATATAATTCCTTAAATCTTACATTCAACTTCAAAATAAAGCTGAAACTAAGATGTAAGCAGTTTTAATAATTGTAAATCTATTATGAATAAAGAGATTGATTTGCTCCCCAAAAAAGGTTCATTGTGATTAAACTGTTGAAGCTAGTTTAACAATGAAAGTAGCATTGCTACCTCAAATCTTTTATGAAACAAGAAAATAGGGTGCTAGTTAATTTTAAAAAGAGCCACACAGTATATTCATTAGCACTAACTGCTTGAAAAGTCCTAACTTGGTGTTAAGATCAATAGGTTTTATTCCTCGTTTGGTCAGAAACTTATTGACAACCTAACTTTCTAAATGTTTGGACTTCCAACACTCTGTTGAAAAATATAAAAACAAATAACTATAAGCACCCCTTTTCTCATGGGAATGTTGAGCCTTCATATGTCTTTACATAAAGGAAAACAGTATGTATTTATCTTTTATACATTATTTATAAATAAGAAACTAGGACTTCAATATTTATTCTTATTGAGCTATTGCATCTATCTTCCTTGGGCAGAACCCTTTAAAGAAAGTTTCAAAATGATACAGAAAGCAGGCAAGGAGGGAAAGGAAAAACAATATTTGTATAAATAACGGCATAGAGCTGAAACATACTGGATATCCATTAGTATATTTTTTAAGAGCCCATGCCCATAAATACATAATATTTCAACTGAGAAGGTTTGTACAGATACACTCTGTAGAGATGTATATGGCGTACAACTACGAACATGTTTTGGACAATTATGTGTGAAATCCTGATCATGACCATTTTCACTGAACAACTCTACTAGGGGTGGAGGATTCTCCGAAACTGAAATTGCTATTTGCACAATGTGGTGCATTGAAGCAATTCAAGGCTTTCATTCCACTTCACTGGAAATGAAGATTCACTATATTAACGTTCTCTAGACACTTATGTGCTAGGAAATTATGCCCCTCAATTACAAATTCTTCCAGCCTTCTCTCTCTTTGCTTCTCGGTTTTCAAGTCTCATTTCAAATACTCCACAAAATATTTGGCTTCACTTGGCATAAAAGAAGCAAACCCCTGCGCCTCTTTCCCCCACCTTTCTATGGAGATAATAACACTCGCCTCTCTCATAAAAGTATTGTGAGGAATAATATTTTGTAAAGCACTTTAAAAACCTTAGATATGAGAGCTAATGGAGATAAAAACTGTATTGCCATCTATTCTCCCAGCTCCTCTCAAGCTGGCCATTTATTTTCTTTTTTGTTTATTTTTTTTCTCTTCGTTTGGATGTTAAGAAGAAATATTGTTTTGCTAGTGAATGTTGGAGCTTAGATTACCTCCAACTTCCTTCCACTTCTATTTCTTTGTGACCTCTTCTGGTTTCAGTACTAAAGAATCATAGATTGCTTCCAAGCACGCACCCAGAACTGACTCAGATACGTTCTGCTTTGTTGCTGGAGCAGCTGTATATGGTCTAATCTCAACAACCAAGGGCCCTTTCAGATACTAATTCATAACTTAAGTCTTCATGATGGCATCACTGGACACTATCATCACTACATGCCACTACATGACCTTCTATTCATGCCCTGTATCCACAAATCCAGTATCTGTACTAATGGAATGTATCATCTCTCTCATTGCATTGTGAACACCCTTGAGGGGAGTGACTGGGTTGCTCTACAAAGTACCCAGCACGGTGTTTTACTCATAGCGGGTATTCAATAAATGATTTAAAATGATTAAACAAAACTAGATTTTATGTTTTTTAAGCTAGCTGCCCGGCAGAAGCCTTTAGTGCCAAATTGGACGGAGCCCAGACACGGGGCTGTCCATTTCCAATCTAAAGTAATCCACGTGTTGGGAACTGCTTGATAAGGCTCTAGGAGTTAATCTGGATTGTTTTTTATGTATGTGTAAGCCAAATCCTGACTCAACTCTTCTCGCTGAAACTGAATAAAGACTCCGTTGTAGGATTTAAAGATATGACCCCCTTTTCTATCTACTATACAACCATCTCTTCAGAAAAGTACTCTTGGAATGCATCAAAGTACATGATAAAAGAACACCATAAAAACTGAATCGAGGAGTACCTAAAGTACACAATGAAAGGATGACGTTGAGTAAACTAGTTAGCCAGAGAGGCCTTGAAGTTGGAGAGACTCCGTTTCCTGTCCCAGCTGTGCAATTTGCTAGCTGTGCGACACTGAATGATTTACTTAACCTCTCTGAACCTGAATCCTCATCCTTAAAATAATATTTTACTTGGAGTGTTGTGAAGATAGTTTTACTATAAATAATACCGACACGTGTCTGACCCCATGTAGAAGCTCAGTAAATGTCATTATCCTTAGTTTTAGAAAACACAGTGTGCAAAATTATGAAAATGAACTAGAGAGTCACCTTAACCAAAGTAACAATGAAACACTTACTCCTGCAAATTGCCCTAGGGAAAACCTGGGAGACTGAACAACAGAGGTTTGTTTTTGTTGTTTTTTTTTTTTTTTAATCAGTGATTGGGCAGGAAACCACAACTTTCTCTCTGTCCCTTCACACCCTTGGTTGGGTTCAGAGGATGAAAACTTTGATCAAAGAATTACATATCAAGAATATAAAACCACTGAGTCTGAATAAAATTCTTTCTGATTTTCTCATAAGGTTGCTGCCTGAGATGGAAGAACTCGAAATACCAAAAGTCCTGTGATCATGTAGCCAGTTTCCATAAAACAGGAAAGAAGGAACGCAATGAGGTCAGCAATTGATCTAATTATAGAATTCCCATGTCTTGCTTCTACAGGCTCCATGTAGGAATTAGGACTAAGTACTGGATTCTAAATTAGAGTAATATTTTCTTCCAGAATGCTGGGGAAAAGCTAAAAGAGGCAGAGTTACTCTACCTCCTCTATCCCCAGGTTCTTTTTAAAAAAATTAAGTGGAGTTGGGGCGCCTGGGTGGCGCAGTCGGTTAAGCATCCGACTTCAGCCAGGTCACGATCTCGCGGTCCGTGAGTTCGAGCCCCGCATCAGGCTCTGGGCTGATGGCTCAGAGCCTGGAGCCTGTTTCCGATTCTGTGTCTCCCTCTCTCTCTGCCCCTCCCCCGTTCATGCTCTATCTCTCTCTGTCCCAAAAATAAATAAAAACGTTGAAAAAAAATATTTTTTTTAAAAAAAATTACGTGGAGGATTATCAAAGAATACATTTTAGATCCCAACAATTTTTCAGGCATCTCAGAAATTTATGATCACAAATATCAGGAAAACGTGACCACAAATCACAATAGGAGTAGATCACGTAACTGCTCTTCTCCTCAAAACTGCCTGAAGAACAAAGTCACAGAAGACATTTTAGAAAAATTAAAGATACAGACAGATAGCTGGTAGTAACAGACCGACAGATAAGAATTATTAGTGAAATCCCATCATAGGAGGGTTCTCTAGGGTGAAGGATGTCAAACTTAATGCTTCAAAAGAGATTAAAAACATATTTGAAGTGACAGTTCCTGATCAGTCAAATAAATAGGTGAAGATTTGCCCGTGGGGAGAAACAAAGTCTCTCAGTTTGTCTCAGCCTACCTGAGCTAATACAAATAATTATTACATTTTCCAAACAGAAGCAATGACGACTTGGAATTCTAAGAGTACATGACCCCTTTTTTTTTAATTTATTTTTTTAATTTTTTTTTCAACGTTTATTTATTTTTGGGACAGAGAGAGACAGAGCATGAACGGGGGAGGGGCAGAGAGAGAGGGAGACACAGAATCGGAACCAGGCTCCAGGCTCCGAGCCATCAGCCCAGAGCCCGACGCGGGGCTCGAACTCCAGGACCGCGAGATCGTGACCTGGCTGAAGTCGGACGCTTAACCGACTGCGCCACCCAGGCGCCCCTCATGACCCCTTATAGTAAGAGATTGGACAAATGAATGTTGCAAAGCACACAGTTCAGAACACAGTGCCATTTTTTATTACATGTAGGTTAAATAGCTGACAATGAGGACATTTGAAGTAATTGACAGGAACTAAATATTTTGGGAAGTCTTAAGTCAGTAGTAGTATTGAATGAGGCTTTCCTTCTACTTCTATTCTTAGGATGTTGCTAAAATTCAAGAGGTCACAGGTAGAAAAATAATTTGGTTGGTAGAGTATTAACACTGATTATATTCTGGGTCCCCTGATTTTTCTTTCCCTTTTTGTGAATGTGTACACAACAGGAGAAAAGAAGAGAAAGAATTTCAAACCTGCTATAAAAACAACTCATTTAGCCTAAAAATGTGTTGTGCAGTTTGACAATATTGAAAAATATTTGGGGACAGCCTCGATTTCTTAAGTCTCTGTAAAAAAGCAAAATAGCACTCACAGATTTTTTCTGTAGTGCTTAATTCTGGGATGAAATTTTAATTCTCTTAAATTATATCTCTTATCAAGTGGATTATGCAATTCTAATGCAAACTTCCACATTTCAGCTTTTCTCTGATTTTCCACAAAATTTATACATCTGTACCTTACCTTGTGTAAATGGCATGTTCTGGATTGTGTTGTTCTCATTTGTTATTGCTATTGCTATTGCTTTTTGTGTGTATGTATTTTCATGGGTAGATTATTATACTCTCTTTATGGCTGCGATGACCCATATCTTTCACATCTTGATGTGACCCACAGCATCTAAAACAGTGGAGTATTTACCATGTTTTCAGTGGCTTGACTTGAATAAAATGTTTATAAAGGACTTTAAAGGTCCTATGTCTATTTCTGTCTTCAGGATCACACATTAGTCTAGAGAGATACAATGAGTCCTTTTGTTAAATGCCAGGAAACAGTGGTTTCTACCACCTCTAAAGGCAGTCCTGTCTAATATTAAAAGTCCTTACCAAAAGGAAATTATTTATATATGTGTACATATATAGAAATATATGCAAAAATCCTTTATTTTATCCAAAAAGCTGCAAATGGCACTTGCTACATATTTTTTAGGAAATGTACCTTATAAGGCTTCATTTTGCAGAATATCAGGGAAAAATCAATGGGATAATTAGTGAAGAGAAGGGGGGAAATATTAATGAATCTAGAAGGCATGAATGACTATTAAGAATAGCATTTTAATCCCCAGCATGAGATTTTAAAGGTGAACATATGAAGTTAACCTTTTAATACAATGTTTTTAGTTTAGCAACACCTCTTCACTCAAGAACTGTGTGCCTTTGGGGCGCCTGGGTAGCTCAGTCGGTCAAACGTCCAACTTCAGCTCAGGTCATGATCTCACGGTTCGTGAGTTCAAGCCCCACATCAGGCTCTGTGCTGACAGCTCAGAGCCTGGAGCCGGCTTTGGATTCTGTCTCCTTCTCTCTCTGACCCTCCCCACTTGTGCTCTGTCTCTCAAAAATTAATAAATGAAAAAAAAATTACAAAAACAAAAGAACTGTGTACCTTCCAGTGGACCTTTAATGTTCTCACCACACACACACACACACACACACACACACACACACACACACATACACACACAGAAGGTAACTCGGTGAGGTGATGGATGTGTTGACTAACCTTACTGTGGTATTCATTTCACAATTTATACATCTATCAATCACGTTGTGTACCTCAAACTCACACAGTGTTAGATGTCAATTATACATCAATAAAGCCAGGGAAAAACTGTATACCTCAAAATAAATGAAATTGGGGTTCAAGGAGACTTCAAGTCCATTCAAAATATGAAGATGCCCAATGACTATAAATTACTAAACTTTTAGCAATCTGCCTCTTTCTCTGACATCTGATTAAAGTGTTATATATTAATTATTGTTTTGAGCAAAGGCCCCCAATTTCACTGAGTTCACCAGCTCTAGACGCCTACAAATATGTTTTGCTATAAATTACTGGCACTGTTTCTGTTGATATTCAGCATAATCAAACATTTGTAAGCATGCTGTCTTTTCAATCTGTTCAGCTGATGCACTTTACCTGATCTTTTATTAAAGTAATCAAAACACTTGCTGTGTCGCATCTAATGAATGTTGCATGTATGATTAAGTGCTTTCATTCATATTGCAAGTTTGATTTAATGTAATCTGCCTTTCAGACAGCCATTAGCCTAGCTCCTACATGAATTCGATTAATTGGCTGAATTCTTCCAGATGTCCATTAAGCATTACAGGAATTTCTATGTAGAAACAGCAGGGACTGTCTAGCACAGAAGCAAACAATGAAATGTTATATTGCTGCCATGACTTACAAAAAGCTGGATTCATTTTCATTAATAAAACATCTGTACTCCTGCACAGCTATGCATTGAGATGCATTTATTTTATATGTTTATTTCTCTTATGACTGTAAATAGAGAGTTAAATAGAAGCACATTTACTGATATGTAGGCCCAGGGTTTAGCGGATGCTGACTGACAAAACGGCTCAATTCTGAAAGTTTACAGAAGGTCCTAAACAGAAGAAAATAAACGAACAGACACCTGTTTGAAATAGAATTAAAGATTGTCTGGGATTACAGCAACAGAATGACATTAGAGACTTATTTTGAAATGGTTTTATTGTCCTACATGCTCCCATATTCTTTAAAGAAAATGACAAATGTGGTTCTTGCTGGGATGACGCATGCAGCTGCTTTAAGAAGCTTTTGTTTGTTTTTAGTTTTGTATTGTTAGTTCTTAAAAAGCAGGGAGAGATTTAGCCTCGTGCAGTCCTAGCCCAGCACATTTTACCACTTAAGTGCTCTTGACCAATCATTTGGGAGGCTTACCACAATAATGGAAACAAAAAGTAAGTTTCAGATGAAACCAGAATTAGGGACAATGACATAGTTTCTAACAGCAAATATTCATCGTAAAATTAAGATGGTAATGACTTTTTGTGTCTCTTTTACAAGGACCTACAAGTTGATTTTTACATATTGAAGGTGGAAATCTTTTCTTAGGTCTAGAATTTTAGGAAATTATTATATTGTAACTACATATCATCCAGACTATAAAGACATGTAGTGTTTGAACTTTAAGACTAAATTGCCCTGTGCTGGCTTTAGCAGCATGTATAGTAAGACTAAAATGCCTTTTATCCTTTCTTTGCACAATTAGACAAAATATGTAATACAGAGAGGAGAAAAGTAATTTTCTCATAATATACATGCAAATCATTAACTGTAACATAAATACTCTAAAACAATTGACCTTTGAAATTTTAAGTTTTACCTGAAATAACTTCTCTATTAGTTTCTACTTTATGGGGGCTTTTATTTAAAAAATGATTCTTGGGGCACCTGGGTAGCTCAGTCAGTTGAGCATACAACTTCAGCTCAGGTCATGATCTCATGGTTTGTGAGTTTGAATCCTGCATCAGACTCTGTGCTGACAGCTTAGAGCCTGGAGCCTGCTTCATATTCTGTGTCTCCCTCTCTCTCTGCCCCTCCCTGGCTCACTCTCTGTCTCTCTCAGTCTCTCAAAAATAAATAAACATTAAAAAATTTTTTTTAATTAAAAAATGATTCTTTATTACCTAGTGGTTTATTTTAAGTGTGAGCTGGTGGTATTATATTAACTGGAAGAAGACATCTTTTAGGATCAGTCATATAAGCCATGATAATAAGATGATGGCAACAGAATTTCAAAGATGGGACTTGAACAGACATTATCTTCCTTGATCAGAAGTTTGTTAGAAAATTTTGGAGGGACAGAAAAATCCTATAAAGGAAAATAATTGGTGCTAATATGCAGACTTAAAAATGCAAATTTAAAAATACTCACTGAGAAATATTTGAGTTTACCATCTTTTTCACAGTCGTTAAGCAAAAATTCATTAAACACCTACTACAGAAATACAAAGCCATATAAACCACAGTCCCTGAACTCACAAGGAAAAGAAAACATGTAAGTACAAGGCAAGAACCATAATAAAGTCCTACAACAGGGGCGCCTGGGTGGCTCAGTCAGTTGAGTGACTGATTCTT
Source organism: Herpailurus yagouaroundi (assembly GCF_014898765.1). Classification (NCBI taxonomy): domain Eukaryota; kingdom Metazoa; phylum Chordata; class Mammalia; order Carnivora; family Felidae; genus Herpailurus; species Herpailurus yagouaroundi. Next base: position 13,879,458 of record NW_024412396.1, on the reverse strand, counting down.
GATTTCAGCTCAGGTCATGATCTCACAGTCATGAGATCAATCAAACCACATGTTGAGGTCTACACTGGGCGTGGAGCCTACTTAAGATTCATTTTCTCTCTCTCTCTCTCTCTCTCTCTCTCCCCTCTGCCCCTCCCCAACTTGTGCGCAGGCAGGTTCTCTCTCGCTCACACATGGCCTGTCTCAAAAAAAAGTCCTACAACAACGTAAAAGTGGGAATGTTCCTCTTGATTCCCTCAAGCTTCTCAGAGGACTTCTGAGCTGCATCTTAAAAGATAAGTAGGAGTAGACATTCAAAATAAGGAGAGGAAGTAGGGAACATAAGGTGTCTCAGGTATCAAGAATGGTGCATACTGGGATAGGGGGGGCATCTGCCCCAACCCCCAGTCCCAATGTTTCTCTTCATGCCAAGGGACATCGGTTAGAGTAACATTCCTGGATTCTTTCCTTCCTCTCCCTCACTCATTCCTCATCAGGGGAAAAGGAATGACTCCATTGCTGAAAAGTGATTACTGAAGGACCAAGAACTTGATATGCTTAAGCTCAGATGCCTTCTTCCTCCCTCCTCTTTCTGATCCACCTGGTCTGCTCTTGGCCTCAAGTAAGCTTAGAAGATTGGCCCCTGAGAGAAGAGGCCAGTAATTATCTCATTCTTCCAGGGACAAGATGGGTCAGTGTGTCTAGAATTCAAAATTAAAAAGCCCCTTATTTTCCACACCTAAGCCACATTCTTCTATCTAGCCATCATTAGTAATGAATGGGATATTTTGCTCCTAAACTGCCTCCTTTATCTTTATCAGTTGTCTTGGGACTCAGGGAATTGGGATACTATTTATTGTCCTCCCGCCCAAAACCCCAACGCTCAAGACATGTACAAGCCTAGAGCCATGAGAGTCGCACTAGGAGCGTTGAGTGTTGGATGATTCAGAGAGGTGAACAATGAGACTGGGAAAGAAAGGAGGCCACGTTGCAAAAGCCACCAAGCCTCAACAAGAATTCGCTAAAAAACTTTGTAGCAATTATGAAGATGAAGATGTTATCTAGGAAAACTGGCTAAATGCCCTAATAGAGCGTTATTGGCTATGGTCCCGGCTTCTCAGGCTCTGACTCTAAAGCTTTACTATGCATTAGGATCATTTGGAGACCTTAGTAAAATGCAAATCTTGAGCCCTACCCTCAAAGATTCTGATTCAGTATGAGTACAGTGTGAGTCCAGGAATCTGTATGGTTAACAAGCCCCCTAGGTGATGTTCATGCTGGATTTTTAAAAACCACCCTTGGAGGAATGCTATTTGAGGGTCTGAGTTTCTACTTTATGATTCAAGAAATTCAATTTTGTAAGAATACCAGAAGATGTTCACATTCATGACAACCCAATTCCCAAAATATTTAAACATAAACCAGAATACTGATTTATTTATAGTAAGAACTATAACTTTAAAAGGACTGGAGTTCTTAGAACCGTAGAATGCACATTCTCTCCCTGTAGGAAAACCCATATGGGAAACCACATTATAACAGAAAGTTGCTTGATCACCTTGTAATCAAGTAGTGGACTTAGCTGGAGGACCTTTACTAATGGCATCAGGCTAGTCTGATGTACTCATCTCTTCCAGTACTGGAAGCTGCTGGACAGAGACCCTTGCCCAGTACTGTAATGCAAACATACGGGCAAATCCCTACTCTTGAATTCTTTTTCTAGGCTTCTTTTTTTTTTTTTTAGTGTTTATTTATTTGAGAGGGACAGAGAGAGAGAGAGACAAAGCTCAAGCAGGGGAGGGGCAGAGAGAGAGGGAGACACAGAATATGAAGTAGGCTGCAGGCTCTGAGCTGTCAGCGCAGCTTTTTCCAGGTTTCTTTGGGTAACAATATAATTGATAAGGTTACAGATTTAGATATACTAATAGAATCTTATTTCCTTGAAAACATCCTGTTACCACCTTGAATAGATTTGAATGCTCCCAGAATTCACCTACCTGTTTACAGAGTAGTATTGAGGGCTCGCTGACTAGTTCTACAAATGAATGCCAGCTTTACAATGTCAGAGATCTTGCCTTTCTGCTCACTTTATCCCAGGTGCTTAAAATGGCGCTGGACATAAAAGAGTAGTCAATAAACCTATTTCGAATGAATCAATGACTGGTCTCATGTATTACATGACCATTTTTTCAGTTTTGTCCTCAGAGGGAAACCCTAATTCCAAAATCTAATGTATATTACTGTCGCCCCTGTGGATTAGCCACACACCTCAACAAAATGCCTAAAGCAATATCAGTTGCTTTTGTTACAATTTTGTGAGAGGCACGTTATATGTTGTCAGAACTTGTTTTCAGTTTTAGCACCAATCTCTGAAGAGTTGATGCTCTGTGAGTTCCCAACTGGTTAAAAGGAATAGGAAATCTCCTCTTGCTCAGAAATAAAAGAGAAGAGACATGGAGCTGACCAAATACTATTTCTTTTTGTATTCTGTTAGTATTTGTGATGGATGGCTAACTCTAAGAACTTTTTCCTTGGTGTGTAAGTGAATGTCACCCAACACTCTCTGTAACCTCTTCACAACAAATGTAAGGAGGAAGTTCCTTAGCTTCTGAGTGTAAGAAATGTTGATAAATATTATGAAGCTCCAACTAATTAAAAATGAAATGCAGCCAGCTAAGCTCCAGCCATTTTTAATTTACAATATTGCTTTGCTTCTGAGGCAAATGTGGACAAGTCACAACTTCTTTTGATGCCTGAGGGATTGAAAAAATTAAATCAGCAGGATTGGCTATTGATGTTTTCTAGCAAATGTTTTGAAATCTCTGCCTTTCATCCATCTTGCAGGAAAACAGGATTGCCTTGTGAGCCTTCAAAGATATTAATTCCTTTAATAAATCCTGATTTGTATGTTGAAAACTTCCAACGGTTAGCTTTCTGTAGCAATCTCAACATCAGGGGTAAATGTTGCCCGCAGGCAGACTCCCAATTTTTTTCCAAGTATCATCACTCTTAGTCTGAAACTAGAGCTACACTACAACAGATTAAACACACCTTCTGTTCAGCCTCTTTTCGTAACATTTCTTTGTTATATTGTTTGCAAGGCAAATTTCATGACAGGCTGTTTGCTTTCCTGGTGATCAGCACTTAATGAGATAAAGCACAAACATAAGCAGTGACTGTCCCAGTTCTGGGCATTGATCCCTGCCCCTCTAACCAACGTTGAAAAACAGTGAGAGCAACTTGAAATTCTAAAAATATGGTGAATATTTGTCACACAGTAAGCCAATCAGAGCTGCATCCAATAAAAAGAACAATAAATCGAATATAGGAAGTTAAAACACAAATGCACGGAGATAATACCATGAGTACAGGCTCTTAAACTAACTGCCTGTGGGCTTGAGGGTGGAAGAAAGCTGACCCCCTTGGGAAGATGCCATGTACAGCACCTATCTCTCCAATAATTTCCACCACAGTGACACACAAACATAGTAGAAATAAGAGGAGAGCAACAAAACCATTAGATGACCCTATGGAGGACAGCATTATTTCAGGGGGGTTCTTTTATTAAAAGGAAGCATTTGTGACATTGGTTTAAAATGTTCTGGAGAATTTCTCCTTGAAACTCCTGCTAAGGGAGTATATAGCAATGTGGCTCTGCTGAAAAACAAGTGTAAAGCTTTCTTTTTTTTTTTTTTTCTCAAGCCATTAAGAAAAAGATAAATAAACTGGTTTTTGTGGGAGAGAGAGAAGCTAAATAGTAATAAACAAATGAGCCAACACCTTGCCCTTGGAGACTAAACTAAAGAGGGAGGGTCTGGAGAGCAACTGACTTTAGAAAGGGAGACAATTGGGGTGTCTGGGTGGCTCAGTCGGTTAAGTGTCTGACTTCGGCTCAGGTCATGATCTCAAAGTTTGTGAGTTTGAGCCCCGCGTCGGGCTCTGTGCTGACAGCTCAGAGCCTGGAGCCTGCTTCCGATTCTCTGTCTCCCTCTCTCTCTGCCCCTCCCCTGCTCATGCTCTGTCTCTGTCTCAAAAATAAATAAAACATTAAAAAATTAAAAAAAAAGAAAGGGAGACAGCAAAGAAAAAAAAACTAGTGCAGAGAGCAGTATTAGAAAGGTTTTGAGGGACAAATTGAAAGCTTGTGACTTAGCAGGGCCTAGTGTCTCTTTTCCATGAAGAATCGTTATCATTCTGGAATGAATGATTTCCTTTAGACTGATATTTTCTGGAATTTAAGAGTCCTAACTAGATTAACTGTACATAAATAAGCAATATTGGCACAAGACTACTAGTCACGGAACTATACGTGTAAAGATATATTTTATTGTTCCTTTTTTCTTTTTAAATTTTTAAAAATTTTACATTTTTAAAAATTTGCATCCAAATTAGTTAGCATATAGTGAAAGAATGATTTCAAGAGTAGATTCCTTAATGCCCCTTACCCATTTACCATTTAGCCCATCCCCCCCTCACAACCCCTCCAGCAACCCTCAGCTTGTTCTCCATATTTATGAATCTCTTCTGTTTTGTCCCTCTCCCTGTTTTTATATTATTTTTGTTTCCCTTCCCTTATGTTCATCTGTTTTGTCTCTTAAAGTCCTCATATGAGTGAAGTCATATGATTTTGTCTTTCTCTGACTAATTTCACTTAGCATAATACCCTTCAGTTCCATCCACGTAGTTGCAAATGGCAAGATTTCATTCTTTTTTTTTTTTAACGTTTATTTATTTTTGAGACAGAGAGACAGAGCATGAACGGGGGAGGGGCAGAGAGAGAGGGAGACACAGAATCAGAAGCAGGCTCCAGGCTCTGAGCCATCAGCCCAGAGCCCGACGTGGGACTCGAACTCACGGACCGCGAGATCGTGACCTGAGCTGAAGTCGGATGCTTAACCGACTGAGCCACCCAGGCGCCCCAAGATTTCATTCTTTTTGATTGCCGAGTAATACTCCACTGTGTGTGTGTGTGTGTGTGTGTGTGTGTGTGTGTGTGTAACATATTCTTTATCCATTCATCCATCGATGGACATTTGGGCTCTTTCCACACTTTGGCTATTGTTGACCGTGCTACTATAAACATGGGGGTGCATGTGTCCCTTTGAAACAGCATACCTGTATCCCTTGGATAAATGCCTAGTAGTGCAATTGCTGGGTCATTTATTCATTTTTGAGAGACAGAGCACTAGTTGGGGAGGGGTAGAGAGAGAGGGAGACACAGAATCTGAAGCGGGCTCCAGGCTCTAAGCTGACAGCACAGAGCCTGATGTGGGCCTCAAACTCACAAGCCATGAGATCATGACTTGAGCCAGAGTCGCACGCTTAACCGACTGAGCCACCCAGGCATCCCATAGTGTTCCTTTTTTCTTAACAAGGTATAATAATGAAAAGTTAAACATTAAACACTTTAAAAATCCTATTTTTCAGGGGCACCTGGGTGGCTCAGTTGGTGGAGCATCTGACTCTTGATTTCAGCTCATGATCTCACTGTTCAGGAGTTTGAGCCCCTCATCAGGCTCCATGCTTATAGCAAGGAGACTGGGATTCTCTCTCTCTCTCCCTCTCTCTCCTCCCTCTCTCTCTCTGCCCCTCATCCCTGACAGGCACATGAGCACACACACACACATGCTCTCTCTCTCTCAAAAATAAACATAAAAAAATAATAAAAATTCTACTTTTTCAGATTAACTACCTGATTATACACAGTATAGAAAAATATGCGTGCATATATATAAGTACACAATTACAAAAACTAAATCAGGTGTGTACATTGTTGCCAAACTTAACCATTTGTTAACTTAAACAGCATGGTCTGTCCTTATTGAAGCAAAATACTTAGGATTAAAAATGTTAGAGGCACCTGGGTGCCTTCATTTCACTTCGTCTTCTGGCCTTCAAGGAAACCTCTGAAGGGATAGAGACTTCAAGGACCATAGATGATAAGGTATACAGTCTCTGCAAAAATAGTCTGGAAAAGTCACTAACCCACAGGCTCAGTCGGTTAAGTGTCAGACTTTGGCTCAGGTCATGATCCTGCGATTCACAAGTTCGAGCCCCTCATCGGGCTCTGAGCCTGGAGCTTGTTTCAGATTCTGTGTCTCCCTCCCTCTCTGCCCTTCCCCTGCTCATGCTCTGTCTTTCGCGCGCTCTCTCTCTCTCTCTCTCTCTCTCTCTCAAAAATAAATATTTTTTTTTTAAGTTAGAATTTCCATAAGTAAATTTTAATTTCATTACTGAAGAGTTACACTTTACTAAATGTTAAAATATATATTATTATCCTTCACAATGGAACTCTAAAGAGAACTCTAGTTATATTTATTACTCACTACTTTACTACTCACCCTCAGAGTTTCTGCTTCTCTAAGTCTGAGGAAGATTCTGAACACCTGTTTTTTAAAAAATTCCACAGGCAAATGTAATGTGCAGCCAGGATAGAAAACTGTGAATTTAAAGGAGCCTGAATGTAGAAATTACAGTCATAATTGGGAACAACATCTTTCATTAAAAGTAGAAATAAACTGGACACGTAAGTAGGCCTCAAAGTATTCCATAAATACTGGGTCAGTACAGAAATTAGAGGTGCTTTGTAAACCAACAGTTTGGTGTATTTAATGCTAATGGTGATGACGTCAATAAAATGGTGGAGTAGGCAGTTCTGAGCTCTTGTTCCTCAACAGAAACATTGAAAAACAAGCAGAAATTATCAGAACCAACTTTGTTAGAACTCTGGAAAACACACGTTTACAGCAACCAAGTAAACCGTCAAGAAAAAGACAACTTGAAAACAGTAGAAAAGCCTTGTGGCATTTGTACTTGCTCTTGCCTCATGTCCACCCACGCATGGTGACAGTGGTGAAGTAGCAGCCGCCATGTTCCTAGTGTGGACCCTGGTCCCTGGTTCCAGGGCAAGCAGAGCAGACCTTATCTGCCAATTATTGTGTCTGTCTATTCTAACCTGTGTGGGACCACCTGAAGGACTGACCCCAGTGCTTGTCTCTGTTTGGACCAACTCAGAACTCAGGCCAGGTGCCTGAACAAGGCAACTCAACCCATAGAACTCAACCCGCAGATGCCTGGAACAAGGAATTTAGGTTCAGACATAAACTACCTAAGGCCCAGGAAGGAAAAACTGAGGGAGAAAGGAGTCTTTGGGAAATCAGAACATTCAAAAGCACCCATACATACAAGGAATAAGGAACATTCAGGGGAATTTAGAAAGCCACACGACGGTTTTTGGTCCAGGGGCAACACATATGCTCAGAAAAGAGTTGAGAGGACCCTAAGTTTTCATCTCAGGCTGATCCCTGGGCTCAGTGTGACCTGTTTAAGTGCTGGAGTGTCCCAGCACAGAGTCAGTCTGCAAAGACTGGAAGAGGTGTTTGGTGGGTGTGGGGTTTTTTCTATTTTTTTTTTAATTGGGAGGGGGTGGCAATGTCACTTTGGTTTTTTTTTATGTCACTTTAAAATTAATTTATTTCATTTCATTTCACTTCATCTTCTGGCCTTCACGGAAACCTCTGAAGGGATAGAGACTTCAAGGACCACAGATGAGAAGGTATACAGTCTCTGCAAAAATAGTCTGGAAAAGGCACTAAACAACAGACTACTACAGCCTTCATCAATCAAAAAATAAAAACTGTATGCCTTGTTATATTTGTTAAAAACTGGGCACTTGAGGGGCACCTGGGTGGCACAGTTAAGCATCTGACTCTTGATTTAGGCTCAGGTCATGAACACACAGTTTGTGAGTTTGAGCCCTGTGCCAGGCTCCATGTTGACAGTGTGGAGTCTACTTGGGATATTCTCTTTCCCTCTCTCTCTTCCCCTTCCCCACTTGTCCTCTCAAATAAACAAACATTAAAAAAAAATTTAAACAACAAAAAAACAGGCATTTAAATATTACAATATGGTAACTCTGGAAATCAGATTCTCCTCCTTTTCTAGGGCTTACTGACACATCTGATATGTCATTTGCAAATATCTTCCCCAATTTCGTCAATTGCCTTTTAGTTTTGCTGATTGTTTCCTTCACTGTGCAAGAGCTTTTTATTTTGAGGAGGTCCCAATAGTTCATTTTTGGTTTTGTTTCCCTTGCCTCTGGAGATGTGTTGAGTAAGAAGTTGCTATGGCCAAGATCAAAGAGGTTTTTGCCTGCTTTCTCCTTGAGGATTTTGATGGCTTCCTATCTTATGTTTAGGTCTTTCATCCATTTTGAGCTTAGTTTGTGTATGGTGTAAGAAAGGGTTCTAGGTTCATTTTTCTGCATGTCTCTGTCCAGCTTTCCCAGCACCATTTGCTGAAGAGACTGTCTTTATTCCATTGGATATTCTCCCCTGCTTTGTCAAAGATTAGTTGGCCATACATTTGTGGGTCCATTTCTGGGTTTTCTATTCTGTTCCATTGATCTGAGTGTCTGTTTTTGTGCCAGTACCATACTGTCTTGATGATTACAGCTTTGTAATACATCTTGAAGTCCAGGATTGTGATACCTCCAGCTTTGGTTTTCTTTTTCAAGATTGCTTTGGCTATTCAGGGTCTTTTCTGGTTCCATATAATAGGATTGTTTGTTCTAGCTCTGTGAAGAATGCTGGTGTTATTTTGATAGGGATTACATTGAATATGCAGATTGCTTTGGGTAGTATTGACATTTTAACAATATTTGTTCTACCAATCCATGAGCATGGAATATTTTTCCATTTTTTTGTGTGTCTTCTTTAACTTATTTCATAAGCTTTCTATAGTTTTCAGTGTATAGATTTTTCACCTCTTTTGTTAGGTTTATTCCTAGGTATTTTATGATTTTTGGTGCATTTGTAAAGGGGATCAATTCCTTGACTTCTCTTTCTGTTGCTTCATTATTGGTGTGGAAAAACTGTTTTTCAAATTTACGTGCAATTGCAAGGAACTCTGAATAGCCAAAACAATCTCAAAAAAGAAGAACAAAACTGGAAGACTCACACATCTCAATTTCAAAACTCACTACAAAGCTACAGTAATCAAAACAATGTGATACTGGCATAAGGACAGATACATAGACCAATGGAATAAAATTGAGTCTCCAGAAATTAACCCATACACTTATGGCCAAATGATTTTTTACAAGGGTGCCAAGTCCATTAAATGGGGGGAAGAATAGTCTTTTCAACAAGTGGTGTTGAGGGGCGCCTGGGTGGCTCAGTCGGTTAAGCGTCCGACTTCGGCTCAGGTCATGATCTCATGGTTTGTGAGTTCAAGCCCCGCGTCAGGCTCTGTGCTGATGGCTCAGAGCCTGGAGCCTGTTTCAGATTCTGTGTCTCCCTCTCTCCCTGACCCTCCCCCGTTCATGCTGTCTCTCTCTGTCTCAAAAATAAATAAACATTAAAACAAATTAAAAAAAAAAAAGTGGTGTTGAGACAACTGGATTTCTACATGCAAAAGAATGAAATCAGACCTTTCTCTTATATATAAAAATTAACTCAAAGTGGATCAATGATCTAAAATAAGTATAACAGCTAAAACCACAAAACTCTTACAAGAAGGCATAGGAGTAAATATTCATGATCTTGGATTTGGCAATGACTTCAAAAGCCTGAACAACAAAACTTTTAAAATATATAGGACTTCATCAAAATGTTAAACTTTTGTGCATAAAAAGACATTATCAAAGAAGTGAAAAGACAACCTACAGCATGGTAGAAATATTTGCAAATCATATATCTGATAAGGATTTATTATCCACAATATATAAAGAACTTGTACAACTCAACAACAAAAAGAAAACACAATTCAAAAATGGGCACAGGACTTGAATAGATATTTCTCCAAAGAAGATATACAAATGGCCAACAAGCACATTAAAAGATCCTCAACATCATTAGTTATTAGAGAAATGCAAATCAAAGCCACAATGAAAGGCCATTTCACACCTACTATGATGGCTATAATTTTCTTAATGGAAAATAAGTGTTATCAAGGATGTGAAAAATTCAGAACCCTTGTGCCTCACTGGCGGGAATGTAAAATGGCACAGCCGCTATAGAAAACACTTCGATAGTTCCTCAGAAAGCTAAAATACAATTACAAAATGACCCAGCCAACAACTGCATTCTTTCTAGACATATACCCTAAAGAATTAAAACAGATACTTATACACAATGTTGATTGCAGTATTATTTGCAATAGCCAAAAATGGAAACAACCGAAGTTCCATCACCAGATGAATGGATAAACAAATGTGTTATATACATACACTGGAATATTTTTTTAGCCTTAAAAAGGAATGAAATTCTGAAACCTACTACTACATAGATGAACCTTGAAAACATTATGTTAAGTGAAATAAGCCAAACACAAAAGGACAAAATGTTCTTCCACTTATGTAAAATATTTAAATGGCCAACAGTACATGAAAAGGTACTCAAAATCACTAACCATCAGAAAAATCCAAATCAAACCACAATGAGCTATCACTTCACACGTCAGAATGGCTGTCATCAAAAAGACAAGAGATAACAAGTGTTGGTGAGGATGTGGAGAAAGGGAACCCTCACGTCCTGTTTGTGGAAATGTAAACTGGTGTGGCCACTATGGAAAACAATATGGAGGTTCCTCAAAAAATTAAAAATAGAACTACCATGTGAACCAGGAATCCCACTTTTGCGTATAGATCCAAAGAAAATAAAATCACTATCTCAAAGAGATATCTGCACCACAATGGTCACTGCAGCATTATTTACAATAGCCAAGACATGTAAACAACTTAAGTGACCATAAATAGATGAATGGATGAAAAAGTTGTGGTATACATATACAAAAGAATGTTATTCAGCCATAAAAAAATGAGAAAATCCTACCATTTGTGACAACTGGATGGACTTCAAGGGCATTATGCTAAGTCAATAAGAAAAAGATAAATACTGTGTGATCTGACTTATATGTGGCATCTAAAAAACAATAAACCCATAGAAAAAGGGATCAGGCTTGTGGTTACCAGAGGTGGAGGGTGGAGGAAGTGGGCACTGGAGGAAGTTGGTCCCAAGATATAAACTTCCAGTTATAAGATAAACAAGTATGACAGATGTAATGTACAACACAATGACTATAGCTAATGCTGCTGTAGGATATACAGGAAAGTCGTGAAGAGTAAATCCTAAGAATTCTTATCACAAGGAGAATTTTTTTCCTTTTTCCTTTTCTTCTCTCGTTTTATTTTATCTATAAGAGATGATGGATGTCAGCTCAACCTACTGTATTCATTTCACAACACATAAACTATCACATTGTACACCTTCAACTAATACAGTGATGTCTGTTAATTATTTCTCAATAAAACCAGAGAAAAAAGAAAGAAAACATGTCATATACGTACAACTTCACTATTATGTCAAATCATTATTCTGTACACCTTTAACTAATATAATGTAATATGTCAATTATTTCTCAATAAGACTGAAAAAAGATCCTTTCCAATTGTTACCTTGACCCAGACCTATTATTAAAAATTAATTTTACCCAGTGTGTGGGAAGGGGTGGGGAGTAGTCTAAAATAGGCAAATTCATAGAAACAGAAAGTAGATTAGAGATTACTAGGAACCGGGTAGAAGGGCAAATGGGGAGTTATTTCTTAATGGTTACAGAGTTTCTGTGGTGATAAGGTTTTGGGAATAGATATGGTGATAGTTGCACAACATTGTGAATGTGATTAATGCCACTGAATTTTACACTTAAAAATGGTTAAAATAGTGAATTTTATATTACATATTACTACAATAAAAAAAGAAGAGAAAGAAAAAAACTAACGGCTATGATTCAGGACAGTGTTTTCCTCTCTATACAGAAGGGTCTAGGATACAATTGGCAGAGGTTTGTTCTAGTTAATTGTTTGCTTTAAAGATTTTACTTTAAGTAATCTCTAAACCCAACGTGTAGTCAATGTGGGGCTCGAGCTCACAACCCCGAGATCAAGAGTCACACGTTCCACCAACTAAGCCAGCCAGGAGCTCCCAGTTCATTATTAATGTTCTATTCATCAAAATGATGGGTACATGGATATTTTTAGTATATTTTCATACTTTTTATTTAATTTTGCATACTATAATAAAAGCAGGGTGTTACAGAAGCACACAGATGTGTGCTTAAGCCCAAAGAAATGATCAGATATGGATTCCCAGAGAGGCCTAGACACAGTATACAACACTGTAAAAGTTCCAAGAGGTTAAAAACGATGTGCCATTTACCCACTATTCTATTCCCAATATCTGGCACATGAGTGGTACTCAATATTTGCTGAATTTTTAAAAATTCATGGCTATCACTGTAAGAAAATTTTATGTCTAAGAAAATCTGGATTCAGATAAATCTGGGTGATACTCACTTTGTAAAAGATTTTACAATAGAATTCTTACATAAAACAAGCTCTTTTGGTGAATTTAAGTTATTATATGGTATATAAAAATATGATTTCCTTACAACTTTGAATAATAAGCCTGTATCATAGAATAAAATATAGGATAACAGTTAAAGGCCTGCACTTTGGAGTCCACAGCCTTACCCCTGATTTTCCAGTCCTGCTACTTAGAAGTTATTTGACCTTGGACAAAACCTTGTCCTCTCTTGGTTTGCTTATATGTAAAAGAAGGATAATAGTACATATCTCACTGAGCTATTATGAGGATTAAATATGTAAAGCCACCAGTCTTATACTCAGTAAGTGGTTTCTCCAAAAAGGTAAAAACATAAATCTGACCAAAGAAATAAGTCTTTCCACTCATTTTTCAACTCATACACTCTCCTTATATGACACATCATTTGAACAAATCATTTGACACACATGTGACCAAATGTGACCAGTGCGCATTTAAGAAATGGCTGGCCAGGGGCACCTGGGTGGCTCAGTCAGTTGAGTGGCTGACTTCAGCTCAGGTCATGATCTCACGGTTTGTGATTTTGAGCCCCACCTCAGGCTCTGTGCTAACAGCTCAGAGCCTGGAACCTGCTTCAGATTCTGTGTCTCCCTCTCTTTCTGCCCCTCCCCTGCTCATGCTCTGTTTCTCTCTCTCTCTCTCTCTCTCTCAAAAACTAATAAACGTTAAAAAAAATTAACAAAAAGGAAGAAATGTCTGGCCAGGATTAATTCTTCAATCTATAATGGATAGGACAAAGTTAACTAACAATGTCTGTAAACCCATCTGGATTTCCTCCAAATTGTGAGGAATTTTGGCCCTCGGTTCTGGCTTCAGTGAATAAGATTGCCCTAGGACTTTGAGAATTCATCAGGCGCTGCTCTCAAGTTTTTTTAGGTTCAGAGTAAGCAAGATCCAGGGCCCAGAAATGGGACCAGCCAGCCCCAAAAGTAGTTGTCAATGCCCACACTGCTTCCAAACACCCAGAGTTAGAAAGGAGAATTTTAAGACGAGAAAATCTGTTGGTATGGCAATAGCAGGACAATTTTGAGTCAGTATGGATCACAGACACAATCTTAGATATGTTTCGTTCATCTTCTTTAAATCCCTAAAAGGTAAATTCTTTCGTCACAGAGGAAGACACCTGTGGCTCTAAGAGGTCCCTTGGTGTGACATGCAAAGTATGGTAGAGAGGGGGGAGCCTAGGTGGCTCAGTTGGTTAAGGGTTAAACTCTTGGTTCCAGCCCAGCTCATGATCTCATGGTTCATGGGATTGAGCCCTGTGTCAGGCTCTATGCTGACAATGTGGAGCCTGCTTGGGGTTCTCTCTCCCTCTCTCTCTGCCCCTCCCCTGGTCTCTCTCACTTTCAAAGTAAATAAACAAACATTAAAAAGAAAAAAAAAAAGTAAGGTAGAGTGTCATGTAATCAAGTTTCTCAGTGCAGGGTTTTTCCTGGGGCTTCCTAAATTGGCCTCCTGAGAATTCCCTCATCTTCTCAACTAAATAAATGAGGATAAAAATGCACCAGGATCAGAAGAACTAACAAAATCCTGTATTTGATGATTTGACTCCTGGGAAGCAAAACAGGCTGGAAATATCACTAGTAAAATTGGGTGGAGAAACGATGTAATAAGCCACATAGTCCTAGTCAGAACGTGGGAATACAGTTTTGCCTCCTTTTCCCTACAGTTTGGTAATTATATTCCCATAAGTAGGTTAATTGTTTTAATAGTAGTTGCAACCACAAGGGAAAACAGAGTTGAATGGTGGGCGTTTTGATAACCTTTGTATGAGAGAAAGAGTTGCCAGTCATTCAGGAGTGAGGCAGCTGGAGAGGCAGCAGTCTTATCTCTCAGGACACAGGAGCTATCAAGATCATGGGGGGGGGGGGGGGGCTGTTATTGCCGTTACAGCTGAGTGCTTGGGAAGCTGACAAATAGGCTGTGTGTGTGCTGCTCTGGCGAGCAAAAAAAGACAAGACAGTGATGTCATAAGAGCAAAGAGTGACCCTTCCTAAGAGATCTATTATAATGCAAGGCCATTATCAGTCCCATCACTCCCACACATACAATAAAATTCATGGTGGGATTGTAGTCAATCCTAACAGAGGAGTGAAGAAAGTAGATTTCCTTTTGTTTTCCTCTCAGACCTGTCATCATCTTTGCAAAACAACTGTCCCTGCAGGTTGTGCCAGCAGGACCGCAGGAACTCGCAAGTCCACAGGAATACTAATCTTGCTCTTTGGGGAACTGGAAGCAGTTGCTATATTAATGCAGAAGAGGTGGAAGTCTGTTTGGAAAGAGCACTAGGAAAGAACAGACTTTTACCTCCTTGCTGAGGACAAATATAATAATAGTAACAATAGTTAAAAGTTGTACATTTTACAATTTTCAAAACATTTTCTTAAATAGTATTTCATCTGATCTTCATCATCTCGCTCTCCTGTGTAATCTGGGCCAAGCTGCTTAACTCTCCGAAGTTTAGTTCTCTTAACTGTCAAGCAGGGGTAATACCACTTACTTTACAGAGTTGTTGTGAGGATGAAAAGAAAGTGTATATAAAGTGCTGAGCACCATGCCTGAGGGAAGGATCACTGATGCTAGTTCCCAGAGCTTTGCTGTAACAGCCTTCAACATCCGGTCACTCAGCTCCTACAGACCAGTTCTGGGTCCAGAACCTAGGTCTCCTGACTGCCCTGCCATGCAAAGGAAAGCAGCAAGGAAGGGAGAGAATCCTACTTTTTACCTGTCATGTACTTACACTTGCTCTCATTCCCATGCCTCATTGGTCTGAACTAGACAAACAGTAGTGAGGATGGACACAGATTTAAATATATATGTAAATATATATTTTTTTAAGTTATATTTATTTATTTGAGAGAGAGAGAGCCAGCATGAGCAGGGGAGGGGCAGAGAGAGGGACAGACAGAATCCCAAGCAGGCTCCGCACTATCAGCGTGGAGCCCAATGCAGGGCTGGAACTCACAATGATCAGGACCTGAGCCAACCTCAAGAGTTGGGCTTTTAACTGAGTCATCCAGGTTTCCTGAGGATGGACACAACTTAAAGGCAAAGAGGTTCATTTCAGTTCATCTTTCTTTATGCTTCCAGCCTTCCAAAGGCTTGTCTTTACGTTTCCTTTATTCTGGTTTTGTGCCTGAAACATTATATGATATGAAAAATAGTTCTACACTAAACCCTCGACAAGATTGAGATTGTGTTCAAAGCACTCACATAAAGAACAGGAGGATGAAATAGCCAACTCCGTAACTGAAACTAGAACGAATCACAGTAAAACAAGAATTATTATTCTTGACTGGATGCTATTCCTAACATCAGCTAAGTAACTACGTACAAAGTACAAAAGCTTCATTTTTTGATTGCTAAGATTAAATTCAATAAAATTGTCTATAATTTTCTCAGGTTTGCCTCTCCATAGTAGATCAAACATCAGTAATTAGATTTCTGCCTGACTAGCAGGGGAAGAAAACCGTTTCATTTTGGATAAAAATCTTCCCAGTGGATTGAATTGCATGTTCTTTCCTTTACCTATCACCATGTAGCGATTGCACCTGTGTTTTGTTTGCCTCGAAGTATCAAAATGTTACCCTATAATTTTCAGCAGAAAGATGCCAGAGTTAAAGTTTGATTCTAACTCTAGATGGAAGGCTTATTCTTCCCAAAACTCACTGCTTGACATCATTCATCATTTTAATTTTGATAATATCTATCTCCCCCATTGTCAATGGCGGTTCTCTTTATTTTAAGAAACACGATGATACGAATAGTAACTACACAGGCACTTCAGAGTTGAGAAAATGTTTTCATACACATCATCTCTTGATCCTTAAGATTCTATGAATTAGGAAGTGCAGATAATATTTTTACGGAGGAAGCTGAGATTCAGAGAAACTTGAAGATTTCCCAGCCAGATAGACCTAGAACTGACACTACTATATCATGTTTTCATGGTAGTAAAACTCCAACAGAGTACTGCAGGGCAACAGCTGGTTATCTCATCATGAAATTATAGTAACACACAAAGTGCCTGAGCATGCACAAAAATGCATATGTGTTATTTTTTTAATTCATTTATTTGGGGGGGGTGGGCAGAGAGAGAGAGAGAGAGGATCCCAAACAGGCTCCTCACTGTCAGCACAGAGCCTGACGTGGGGCTCAGTCCCACAAACCATGAGATCATGACCTCAACTGAAATCAAGAGTCGGACATTTAACCAACTGAGCCACCCAGGTGCCCCACTTATGTGTTATGTAGGTGACCAAAAGATGGCATCAATTGTTATCTTGTATATGCATTTGTACAATTTGTGTATTTAGTAGGATATGCTATGAACAATTTTGAGATTTTCTTTAGTGTGATGGCTATAATTATGATTTAATGAAAATAGCTTTTATCTGATTCAAAAAATGATACATTTCCCATTCTAATAATACAAAAAAAAAATTAAGAATGAAGTATATACCTGAAATTCTAGCACCTAGAATGAAACTCTGCTCCTTTTAGAATCTCTCAAAACACGTGCTTTTATATAAACAGTATTATAAAGAAAGCTACCTGGCATTTTTTATTCAATGACATCTTAAATATTTTTTCTTGGCAATACATGAGATCTTTATTTTAACTGTTGAGAGTATACAATGTATGGATGTACCCTCTCTTTTCATCTAAGCCTCTACTGATGAACTTTTAAGCTATATCCATTTTTTATTTTTCTATTATAAACTACACAGTGATGAAAATTTAGGATACATTCCTGAAAGTGATACTGAATCAGAGGATATTCCGATATAGACAGACAGACAGACAGACGGAGATGGCCAAAGGGCCCTCCTGAAATACTCCAATCTGTACTCATGTTGACAGTAATAAAGAGCACATTTCCCCACACTCTCAATGTCAGGTTTTGCCAAATAATTTTTACCTCTTCCATTCTGAAAAATGAAAAATATCCTATTGTTGATTTGCATAATTTTGATAACTAGTGATAGTAAACATATTTTCTATGTTTTTGGCCAATTTCTTGATTTTTTATTTCCCTCTACATGTTCTTTGTCTATTTTTTCACAGACATATTTTTATTAATTTATAGAAATGTGTTACAGTAGGAAAATTAACATTTTCTTTTATATGTGTTGCAGATATTTCATCTTCTTTGTCTTTAACCTTGTTCCAAATGGTTTTTTACTGCACAGATTTTTTTGCTTTTATGTAAAAAAGTCTTTTCTTCTACACTTTTCTGTCATGCTTAGAAAGGCCTTCCCCACCCATAGGTTGTGAAAACATTCATTCAAGTTTTTTTCTGTAGGACCTTTATGGTCCCTTCTTAAGATTTGCTCCTTTAAGAATCTGAAATTTGGTTTATTTATTTATTTTTTTTAACAATCAGAAGTCACTTTTTTTTTTTTTTTTTTTTTTTTTTGCAGAGTTGCTAACTTGGAAAATGTTTCTGTAAGGCCATTTATTAAATAGACCACTTTTATCACAATACTATATTTTCATATATGCCTTTATCTATTTCTGGGTTTTCTCTTCTGAATTACTGATCTACCAGTACCTATATAAATATCACAGTACTTTAATTTTTATAGTGGTTTTATAATATATTTACTATTTGGCAGCCAAGTACTCCCTTGTCACTTTTCTTTTACATAAATTTCCATTCTTAAATTCACCTTGTCAACTCACACAGATTTCACTGAAGTTCTGAACGGTTAGGGAAAATGTTTCTATAATACTGACCCTGGAAAACACTTCAATATTGATCAGTACAGAGTGGTTATAGCAATTGCATTCACCTATACTTATAGGATACCATATACAACCATAAAGTTGCATGGAAGAATCAATAAGACATGATTTAGGGGTTTTTTTTTATAATTTTTTAAATGTTTTTATTTATTTTTGAGAGAGAGAGACACACACACACAGAGTGCAAGTGGGGGAGGGGTAGAGAGAGAGGGAGACACAGAATCTGAAGCAGGCTCCAAGCTGTCAGCACCAAGCCTGATGCGGGGCTCGAACTCACAAGCTGTGAGATCATGACCTGAGATGAAGCCGGACACTCAACCAACTGAGCCACGCAGGCGCCCCTGATTTAGTTTTTTTAAAACAGGTCTCAGGAGGGGTGCCTGGGTGGCTCAGTCAGATGAGCGTCTGACTTCAGCTCAGGTCATGCTCTTGCAGTTCATGAATTTGTGCCCTGCATTGGGTTCTGTGCTAGCAGCTCAGAGCCTGGAGCCTGCTTCAGATTCTGTATCCCCCTCCCTCCCTCCCTCCCTCCCTCCCTCTCTCTCTCTCTCTCTCTCTGTGTGTCTATCTCCCTCTCTCTCCCCTGCTCATGCTCTGCCTCTGTCTCTCAAAAATAAATAAATGTTTAAAAAAAATTTTTTTTTAAAAAGCAGGCCTCAGGAATTCTGCTTTGGTAAGATCGAATAGTCATACTCCTCTCTATTCATTCCTCTAAGTACAGCTAAAAACCCTGGACAAACATAAAACATAACACAAAACAAACATAAGAAGACTTAAAGGCAGAGAGGCAAACTGACACAGGACCTTAACATAGTATGAGTTCCTGGATATTCTTTTACTTTATATCCCAGAGATGAATTTGAAGAAGCTGGCAACCCAGAAATTTCAACAGGTGCAAACAAAAAAAGCCCCAACAAAAGACCTCTCTAGCTGGGGTACCAGAACACAGCAGTTTAGTTAGACAGAAAACTTTCGGACAATAATGCACTACTGTGCAGGAACACTACAGGAAAATCTGTGATCCTTACATCCACTGATGCCAAAAAAAAGTCGTAGTAGGAAGACTAGACTTCCACTCTCAGTAAGCTTCAATGAGGTGACCCAATACCTTCTTCAGGGCGGTATCAGAGGAAGCCTCATGGAGGGTCAGGACTTTCACCATTGCCCAGCAGTAAAGAGGCCATCTCCACCACAGCATCAGTGGAGACTGCAAAGAACCAGAACTTCCACTCCTGCCTACCAGTACAAGGAGCAACCCTTCAGGTGTCAGTGGGAGCCAAGTTGAGAACTTGGGACTTGTACATTCTCCTGGCAGTAATGAGGCAGTGTCCCCACCCTACTTGCCATTGCTAGAGTAATATCAGAGAAAGCCAGCTTAAACAGAAGATTTAAATAAGATCTAGAGTCTTATAATATAGGCAAAAAATATTCAGGTTCTAGTCAAATAACACTCATCACATCAAGAACCAAAAGATCTCAAAATGGATTACAAAAAAGACAATCAATAGATGCCAATACTGATATAGATATTAGAATTATTCACAAGGATTTTAAAGCTACTATGATAAAAATGCTTCAATGAGCAATTATAAACTCACTTGAAACATAGGAAAAATCAGTAAGCCTAAGAAATAGAAAATCTAAGAGCCAAATGGAAATTTTAGAACTGAAAATGCAGTAACTAAAATAAAAAGCACAGTGGGTGGGCTCAGCAACAGAATAGAAGAGACAGAAGAAAGAATCAGTGAACTAGAAGACAGAACAATAGAAATTAATATGAAGAAGAGAGGGAAGAGGATGTACAGGTTACATCTAGGGAAAAAATTGAGATTGAGGGTTGATAAAGGGGGGATTTTATCTTTTTCTGTGTTGTTCTGTATTATTTAAATCTGTTGCACCAGGACATTCATGTTACTTGTATAAAATATTCCTATATTAAAGAAAATTGTCTTTTTGTTTATTCTAAGACTTTTTTTTATGTCCCCCAGATTTTTACAGTTTTCTTTATACAAGTACTAAAAACATTCTTAGACTTTTCTTGAGTATCTTACTTTCTTTTGTTGCTCTTGTGAATGAACTATTTTTTCCCATTATATTTTCTGACTGGTTTTTGTTGGTATATAAGAAAGCTATTGATTCTAATAATTTTTTATCTACTCTGATTACTAAAACTTATCATTTATAGATTTTTAGATGATGTGCCTGATGCAATTATGTAGAGTCTGTTTTTTTTTTGTTTTGTTTTGTTTTGTTTTGAATAGGCTCCACACCCAACATGGGGCTTGAACTCACAACCCTGAGATCAAGAGTAATGTGCTCTACCGACTGAGCCAGCCAGGCGCCCTGATACCATTATATATAGAACAACCATCTGTAGGAACTGGAAAGTATTACACTGAGTGAAATAAGTCAGTCAGAGAAGGACAGATATCATATGTTTTCACTCATATGTGGATCTTGAGAAACTTAACAGAAGTCCATGGGGGAAGGGAAGGAGGGAAAATAGTTACAAATGGAGAGGGAGGGAGGCAAACTACAA
This sequence comes from Herpailurus yagouaroundi, assembly GCF_014898765.1. NCBI lineage: Eukaryota > Metazoa > Chordata > Mammalia > Carnivora > Felidae > Herpailurus > Herpailurus yagouaroundi. The sequence goes on along the minus strand of NW_024412396.1, from coordinate 13,858,791 downwards.
GAGATTCTTAAATACAGAAAACAAACTGAGAGTGGACGGGCAGGTGGGGAAGAGGGGAAAATGGGTGATAGGCATTGAGGAGGGCACTTGTTGGGATGAGCACTGGGTGTTGTATGTAAGCCAGCTTGATAATAAATTATATAGTTTTTTTAAAAAGAACAACCATCTGCAAATAATTATATCTTCTGCTTTCCAATATTTTTCCTATTTTGTTCTCTTAATTGTATCACCTCCAACTCATAGAACAGTATTAACCAATAGTAAATTTTTTTTTTAACGTTTATTTATTTTTTTGGGACAGAGAGAGACAGAGCATGAACGGGGGAGGGGCAGAGAGAGAGGGAGACACAGAATCAGAAACAGGCTCCAGGCTCTGAGCCATCAGCCCAGAGCCCGACGCGGGGCTCGAACTCACGGACCGCGAGATCGTGACCTGGCTGAAGTCGGACACTTAACCGAATGCGCCACCCAGGCGCCCCAATAGTAAATATTTTTTATAACATTAAGAGAAAGGCTTTTGGTGTTGTACCCTTAATTGATCCTTGATTGACTGATTCATTTATTCTATGTATTAACTGTCTACCATGTGCAAGTCATTGTGCTAAACTCTAAAGATCTGATGATAAGCAAAACCAGACACAGTCCCTGTAGTCACAGATCCCTTAGTCTGGTGGGAAAGACAGACATTATCAAATCATCATGCTCATCAATATCTAATTACAAATTGAGATAACTGCTAGGAAGAAAAGCAATTTGATTCTACGAGAATATGTAACAGAGGAATATAGAGAAAGAAGAGGTACTCTTTTATGCAATAACTAAAGAAGAATTCCATTAAGCCCAGTTTAAGTCTACAACCTTTTCTACCAAGAGAATATAGAGAAATTGAGTTTCATATACCCAAATCCTTATCACTATTCAATGGTGCAAATACCACTTGCTCTGTAATTTTGAGTCAGGATATATTTCATATCAACTCATGAGAGCTATTATTTGTAGAGTGCCTAACTCTTTGTTACTTTGCATCTTACCAAGCTTCCCAACCACCATTTCAGACAGGTATTACTGTCCCTACTTTACACTCAAGAGAGTTCAAGTGGGCAAGCTAGACAAGTTTTAGGGCATAGATGATTATCAGGTAATGTTCTGATTGCTATTGATTGATGGCTTTTACCATACAACAGGGAGGCTGGTAAGACTAGGCACTGACTTAGACATTTTATATCATTAGACTGCATACTTCTTGAATGTATAAATTATGTTTTAGTTATATTTATATCCCCAGTACCAAGCACAGGTACTGAGCACAGTACCAAGCATTTAGGAAGTGTTCATTAAAATGTCCATTGACATTGACATTAAATGAATGGCTTAATCATGGATTGCTATGCCTACATAGACCATGAGCCTCAATGACCTTCATATTCCCATGTTGTCTAAATTTTAATATACTAAAGCAGATTTTTATCAATTGTTAAACTAGGAATGTTTTCACATTTGGTTATATATTAAATTCTAATCAATTTCAAAGTTTTATAATATTGTCTAATTAAAATGCAATCAATAGGGATGCCTGGCTAGCTTAGAGGAGTATGCAACTCTTGATCTTGGGGTTGTGAGTTCAAGCCCCATGTTGGGTGTAGAGATTACTTAAAAATAAAATTTAAGTAGATAAATAAAATGTGATCAATAAATACAAAAATTCTAAAATAAAATTTAAAGAATGTTTTGGTAGGTAAAAAGTAACTTCTGAAAACTAGAATAGGGACATATGAGAAGATGCTGATGAAGTTGGAGACATTGAACCTCTAAATTCTTAGTTTCTTTGTCAGTATAAACAGACCTTCCATTCCTGTCAGATGAGACTAACCCTGCTTTGCCTAAAGAATCTGTAATGGACTCCCCTAAATAGTTGCCTTAAAGGACACTTCTAAGGGGTGCCTGGACGGCTCACTTGGTTAAGCGTCTGACTCCAGCTCAGGTCATGATCTCACTGTTCATGAGTTTGGGCCCCTCATCGGGCTCTGTGTTGACAGCTCAGAGCCTGGAGCCTGCTTCAGATTCTGGGTCTCCCTCTCTCTCTCTGCCCCTCCCCTGATCATATTCTTTCTCTCAAAAATAAGAAACATTAAAAAGAAAAAAGACACCTCTAAGTCTCCTCAGGACACACTCCTGTCTCCTCTCTTTGCTTCTAGATCTAGATTCAAATCCCAGCAGGCTCCAAAGAATGAGATACAAAGCATAACTCATAAGAGGGTATACTATACAAAAGACATGGATAATTTGTCTAATTTATGCAGGGAGGATTATGCAGAATATATGTAGGAATGGATATTAAGAATGTGGATAATGGTGAAAGGAATATAAAATTGCATAAGGTCAAACGTATTGATATAAGCCCACTAAACAGAGATTCTAGATTCAATGTTTTAACTCAAAGGGTTAGAAGGGCCTCTAACAGTTTATTTGGTTGATTGGCTAAAACATAGACCAATAAGTTGCCTACAGTAAATGAAGTAGAACTTTCGATTCTCTTGGGTATATGCTTATAAGTATATAGGATGGGAGCTTTTATTTTTTTAAGGATAGTTTTGCTGGATATAGAATTCTTGATTTTTTTTCCCTTTCATGTACTTTCAATATGTCATTCCACAGTCTTCTTTTTTTGTTTTTGTTTTTTTCAGTTTATTTATTTGAGAGAGAGAGCGCACAGGGGAGAGGGGCAGAGAGAGAGGATCCCAAACAGGTCCTGCACTATCAGCACAGACGCAGGGCTCAAACTCATGAACCATGAGATCATGACCTGAGCCAAAATCAAGAGTCAGGACACTTAACCAAGACACACAGGAACCCCTGACTTTTACTATTTTTGATGTGGAATGAGCCATTAATTGCATTGTTCTTCCCCTGTACTTGTTTTGATTTTTTTTTCTGTTTAAAGATTTGCTATTTGTCTTTGTCTTTAAATAGTTTGTGATGTATCTAAATCCAGGTGGACACTCACTGAGATTCTTGAATTTATAAATTAATACTTTATATCAAATTTGAAGTTTTCAGCCATTATTTCTTTCTTCTTTCTTTTTTTCACCTCTTTCTCTTTCTCTCTGGGGCAATCATTAGGTGTGTGTTGATACACTTAATATAACCTCACAGGTCTAAGAGGCTTTGTTTGGCTTTCTTCGGTCTTTTTGCTCTCTATTCTTCAGATAAATATTGACTCCACACAATAGGCTTTTTATTTTAGTTATTAAACTTCTCAATTCTAGAATATTCATTTGGTTCTCTTATTTATTATTATTTCTAATGTTTATTTTTGAGAGAGAGAGAGAGAGAGTATGCATGCACACACAAGTGGAGGAGGGGAAGAGAGAGAGGGAGACACAGAATCTGAAGCAGGCTCCAGGCTCTGAGCTGTCAGCAGAGAGCCAGACACGGGGTTCAAAACCCATGAATCACAAGATCATGACCTGAGCCAAAGTCGGACACTTAACCAACTGAGCCACCCAGATACCCCTCATTTGGTTCTTTTAAATAGATCCCATTTATTTATTAATAGTCTCTATTTGTTGAGAAATTATACTTTTTATTTAATTCTGTAAATATGATTTCCTTCTTTGAACACATAATATATAATAATTCTTTTAACATATTTACAATTGCTTTGGAAACTTTGCTAAATCCAACATCTGGGACTCTCAGAGACAGTTTCTACTGACTCCCCACCCCCCTTCTGAGTATGTATCATACTTCCTTGTATTTTTTTTTTTTTTGCATGTCTTGTGATTTTTTTTTTTTAGAAAATATGGACATTTTAGGTAATATGTTGTAGCAATTCTGGATTCTAATTTTCTTTCATTTCCCCTCTGAGGATTTTTGTTGTCACTGGATTTGTATTGTTGTTGTTTTAAGTAACTTGCCGGGAGTTAAACAGAAGAATCGTTTACCTCCAATGTATATGGCCACTGATATCACTGCTCAGAGTTTTTTAATTTTAGTTTTTATACTTTAGCCTGACTTCCTAGCAATTATCCTTGTGGTTGTATAGCTTAATGGCAAGGCAATGATTAGTCAGAGATATTCAAACACCTCAAACTTTTAAAACTTCCATTCTTTACTGGTAGATCTGCACTTGCTTTAGTGATGCACTTAAACGTTTGGACAACTTTCAAGTATGCCCATGCTTTCACTTTCTGCTGCAGGGCCCTCCTGGTCTTAATGGCACATGACTTCAGGCTCCCAGACAGCCAGAGATGTTTGACATTCTTATCAATATTTATCTTATTGCCACCTAGTGCCCATTAGTAGATGAAGATAAATAAGTTGTGATTATATATATAACTATATATATAAACTTACACAGTGATGGATAGCAATTATATCTCATTAAAACTGGATTTGAAAAGATTTATCTTACTGCTAAGATCTCCCTGTTATATTTCTGTATAGACCTCCTTTCTGCCTTTTGCTTCAACCAAGACCTAAGGCTAAGAGACCTGCAGCTTTTCCTCTTTGCTGAATGTGGGTTTTCTACTCTCTACTCCAAATCAAATTAGCCTCTTCCAGCTTCTGGTTTACAGAGCCAGTACCACCCTAATAGAACAACAGCACCCACGAACTAGGGTAGCAGATAAACATAGCCCCTAGCAAGAACATTCATTCTTCTAGTGAAGCCTCCCACTCTTCCATTCTTCAGCAGTTTTTAATGAACATATGCCTTTCAATTTGTTGTTTGCCTGAGCCCTGTAGATTCCCTGAGCCCTAAAACGATTGATTTTGAAAATTTTATATAATTTTATAGTTGGTTTTAGGGGAGAGGATTTGTCAACCTTTTTACTTCTCTATAGCTAGAAATCCATCTCAATATAATTTTATGCCTATCTGAACTTAATATAATTTTATTCTGGTCTGACATTTCTGCCTTTGTTAGGGATACTTTAATGATGTTTACTTTTAATTTTTTTTAATGTTTGTTTTTGAGAGAGACAGAGCATGAGTGGGGGAGAAACAAAAAGAGGAGACACAGAATCCAAAACAGGCTCTAAGCTGTAAGCTGTCAGCACAGAGCCTGGTGTGGGCCTTGAACCCATGTACTGTGAGATCATGACCTGAGCCAAAGTCAGACGCTTAACCAACTGAGCCACCCAGATGCCCCTTTAATGATGTTATTCTAATCTTATACCCCTACTTTGCTTCATATACTGTAGCTCAAAAAGTTAAAAATAGAACTACCCTATAACCCAGCAATTGCACTACTAGGCATTTATCCAAAAGATACAAAAGTGCTGATTCAAAGGGGCACATGCCCCCCAATGTTTATGGCAATGCTATCAAGAATAGCCAAATTATGGCAAGAACCCAAGTGTCCATCAACTGCTGAGTGGATAAAGAAGATGCGGTGTATACATATACATACATATATATGTATATATATGTACACATTTCTGTACACATTTATATGTATGTGTGCATGTATACACACACACACACATACACACACACAATGCAATATTACTCAGTGATCAAAAAGGAAGAAATCTTGCCGTTTGCAACAATGTGGATGGAACTAAAGGGTATTATGCTAAGCAAAATAAGTCAGAGAAAGACAAATACCGTATGATTTCACTCACATGTGGAATTTAAGAAACAAAACAGATAAACATAGGGGAAGGGAAGGAAAAATAAGATAAAAACAGAGAGGGAGGCAAACCATAAGATACTCTTAAATATAGAGAACTGAGGGTTGATGGAAGGGAAGTGGGTAGGGGGATGGGCTCAATGGGTGATGGGCGTTAAGAAGGACACTTGTTGGGATGAGCACTGGGTGTTATATGTAAATGATGAATCACTAAATTCTACTCCTGAAACCAATACTATGCTGTATTTTAACTAACTTGAATCTAAAAACAATTTTTAAAGGACTATGTAAGAGAGAAAGGCTAAACATGCAATAAGTAACTTAGGATACAGGAACTGGCTACTAAAGTTCAACTGGCAAGAGGCCCCATGAATCTTCTTAGTATTACTAATGCACTTATGATCTTCCTTGGGAGGCAAAACTCCACATATAAAATTGGATAATAAACACACATACACATACATGCACGCACACAAACACACACCCAGAAAACTACACTTAAAGCACTTAGGAAATGTGAAAGAATGCTTCTTAAGTCCTTAAAAATAATAAGGACTTGGAAAAAACCCACAAGATTATTAATATTATATTCTACATATAGTGTACTATTACTCTAGGAATTGTTATAACGGTAATTTTCTTCTTTCTGCTTTTAAGTATTCTGCAAATTATTTATAATAAATGTAGAACATGTATTACATTTATAATGAAAAAACTGTTCTAAAATGTGTACAGAAAACATGTAAGGGAAATTCCACTGGAAATACAGTATGAGTATGGAGATAACAAAGAAAATGATCTATGTAAGGAAGGTAGAAGATCAGCATTACTTAAGTAGAACAATGTAACTGCAAAGTATACGGACTAGAACCTAACGAACTAACGTAGGTTATTTAACAATGAGTATTATCATGATGGGGCACGTGGCTGGATTGGTCAGTAGAGCACACAACTCTTGATCTTGGGGTTGTGAGTTCAAGTCCCATGTTGGGCACAGAGCTTACTTTAAAATAAAAAGGAGTATCATAATGATGCTATGGGAAATATAGACCTTAATGATAATGATTGTATTTGAGGGGTTAGAGTAGAGAGAAATAAAAAGCAAAGGACTAGCCACCGAGTCTAAGGTAATAATACAGATATAAGACAGACTAAGGATGAGAATGATAGCTTGAGAATTGAATAAGGAAGAAGAAAGAGAATAAAATGTGACACATACAGAAAGAATCACCAGGGGCGCCTGGGTGGCGCAGTCGGTTAAGCGTCCGACTTCAGCCAGGTCACGATCTCGCAGTCCGGGAGTTCGAGCCCCGCGTCGGGCTCTGGGCTGATGGCTCAGAGCCTGGAGCCTGTTTCCGATTCTGTGCCTCCCTCTCTCTCTGCCCCTCCCCCGTTCATGCTCTGTCTCTCTCTGTCCCAAAAATAAATAAATGTTGAAAAAAAATTAAAAAAAAAAAAAAGAAAGAAAGAAAGAATCACCAGAATTTGATACATGATTGAACATGAGAGGCTGAGGAAAAGGATGAATCACCAACAATTTTAGGACTATAATACTAGGCATCCAGAAGAATGGTGAGACTAGGAAGGCTCTCAGCATGTAAACAATAAAAATAAAATTCAGTTTTGGACCAACAAACATTTTGGTGCTGGTATAATATACAAGCAGAGATTCAATACAGACATCTAGTTGTCCACTGTAGAACTCATAACACGCACACCTGAAAAATGGCATTTGAAGCTGAGAGTGCATGAACTTTTCCTAGGTATTAGCTGCCCTATGCAGACCAAAGTCTAAGTCTTAGAGAACTGCAGATACAGGTCACATGGTATCAGAGCTAAAGGGAAACAATATAAGCATCCAAATGAGGGTCTTTTTATTTTTAAGAATAGAATGGTGAAAGCAGAAGTCAAGATTTTAAAAGACTATCACACAAAAATGTGTACATGAATGCTCACAGCAGCTCTATTCATAATAGGCCAGAACTGGAAACAACACAAATGTCCTTCAAGTGCTGAATGGCTGAACAACTTATGATACATTCATACCATGGACTATTACTCAGCAACAAAAAGGAATGAACTAGTGATACATGCAGTGACCTAGATGGATCTCAGAGAATTATGCTGGGTGACCAAGGCCAATCTCAAAAGGTTACCTATTTCTATTATTCCCTTTATATTATGTTTTCAAAATGATAAATTTATGGAGATGGGGAACATATTAGAGGTTACCTAGGGTTAGAAAGGGAAGGAAGTAGAAATTACTATAAAAGGGATGACATAAAAGATCTTCGTGATGATGGATTAGTTCTGTACCTTGATTGTGGTCATAACACGAACCTATGTAGGTATTAAAATTGTATAGAACTATACACACACATACACAGATGACTGCATATAAAACTGGTGAAATCTCCATTTCATTATACAAGAGGATACAACATTTCATCACACAAGATGTTACTATTGGAGAAAAATTGGACAAAAGGCATACAGACTCTCTGGGTTTTTTTTTAATGTTTATTTATTTATTTTGAGAAAGAAAGAGAGAGAGTGCATGAGTTGGGGAGGGCAGAGAGAGGGGGAGAGAGCCAAGCAGGCTCCACATTGTCAGTGCAGATTTTTTATTTTCTCTCTCTCTCTCTGTCCCTCTCCCCTGCTTATGTGCTCTCTCTAAAATAAAACAAAGGAAAGAAAGAAGAAAATGCTATATATACACAATGGAATATTATTAAGTCATAAAAAAGAAAGAAAACTTGTCATTTATGACAACATGGATGGGCCTTAAGGGCAGTATGCTAAGTTAAATGAGCCAGACAAGAGAAAGACAAATACCACTTATATTCAGAATCTTATAGAACAAAACAAAACAAACACCAAGCTCATAAGACACAGAGAACAGTCTGGTGGTTGCCAGAGGCAGAAAGTGGGGGGTGATGAAATGGCTGAAGAGAGTCAAAAAGTAGAAATTTCCAGCTATAAAATAAGCAGGTCATGTGGGGTGTAATGTACAGCCTGGTGACTATAGTTGATAATACTATATTGTATATTTGAAAGTTGCTAAGAGAGTAGTTCTTAAATGTTCTCATCACAAGAAAAAAATGTTGTGACTATATATGGTATAGGATGTTAACTAGACTTATTGTGATAATCATTTTGTAGTATATACAAATACCAACTCATTATGTTGTACACTGAAACGGATGTAATATTTCAGTTACTCCTCATAAGGAAAAAAAGGAAGAAAATGAATGATGAATAGTATCTTCTTCCAACTAAACCCAAATAATCCATAGTCTGTTCCTTAATTACATTCCACAAAGTTTCTTAACATTATAATCTATACCAATCAAAATGGAAAAGGACTTCAGAATAAAGGAAAGAGGGAAGTCTCTAGGCTGTAACAAGCAAAAGCAAACACAGTTTGAGGAGATTTTGGAGGTGCTATACCTTAATGTCATATTTGTCAAAACTGATCATAAAAGAATATAAATGGAGGATTCTCTGCCTTTTTCTAACTCATTGTCCTTCAGGAGAATTAATTGTTTAACCAGTATTCAACATCCTGCAAAGCCAGGATTGGAGGATATCAAGGACTTACTACCAAATGGATTATTGTCACAGAGCAGAGACAGGCTTATAATTAATATGATAAACAGCTACATTTTTGTTTTCTGGTACCTTCATGTTGTACTCAGGGTTAGTATTATAGAAAAGCAGGAGAGTAGTTTGCAGAATAACTTATGTGATAGGAAATCACTAGTGTATTTGCATGCAGTTCAGCATGTGGGACCAAAGAAATTCAACTCATTGTCTGATCCGAAAATAATCACCCTTGAAGCAGAATCCTATTAGGCTCAGAAATTTAATATATAAGACAAAATGTTTCTACTTATCTCCAAAGTCCCTATTACAAAACCTTATATCTAAAGGCCATACTGTCTAAAATCTTATTCATCTCTCTTCAATTCTCTTTCCCAAGCACTCCTTGAAGAATATATTATATATTTATATTACAATTTACATATATTTATATATACATGTAAAATATACATGTATACATAGCTCTTCTCAAAAATTGGTTCACTTCTGGGGCACCTGGGTGGCTCTGTCGGTTAAGCATCTGACTTTTGGTTTCAGCTCAGGTCATAATCTCATGGTTTCATGTGTTCAAGCCCTGTGTCAAGCTCTGTGATGGCACCATGGAGACTGCTTGGGACTCTCTGACTCTCCCTCTCTGCCCCCCCCCAAAAAAATAAACTTAAAGAAAAAATAATGGTTTGCTTCCAATTTCATGATAGAAAGCTTTCCTTTGCCTCTTAATATAGCTATATATCATGAATAAATGCACTTTTATTACTAACTTGGGGAAAAGTCCTGGAAAACCTTGCTCATCTATTTTGAGTTCATATAAATCAGGATTAGTGTTTCAGAATAAACATAGAATCTTTTTAAAAAATTTTTTGTTGATGTTTATTTATTCTTGAGAGAGAAAGAGAAAGAGAGAGACACAGCATGAGTGGGGCAGGTGCAGAGAGAGAGAGGGAGATACAGAATCGGAAGCAGGCTCCAGGCTCTGAGCTGTTAGCGCAGAGCCCGACACAGGGCTCGAACTCACGAACCACAAGATCATGACCTGACCTGAAGTCAGATGCTTAGCTGACTCAGCCACCCAGGTGCCCCAAAAATAGAATCTTTACTTAAAGATTTTTTATATTTTTAGATTTTTTTTTAGATTTTTTTAAGAGTTTTTAAAGATTTTATTTCTAAGTAATCTCTATACCCAAAGCAGGGCTCAAACTCACAACCCCAAGATCAAAAGTCCTATGGTCCACTGACTGAGCCAGCCAGGAGCCCCTAAAAGTAGAATCTTTAAACTTCAAAACTGGGAAGGGACCTAAAAGGTTCTCTATCCAACCCCTTTATTTTACAGGTAAAGAAACTAATTTCTCAAGTCTATGAAAACAATAAGGTTAGAGAGACAAGAAGCCTAATATTTTTAGTACTGTTCTTAAAAACTGGAATCTAGTCTTTGTACTTTTGCCCACCCCCCACCGCCCGCAACACACACACACACACACACACACACACACACACACACACACAATACCCAAACTACTACACTATTCTTAATGTGTCCACTATTATAAACAATGTTGCAATGAATATTCTACATGTCTCTTCCAGCACATGTGCAAGGGTCTCTTCAGGGATATGGCTCTAGAGTAGAATCGCTATAAATATTGACAAATTGAAAATTACTAGATATTGAGAAATTGCTCTCTAAAGTGTCTGATTTTTACTCCCACCAGAGTCTGAGTCCCCATTTGGTCTACTCATGCATTTTTTAACTCTGGCCAGTCTGATGGGTATCAGTGGGATATTATTGTTTGGAGTTAAATTTCCTTGATCACTATTTATAGTAAGCATCCATTCATATGTTCATTGCCCATATTGGATTTCTTTTTCTGTCAATTGTCTGTTTTTCTTCTTTGCCAATTTCTCACAGGTTGACCAGTAGTTCCTTATATAGTCTGTATATACTAATCATTTGTTGCCATTATGTATTGTCAAATATCTTTTCCTAGTGAGACCTAGTCTTATCCATTTCCAGCAATCAGAATACCTGGAAAAACCTAAAATATAGAAAAATGTGCCAAGTTTTTAAAGATAAAAAGGAAGAGGAGGGAAAGAGCGATTTCACACCTTGCTCTAAGATATAGGCATTTGAAGAAGTCTGCACACCAGATTTGATAGGACTAGTCATCAAACCATTTTAGTTCAAAATATTTGATTAATTGATTTATTAATATTTTTACAATCATAACTTCAGGGCATTCTGTGTTGGTGATGGTAAAGATGACAGTAGCTTTTTATTTTATATGTTGGGGTTTTTTTTGGTCCCTCTGGGCAACTATTTTTTAACCGAAAGTGATTTTTTAAATTTTTGCTCACTTTTTAGCAAGTCACTATCAGTTGACAAAGGCTCATACATAGGTTAGCAAATGTTAGCTTCTAATCTCTTAAGATTATTTCATTACTGTTTTCTCTTTATCCCTACCCCTGACTTTTTTTTTTTTCTATAGAAGGCACAATTACATAAAAGATACATAGAGTCCACATTTGCTTTGCTCAGGCATAGGAATTATTCTGGGCTACTTCCATACAGGCAGTATCTCCTAGACCTTCTCTATAGATGCCAATTAGAAGATTAGCGTCTTTTCTCTCTCCCTCTTTGCTATTAAATAGTCACACAAAAGCTGAGCTGACAAATTACTCTCTCCATGGTGCTCGACAAAGACAGACAATAGATCATCATCATTTACTATACTCAAATCCTATTAATCACAGATTAATGAGAACATGTCTAGTGGGGAAGAAATTACCAGAATGTGGGCCTATTGGCTTGTTACTCATGTAACATCTGCTCTGGCTTTACCTTTAGTGTCATGTCATCTTTTATCACATTGAAATAATGTTTGCTCCAGAAACATAATTAAGATAATGGCGCAGATTCAGAGCCCTTCCCTTAATAATTAAAGAACCGGGGTTATATTTCTTAGTCCAATGGCTTTTTAAAAACTAATTTCCCTCTGTTCTTGATTATTTCCTTTTTCTTTTGCTCATAACGATCTATCGAATCTTGGGTTTTCCCCTCCTCTCTGTAAGCTATGTGATTAATACTCATTCCCAAAACTAGGACAAAGTCAGAATTTGAGTTCCATTTTCTATTGAGATAAAATTCACATAACATAAAATTCATTGTTGTAACCATATTAAAGCATACAATTCAGAGTCCCCTTTTATAATTTGAAATATTCTAAATTCAAATTAATACTCAGAAGACTCTATAAAGCTTGTGGTGAGCATTCAGTACTGCTTGCTTTCCTCAATCCTCATCTGCAGTGTGCCGTTTTAATTTTTAAGAGTCAAATACTTTTATTTTTTTAAGTATGCAGCTTACCAATGTGCCTTTTATTCTTAAGCCAATTTTCTGCTTTACTTTAAAGCATAGAAGTTGAAATTTGAGTTGGAATATTTAATATTGTTGGAGGTCTCCTCCTGTTCTCGTCTCAACAAGGGGTAAAACTTGGGGAACAAATATAAAGTTACATTTAAAAAATCCAATGGTATCTTTAATCGGTTGATAAAGAGGAAAGAAGAATCACAATTTATAATTAAAATTGGAGAAAGTAATTGCTCATGATATTAAAATCTAGAAATGTACTTGTCACTCTTGGAAGGCAGTGGTGATTAGTTCTCAGGGCTGGGTAAGCTGTGATCTAAGGCTTTGTGATTAAGTCGTGATTCAGCACCACAGGGATAAAAACAGCTCCACAACCTAGAGCTGGCAGGGGCCAGTTGAGGGAGGGGGGGAAGGAGGATTGCAAAGAGCTTCTTAATTAAATTTTAATTATTGCTAATTAGAACTACTGTTTTTTATATCCCCAACAAGGAAGACAAGAGCTGATCATGCCTTTTTATTATTCTGCTAATTAGTTTCCCAAAGAGAGGTTTGAAAGGGCAGACTGCTTTGACAGTATCCAAGTTGTTAGCTGAATTCATGTCTGAAGGTAGATCCCAACTGAAAGCTTGAGCTTTAATATTTTCAGGTAGTTCCTTTCCAAAACTAAGATTTTATTCCAGACACTCATGAAATGAGCTATTCCTATCTATTACATAAAGAAATCCATGAATTAGTTTTCCTTATCTTCACACAGGTCTCAAAGATTTTTGTTTAATTATTAAAATCGATGGTGCTCCCTCTACACAATTTAACATCCTCATGTAAACTTTATGCTTTTGTGAATTGTTAGATATGACCTCTACCAGATGTTTAAAAATAATCAAGTGGATACATAAAAAGTGACTGCCAGTTTTCCCTAGCAGTGAACTTAGTGCTTTGCAATAGGTAACAACAAAATCCAAGCCCCTACCCTGAAGAGTTCCCAAGTTCTATTAAATACCATTTAAGATGAAATACTCAAGGTAAATCACACTTCAGACTGCAAAACAGAAGCCCTAATTGCAAATTCGAAGACATAATCCCAGAAGGTTCCCAAGACCTATTAGCATTATAAACCCTCTGCAAAATATGAATCCTGTTTTATAAGTGCACACATTTCATACTTCTCCTCCCAAGATAATAAAGTTAAGAGTTCTGAGTTAGTGCAACTCCCTGTGTTAATTACAATACAATCCATCAAATGAAATTACACTTCTGGAATCAACAGCACTTGGCCAAGCACACACACATGCCTTGACAGCCTTCCTTTACAGTTGGAATTACATTAACACATGTGTTTGTTTCCTCACCTTTTACAGACACAAGAGCCCTGTGATATGTTAATTCACACCAAATTCCAATCCTTGCCCTTGTCTTTATCTTCCCAACTCAATGATATGATGTGTCAACACCTTTTATATTGGGAAGAAAAATGCTTAGACAAGATTTTGTTTTTATTCACTTTAATTAAAATTACAGAAACTAGAAAACAAAGAGTAAATAAATTAAATCTGCCTTTCAGTGCCATTCACCATCTGCCCTGTCAATATTCACTATGATCTGAATTATTCTAAAAAGTCATCTGGGTCTTTCTTACTCTGATTAGTCAATTAGCCACATCTCACACTGGCTTAAAAGGTGTTTTTTTTCAGGTCAGTGAGTTACCCTCACAATCTTAGAGTAGTTGACATACCAATAAATAAAGACTTCTGAGATTTCCCATTAGTACTCAAAGATTTCTGCTGCTGCTTTATTTAGCTTATTCAATATTTGAAAGCTCTCTTTTCTCTTCAAAATCATCAACATTCCATGATCATGTTTTATTTTTTATTGTATACTTTTATATTATGATTAACCTCATATTTACAGGTGAAGAAAGTCCACTAGAATATTATCCAATCCAGTTATGCTCCTTTTACAACTTGCTTGTTACACTGTTGGTGCCTGTTGCACTGTATTAGTCAATAGGAATACAGTGAATTGATTTTTTGGAGATACAGTGAATTGATTTTTAAGGAGATACTTGAACTATCCCACACTGCTATGGGTGACTATGGGAAAAGCCTCTAAACTGGGTGCCTTTGCAGAGAAAAGGGGTGAGATAGGGAATGAAGGGGGAAAATAACAAAATAGAACAGGAAAGCGACCTTGCATTGAATAATAATTGTGTGCCAAGAATTGGGGAGTCTGATTAATTCTATTCTGTGCACCTGAGCCTCCCTGCCACCAACCCCTACCAAGACCAAACCAAAACAAAAAGAAAACCTGTAGCCCAGTTGCATTCAAGGATTGAAGACCTTGGTACATGTAGTTCCACAAGGCTGGAACTAAATTCATGACTTCTCAAAGAGTCATAAACTCCACGGCGCCCGGGTGGCTCAGTCAGTTAAGGGTCCAACTTCAGCTCAGGTCATGATCTTGCAGTTCCTGAGTTCGAGCCGTGTGTCACGCTCTGCACTGACAGCTCAGAGCCTGGACCTTGCTTAGGATTCTGTGTCTCCCTCTCTCTCTGCCCCTCCTCCCACCCCCCTGTCTCTCTTTCTCTCAAAAATAAACAAATGTTAAAAAAAATTTTTTTTAATTGGAATTCTCTAATATTTTAAATTTTGGCAGGCTTAGTGAGTTATAAAGTCTAAGTTGTAAGAGAGAACAAATAGTGCATATCTAAATTAAAGCATATGTGGTAGGCCTGATTAAAAAAAAAATCAGGTAGCAAGAAATATCACTTTATTTTATATAAACACTTAGTATCTGACCTCAGCCCCCTGATCTCCTGGACTAGCGGAAAAATTAAGATTAGTTTTATTTAAAGCCTTTCCCTCACTTCTTTGGAGTTGTGTCAAGATCCTCATCTCTAGCATCTGGGGTGGGCCAAACTGGAGTGTGACTGGTTCTAGCAATCAATCACCTTTGTACACAGGTTACCACTGGGTCTTCCATGGTTTGGCCTAACTGGCATCTCCAGTATTGGTGGTTCTCTTCCACTTCATGGATGTATTGGGCTTGGAATCTTCCTCAAAACTCACTAAATCCCCTATGCCTAGAGTTCTGGAGAAGCCCCACTTTCTACCCTACTTCTCCAGGATATCTACCTCTACCTGAAAATCTCCTTCTCCCTTATTCCTTCTCCACAAACCCTCTAAATTTTCTGAAGAGCTTAAGCTTTTGGAAACAAACACCAAAAAGTCTTGCATAATACCCCTGCTTTCTGCCATGTAGAGACCCTAATCAGGCTATTTACATTAAATCAGGAAAGTAAAATAGATTGCAGATCTAAATGGAAAGAGAGAGAGTGCGCACCATAAAGTATGAAAACAAAGGAGAAACTCTTTGTAACCTTGGTGTAGGGAAAGAACTAAGTATGACTTCAAAGCCAGATATCACTAAAGAAAACATAGAAGGATTTAACTACATAAAAATATAGTTAAGTTCAGCATGGCAAAAAAAAAAAAAAAAAGCTACTATGTGTGATATCAAAAGAAAGACTACAAATTGGAGGAAAATGTTTGTCATCTCACTTATCTAGAAGGAGCTCCTACAAACAAAAATAGGGAAAAGGTCATTAACCCAATTTAACAGTAAAAAGCTACAGTTCACAGAAAAGGAAATAAAAACATTTTTGAACACAGGAAAAGATACGTAACTTCACTTATTATAAGAGAAATGCAAATTAAAACCATACTGAGATAACATTTCTCAGCTATTAAATTGGCAAAAATCCAAAAGTCTGAGAATACATATTGTTGGCAAAGCTGTGAGGAAACAGCCTCTCTCATACATTGCTGGTAGAAGTGTAAATTAATAAAACTCCTACAGAGGGAAATTTGCAATATCTATCCAAATTACAAATGTGTATATCCTTCAGCTTAGCAAATATACTGCTGGGAATTTATCTTACAGATATACTTGCATAGGTTATTCAGTGAAACACTATAATAGCAAAAGATTGAAAAACCATCTAAGTGTGTATTAACAGGAAATTAGCTAACCAAATCATGCTACATCTATATACTGGAATATTTTGCAGATATATAAGAACAATGAGAAAGCTCTATATGTTTATATGGGAAAAACAACTTCAGGACACGTAAGATGTTTTAAGTGTGGAATAGTGCTATCATTTGTGTAAAAAAGAAGAGTACATATTCATAACTACTTCTATAAACAGAAACTCTGGAAAGATTCAGAGGAAACTAACAACAGTGATTATGGTAGAAGATGGGAACCAGGCAGGTGGTACCAGATGTGAGAGGGGTACTTATAGTTCTATAAAGTGGCTCTTTAATGTGTACCTTTTACTCTTTAGCCATATGCTCTCTGATCATTTCTACCACTTAACTAGGAGTTAGAAATTTTAATAAATTCTGATGTTATCATTTATAAATTTTCATTATAAAATTTAAATCCAAAATTGTTCATTTTCAAATTTTGAAGGTATCTAGGCTTAAAAAAATTGGTTTTTAAAATTCCCCTTAGAGTGACTATCATAATGCTGAACATTTTGGTCTTTTTTTAAAAAAAGAATACAGGTAATTTTACTATGATCATATCTTTTTAAAAGTACAGATAAGCTCTTTTTTTTTTTTTTTTTTTGTAAATATCATTACAGTATGATCCATACAGCCAAATTCTATTACGGGAAATTCCAAGAGATGTGTATTTTACTATATTTCTTATACCAGGAGTGTGTAATTAAAATTGATCAAAATGTATTAGCCAACAAATGAAGCTTGAAATCTATGGTTAGAAGAAAATTTTTGTTTTAATATTATTTGTGCTACTGGATTTGATCCATATTATTGATGTCAGCACACTGTATTTTTCCCTTTGGACCACCCAACCTAGCAGAGAGATCAAAACCATAGACTCTAGGCTCAGACTATCTGGTTCATGTGGATCCACACACTAATTGTATGACCTCCGGAAAGTGACTTCACCTCTGAGTGCTGCTGCTTCTTCATTTTAAAATGGGGACAATAATAGTACCTACCTTATAGAATGGCTCTGAGAATTAAATCATTTACAGCCTGCACATACAAAGTACCTAAAGGATCCAAGAATATACAATGGGAAAATGACAGTCTCAATAAACGGTGTTGGGGAAACTTGAAAGCTACATGCCAAAGAATGAAAATGGACCACTTTCTTACACCATACACTAAAAAACCTTTAAAGTGGATTAAAGACTTGGACATAAAACCTTAAACCATAAAACTCCTAGACGAAAACATAGGCAATAAGTTTCTTGACATCAGTCTTGGCAATGAGTTTTTGGATTTGACATCAAAGGCAAAGATAACAAAATCAAAAATAAACAAATGGGACGCTATCAAACTAAAAAGCTTCTGCACAACAAAGGAAACCATCAACAAAATGAAAAGTCAATCTACCAAATGGAATGAAATACTGTATTTGCAAATTATATATCTGATAAGGGTTAATATCCAAAATATAAAAAGAACTCACACAACTCAATAAGAAAAGAAACAATCCAATTTAAAAAATGGCAAAGGACAGAATAGACCTTTTTCCAACTTTTATTTATTTTTGGGACAGAGAGAGACAGAGCATGAACGGGGGAGGGGCAGAGAGAGAGGGAGACACAGAATCGGAAACAGGCTCCAGGCTCTGAGCCATCAGCCCAGAGCCTGACGCAGGGCTCGAACCCACGGATCTTTTTCCAAAGAAGACATACAGAAGGCCAACAGGCACAGGTACATGAAAAGGTGCTTGACATCACTAATCACCAGGGAAATGCAAATGAAAACCATAAGAAGGTATCACCTCACACATATTAGAATGGCTACTATCAAAAAGACAAGAAATAACAAGCATTGGCAAAGATATGGAGAAAAGGGAATCTTTGTGCACTGTCTTTGGGAATGTAAATTGGTGTAGCCACTACAAAAACCAGTATGCAGGTTCCTCAAGAAATTAAAAATAGATCTACATATGATCCAGCAATTCCACTTCTAGATATTTATCCCAAGGGTACAAAAAACACTAACCTGAAAAGATATCTGCACCCCCATGCTTACTGCAGCATTATTTACAATAGCCAAGATATGGAAGCCACCTAAATGCCCATCAATGGATGAATGGATAAAGAAGATGTGGTGTGCGTGTGTGTGTATAAAATGAAATACTTGGGTGCCTGGGTGGTTCAGTCAGTTGAGCATCGGTCACTTAATTTCAGCTCAGTCATGATCCCAGGGTCATGGGATTGAGCCCCATGTCGGGCTCCACACTGAGCATGAAACCTACTTAAGATTCTCCCTCTCCCTCTGACCCTCTCACCTGCTCAGGTTCTCTCTGTCTAAAATCACAAAAAAAAAAAAAAAAAAAAAAAAAGAACTACTACTCAGCCATATAAAAGAAAGAAGCCTTGCCATTTGTGACAACATGGATGGACCTGGAGGGCATTATGCTAAGTAAAATAAGTCAGAGAAAGACAAATATCATATGATCTCACTTACATGGGAATCTAAAAAAGCAGCAAACAAACAAACAAAAAAACTGAACTCATGGTTACAGAAAACAGATTGGAGATTGCCAGAGGCAGGGGTGAGAGGAGGGGGCAAAATGGGTGACGGAGGTCAAAAAGTACAAACTTCTAGTTATAAAACACTAAAGTCATGGGGATGTAACCTACAGCATGGTGACTATAGGCAATAACACTGAATTGTATATCTGAAAGTTGCTATGAGAGTAAATCTTCAAGATTTACAAGGAAAAAATTTGTAACTATGTGTGGTTATAAATATTAACTTACTATGATGATCATATCATAATATATACAAACATTGAGTCATTATGTTTAAAATTTGTTTTAATGTTTATTTTTTGAGAGAAAGAGAGAGAGAGAGACAGAGTGTGAGCAGGCTAGGGGCAGAGAGAGGGAGACACAGAACCCAAAGCAGGCTCCAGGCTCTGAGCTGTCAGCAGAGTCAGACATGGGGCTTGAACTCACAAACCGCAAGATCATGACTTGAGCCGAAGTCAGACGCTTAACCAGCTGAGCTACCCAGGCTCCCCTTGAGTCACTCTGTTTTATACCTGGAACAAATGTTACAGGACAGCTCAGAGCCTGGAGCCTGATTTGGATTCTGCGTCTCCCTCTCTCTCTTTCTGCCCTTCCCCGACTTGGGCGCACGCGCACTCTCTCAAAAATAATTATTTTAAAAAATTTTTTATTGTTACAGATCAGTTACTTCTCGATTAAACAAATTTAAAAGAAACAAAGAATATAAAAACAGGAACTTTGTCTATAAACCATACGTAAACATACTGAAAAACAAAAGAAAATGTTCTTTCGTGTCAGTATTTTCCTCTGAGAAGTATCCGGGAGGGCTACCAAAGGAGAGAAGCACACCAAATCTGAAAAGCACTGAATCATCAATATTGTAAGTTTATATCTGGGAGAAAACCACCTATGGTTCACATAGTGCAAACGAAGTAAAGCTCAAGAAAATTATTTTGCTTTGGGGGGGTGACATGCTTCCCAACAGGGGGCATGCCACTTTAATGAGTCATATAAGAATTTGGAGAGAGAGGATGAGATAGTTACTCTTAACAAAGGAGCTGGAGTTGGAAAGGGAGTACAGAAATAGTGCTTTAAAAGAAATTAAAACTGGCCAAACTATCAGGAAGGAGATCACTTATCAAAACCAAGAAGTTTCAACTTAAGAAAGAAATCATTATTGGCCTGCCTCTCCACCACTCAGTCCCCTCTCAGGCAGATGGATTTCCTTTGGCTGTTTGTTTTGAGAATGAGGAATAATGATTCATCAGAAGGGTAGGTATTTATCTTTCTTTCCCAAGGGGGTGAATCCAAACCGATTCTCCATCTTCCCAGGCTTCCTATTGCAATAATGAAATTCCATTACATTGAAAATGATGTAATTCCCCATGGGGTTAGGTGTAATCAGACTTGACCTATATGGATATGGTGGGGATGAGAACTGAAGGATAGGGAAATTAACAAAAAGAAAAGGACAGCAAGTAGATTTGCTTTGCTTGCTTGACTCTGCTTTAATTCAGTTACACAATGTTGGTCACAGATTTGCTTCATTTCTGATGAGAAAAAAAATAATGCAAAATAACAGATAAACTGTCAAACAGCTTCAGAATTTAGTGTTCTCTGAACAGTTATCAGGGTCTGTTCTTCCTCCTTCCAGCTCGACTCCTTCCCCACCCCCTACCAGCACCATTGATCAATTCTCATTATTAGCTCTTAGAAAAGCAGACAATCCCTGGGACAAGGCTGGCTTCAGATCAGAGAGTCAATATTCTACTGTAACAATCTGCCAAAAAATGCAATTCAGGCACATTTAAAATGTGTCTCCCCAGAGGAAAGCAAGAAACAGAGGCCATTGAGAGGGCCCTCACTATTTAGTTTGATTCAACCACAGCTGCCTCTGACATTTCGAAGCCAGTCAGGGTTATCATCAGAAAACGCAAGTGAGCAAATGCGGAGTGACAGCAGACCATAGCACAAAGGCTGCCTGCTTCAGGAAGTTTATCCAGCTCCCACCACCATCCGCCCCTCCTTCTGCGCCCCACCCCCCACCTCTTATGAAGAGCTAAGTCCGTGATATGGACTCACAGAGAGTACCAGAAGGGTAACGTGTGAGGTGGTAAAAAGGGTACATCAACCATGCAATATCATCACTTAAAAAAATAATTTATGGGGCACAGGCTGAGTACCAAGTGAAGAATACTTCTTTTGAAGAGCCTTTGGAGTTGCAAGGCACAGGATAAACACTAAATAATTCTCTCTCGGTGTATATGCCTATGTGTTTGTAACTGCCATTTTGTAATGAAAAATTATCAAGCATCACAATTTTATATCATTCAAACATGTATACATACATTTGACAAATATGATATGTACATAATCAAAAACAGAATGGGAAGGGTGCCTGGATGGCTCAGGTAAGTGACTGACTGACTCTTGGTTTCAGCTCAAGTCATAATCTCACAGTTCATGAGATTGAGCCCTATGTCTGGCTCTGTGCTGACAGCACAGAGTCTGCTTGGGATTCTCTCTCTTCCTTTCTCTCTGCCCCTCCCTGGTTCTCGCTCAAAGAAGTAAGTAAACATTAAAAACAAAAACAAAAAACAAAAACAAAAAAGCCCAGAATGGGATAGAAATAATCTTGGAGAGGGGCGTCTGGGAGGCTCAGTTGGTTGGGCCACTGAGTTCAGCTCAGGTCATGATCTCACGGTTCGTGGGTTCGAGCCCC
Source organism: Herpailurus yagouaroundi (assembly GCF_014898765.1). NCBI lineage: Eukaryota > Metazoa > Chordata > Mammalia > Carnivora > Felidae > Herpailurus > Herpailurus yagouaroundi. Next base: position 13,836,905 of record NW_024412396.1, on the reverse strand, counting down.
ATGTCAGGTTCTGTGCTGACAGCTCAGAACCTGGAGCCTGTTTTGGATTCTGTGTCTCCCTCTCTCTCTGCCCCTCCCCTACTCATGCTCTGTCTCTCTCTCTTTTTTCTCTCTCTCAAAAATAAACATTTAAAAAAATTTTTAAAAGATTAATGTTTAGTGATAATAGTAATAAAAAAGGACACAAACCATGTGATAAAATTCTAATTTTATTTTTTAAATGTATATAAAAAAAGACTATGGAACGTTAACTACATTTCTGGATTCTTGGATCCAGTATAAATTTTCCTATAGTTTCAATTTTTTGATCATGGATAGATTTTTCCTTCCTTTTCTTCTTCCCCAACATCAAAACATTGATCATTGGTCTTAATGAATATGCAATTATTCTATAATCAAAAATATTTTTTAAAATATGCATCACTTTTCTTATCTATACTTTTTTTTTTAACGTTTATTTATTTTTTTGGGACAGAGAGAGACAGAGCATGAACGGGGGAGGGGCAGAGAGAGAGAGAGACACAGAATCAGAAACAGGGTCCAGGCTCTGAGCCATCAGCCCAGAGCCTGACGCGGGGCTCGAACTCACAGACCGCGAGATCGTGACCTGGCTGAAGTCGGACGCTTAACCGACTGCGCCACCCAGGCGCCCCTTATCTATACTCTTATTACAAGATAAAGTTTATGGTTCTCTTGAGAGCTAGCATCAGAATATTTTTTTTTAATTTTTTTTAACATTTTTATTTATTTTTGAGACAGGGAGAGACAGAGCATGAACAGGGGAGGGTCAGAGAGAGGGAGACACAGAATCTGAAACAGGCTCCAGGCTCTGAGCTGTCAGCACAGAGCCCGACGCGGGGCTCAAACTCACGGACTGTGAGATCATGACCTGAGCCGAAGTCGGCCACTCAACCGACTGAGCCACCCAGGCGCCTCAAGCATCAGAATATTTTAAAATACAAACTTTCTTTGCAAAGTATTTGAAGTATAAGATGGGGTCCCAAAGTATTAGAAAAAGAGGTAAAAATTCCTTGCATTAGTTTGAGTGAAGAATTCATTGTTATGGTGAGAACAATGGTTAAAGTAAGGGGGTAAGAAGTAAAGAACTATTAAGTAGAAAACGGAATACATAAATACAAAGCTATTTATATTATCAGTAACTTTTAATCCCGCATGGGCACTTGTGCACATGACAAAAAAAAAAGAGGTTGGGAGAAACAATAAGTTATCGATTATGTTTTCTTCATGATTTGTCATATTTTTCAAATTATCTACAGTAAACATGTAGTAATTTTAAAATCAGAAAAAAAGGGTTATTGTATAAACCAGAGGAGTTCAGACAGATTAAGAAACAGAGAAGGGGCGTTTCAAGTATATGGAATGCATTGAGCAAAGTTATGGGGTAACATAGCTTGAACACAGCAGAATGGGCTAGAACATAGTCTGGGTGCCATAATGGCAAGTCTGATTGATACCAAGAGTTCTTGTGAGAGATTGGTGGGAGAGAAACTTAGAAAGGTAAGTTAGGACCTGATGAAGGCCTTGAATATCAGTTTAACCCCCTAGCACCTGGCTTCCTGAGACTGGAATAGAATGGAGGAAAGCATATACCATGCTGCTCTAGACAAGTTTGCTTCTGAGACAAAGTGCCAGCAGAACTGCCAACCCAAGCCAAAATAACGAAATATCAGAAAACCCCATGGAAGTCATAGAGGGTCACAGACATGAGTCAGGTGCCAGACTGCTAAAGCATTGGGGAAATTGGACTGATAAGGCTAGGGGATTATTATGGGGCAGCCAGGCAAGGCTGAGTCTATAGCCAGGTTATAATAAGTCTTACATTAATGCCACAGAGTCCTCTAAAGCAAGAATTACTTCTTAAGTTTATTTATTTATTTTTAGATAGACAGAGAGAGTATGAGTGGGGGAAGGGCAGAGAGGGAGAGAGGAAGAGTCCCAAGCAGACTCCACAAGGTCAGTGTGCAGAGCCTGATGCAGGGCTTGAACCCAGGAACTGTAAGATCACGACCTGAGCCGAAATCAAGAGTTGGATGCCCAATGAAATGAGCCATCCAGGCACCCCTAAAGCAAGAATTCTTAATCAGAACATCAAAATTACTTGTGAAGTTTGGGGGTTTTTTTTTCTTCCAAGATTTTATTTAAATTCAAGTTAGTTAACATATAGGGTAGTATTGGTTTCAGGAGTAGAATGTAGTGATTCATCACTTACGTATAACACCTAGTGCTCATCATAACAGGTGTCCTCCTTAATAGCCATCACCCATCTGGCCCATCCCCCCACCCACCTCCCCTCCCACAACTTTCTTAGTTTGTTTGCTATAGTTAAAAGTCTCTTATGGTTTGCTGATTTGTGAAGTTTGGTGTGTGTGTGTGTGTGTGTGTGTGTGTGTGTGTGTGTGTGTGTGTGT